>NW_017731411.1:3492832-3509499 GCF_001890085.2 Hipposideros armiger | reverse complement strand
TCCATGAAGTGGTCTCCCTAACAAGACATGTGACCATCTG
Source organism: Hipposideros armiger (assembly GCF_001890085.2). Lineage (NCBI taxonomy): Eukaryota > Metazoa > Chordata > Mammalia > Chiroptera > Hipposideridae > Hipposideros > Hipposideros armiger. The sequence continues at coordinate 3,509,459 of NW_017731411.1, read as the reverse complement.
ACACCATACAAAATATTTACAACATTATTAATTATATTCCCCGAACTGTCTTTCATATCCCTGTGGCAATATTGTAGTTACCTATTTATGCTGTCTAATCCCTTCCCCTTCTCCTTCATCCCCACCCCACCCCCCCAACTAGCAACCATCAGTTTTTCCTCTATATCTCTGGGACTGCTTCTGTTTACTTTGCTCATTCATTCAGTTTTTTAGATTCCACATATAAGTGACATCATATGGTATTTGTCTTTCTCCGACTGACTTGTTTCACTTAACATAATAGTCTCTAGGTTCATCCATATCATTGTAAATGGTACGATTTCATTCTTCTTTATAGGGGAGTAATATTCCATTGTATAAATGTAACAGTTTCTTAAATCCAATCATCTACCGATGGGCATTTTGGTTGTTTCCAAGTCTTGGCTATTGTGAATAGCGCTGCAATAAACATAGGGGTGCATGCATTTTTTTTTAATTAGCATCTTGGGTTTCTCTGAATAGATACCTAAGAGTGGAATTGCTGGGTCATACGGTAGTTCCATTTCCAGTTTTGTTTGTTTTGTTTTTGTTTTTTTAAAGATTTTATTGGGGAATTGGGGGGAGGGTAACAGCATTGGGGAATCGGGAAAGGGAAACAGACAAGTTGCTGTCCTTTTGTTCTTCAGTCTAGTTGTGGAGGATGTCGCTTCACTGGCCCAAGTTGGTATGATCATTGTGTTCTTCCCAGGTAGGCAATCGGTCACCAGTCGTTGGTCGGCTGCTCACAGCGGCTCCCGGTAGCTCACACCGGCTGCCAGCCACTCACGTAGCTCACGGCAGCCCACTGCAGCCCAGCTCCAGGTCGAGCTGTTGTTCATCATCTTAGCTGTAGAGGGCGAGCGTCACTGGACCTCAATGTGGAATCCAAATCCAAGCGCTGCTGCTCAGGGCTGGTGCTCCCAAGTGAGCTCTTAACCAGCTAAGCCACTCGGCCAGCCCCATTTCCAGTTTTTTGAGATACCTCCATACTGATTTCCATAATGGTTGCACCAATCTGCAGTCCCACCAACAGTGCACCAGGGTTCCCTTTTGTCCACAACCTCGCCAGCACTTGTTTGTTGATTTATTAATGACAGCCATTCTATTTACCATTTTAGCCATTTTTAAGTGTACACTTCTGTACCATTATGTATAGTCACACTGTTGTGCAACTATCCCCACCATCCATCTCCAAAACTTTTTCATCTTCCCCAACTGAAACTCTGTACCCATTAAACACTAACTCCCCATTCCCCCTCCGCCTAGCCCCTGGCAGCCACCATTCTATTTTCTGTCTCTATGATTCAACTATTCCTTATATAAGTAGAATCATACAGTATTTGTCCTTTTGTGACTGAATTACTTCACTTAGCATAATGTCTTCAAGGTTTACCCATATGATAGTATATGAGTAATTACCATCCTTTTTAAGGCTAAATAATACTTCTTTGTATTGGAGTTCCTTTTTGAAGTGGTGAAAATATTCTGAAATTGACTGTAGTGATGTTTGTACATATCTCTGAATACACTAAAAACCATTGTATTGTACACCTTAAATGGATGGATTGTATGGTACACAAATTACCTCAATAAAGCTGTTTTTAAAAAGTTATCAAGCCAAAACAAACAAAACTATACAAAGCAACTACAGGATTTAAAAATAATTGTGCTGCAGTCCAAGTTAACATATGACGTATTTTATGGATTCTTATACCCTGTGTTCATATCTTAAAAACTCTCAAGTCAATATGCATCCTACAATCCGTGGCATTTTATGGTTTAATTAGCAGTACTTTTTCTTTACTTTTAGAGATAAATAACATTAACTTATAAGCAAAGACATCTTTTGGCTGTTATACAGTATCAGAGTTACTGCATCCAATAGGTCTTTGGTTTCTGTCCTAAATCTTACCCTGGAAAGCTCACATTACAGTAATTACTATTTGCTTTTCTTCCCTTTAATTTGTTCCTTGACCCTTAGGATAAGGCAAGAAAATTAAGGACACGAATATCCTCAAAGTGATTTCCAATCTGAGGTCCTTTAAAAGATCAGGTAACAATTGCAGTACTTTCAAAAGCCTAACAGAAATATACATATAAACTACGAACAGCAACAGACATCCTAAGCACAACCCCAAAAGCACAAATAAGATTAATATCTTTTTTTTTTTTTAGATAGAGAAAATAGCTTTATTTAATCTGGAAAAATCTGTGGAAGAGGTAGAATATACTTTAGGCTTTGAAGAAAAACAAGGAAATAATATCTTACATTGTAATTTAACTCACTGGCATAGGTAGACATCTCTTTCAGAAATTCAAAATTTTAGAATTGTAATTAAAAATATTTTCAGTTGAATTCCTAGGTAGGATGGTGGAGTAGGTAAATGTTGTGCTTGCCTTCTCTCATGACCACATCAAAATTACTAAACTACAGAACAACCATCATTCAGAATCACCAGATGGGTAGCTGAACTGAAGCCCAACTAAGGACATAGAGAAGAAGCCACCTCACACTGGTAGGAAGGGCAGAGCCACGGAATGAGCTTGTCCCATACTCACTTGTGGCCATTAAAAATCGGGAGGGATATCTTGGATGCGGAAGTGTCCCCCCAGAGGAATGAGGGGACCCAGTCCTACACCAGGCTTCCAAGCCAAAGGTTCCAGTGCTGGGGAGAGAAATTGCCACAACTTCTGACTATGAAAACAAGTGGAGGTTGTGGCTAAGTGAGACTGAGGCTGCTTCACTTCCATGTGGTTCTCTTAAAGGGCCCTTGCAGAGACTTACTTGCTGATGGACTCACATGCTCTGAGCTCCAGTGCTGGGGCAGCAGCTTGAAAGGCTCCTGGGACATATGGGGAGAAATTGAATTGTCTGGCTTCAGGGACAGGGCTGGAAAGGCATGTTTCTTCTGGAGAGAACAGCTGGCAGAAGCCATTGTTTCTTTGTTGGACCCTTTGCCCTCCTGGCATGCAGCTGCAGGCAGCCACCATATCTGAGTCTCCATTAACCCAGCTAACACCGCTTGTTCACTCCACTCTGGTGATTCCTTGAGACCCTGCCCCCACCCATAAGACTGTCAGCTGATTTCTTAACAGAAACTTTGCAGGCCAGAAGCGATTGGCATGAAATATTCAAAGTGATGAAAGGAAAGAACCTACAACCAAGATTACTCTACCCAGCAAAGCTATCATTTAGAATTGAAGGACAGATAAAGAGCTTCCCAGATGAGAATAAGCTAAAGAAGCTCATCACCACCAAACCAGTATTTCAAGGAACCTTAAGGGACTTCTTGAAGACAAAAACACAAAAAATAAAAAATATGAATAATAAAATGGCAATAACTATATCAACAATCACCTTAAATGTAAATGGTTAAAGACAAAGTGAATCTTAAAAGCAGCAAGAAAAAAGCAGCCTGGGTGCCCACTGATGGATGAATGGACAAAGACAAGGTGGTACATATATATCATGGAACACTGCTCATCCATGGAGGGGAAAATAGGTTATTGCCATTTGCAGTGGCATGGACGGACCTGGAGAGTATTGTGCTGAGTGGGGTGTCAGAGAGAGGCAATGTGATTTTGTTTATATGTGGAATCGAAAGAACAAAACAAGCAAACAAAACAGAAACAAACTCAGATACAGAAAACATTTTGAAGGCAGCCAGATAGGAGGGGAACTGGGGTTCATGAAAAAGGGGGAGGGATTAAGAAGTACAAATTGGTTGTTACGCAGCAGTCATGGAGATGTAGGGTAGGGTATAGCACAAAGAATACAGTCAATAATATTGTAACAGCTGTGTATGGTGTCATATTGGTACTAGATTTGGTGGGGTGAAGATTAGTATCTTTAACTTCTAAAATGTATTGTTTTATATTTCTATACAGCAAAGACACCTTTAAATGGCAAACCATAAACCAGAAAAAGTATAATAGCAAAATTTTAATGTATGAACTATATATGTATATATGTGCATATGTGTACATGCATATACATATTTCTTACAATCAATAAGAAAAGTGATCACAACAGAAACATAAAACATGATAAAATATGGGATTAACAAGAGAATAAAATTAATGAAGTCAACTTCATAAATAACCACAAGTAAAACAAAATCACTCCCAAAAATGGCAAAATATTAAAAAATAATGCCTAGTGTTGGTGAGGATTGAGAAAAAGGCACTCTTTTACATACTATAGGCATGTAGAATGCCATTTCTAAAGAATGGCAATCTATACCCTGAACCTTGAAAATATGCATATCCTCTACCATAGCAATTTCACTTGTAGAAATTTGTTTGATGATTCAGTATAGAGATACCCATAGATGAATGCCTGAGAATGTTTCACAAGGAATTGTCCTAAATATCCAATATACGAGCTAAGAAAATTGTTTTGTAAAAAGTGTAGCTAATGGGAAATTTTAGAGTATGCCACAAAAAGTCTATATAAATGAGAACATTTGTTTTTATAAAAGTATGATTTGTGTATACTATTAGAATTCAATTTTTCATGTGTGTCTGTCATATCTTCACAAGACTTTAAGACCAAAGACAGAAATGTCATATATTCAACAGATATTTATTGAACAGTACACCACTAAGTACCAGCACTGTTCTAAATGCTGGCATAGAATGGTGACCAAGATAGTCATCTTATTGTGAGGTAACATAGAAAATAATCATAAAATATCATAAAGTGTTATAAGAGAAGAAAACGGGAGAAGAGGGTGAAGGGAGACATTTCTGATGGGGCGATCATAGAAAGCCAATCTCAGCTAGGCTGACCATATGCCCTGATTTCCTGAAACAGACCCAGCTATTGTCCCACTGCAATTATTAATTATGCTCCATTTCTTTCTCAACACTGTCCCAGTTTGGGTAATAAATTGTATTCTAAGATGACTTTTGCACCAAAACTTGAAAGAGAAGAAGAGCCAGCTAGCCTGAAAAAGACAAGAGCATTTCATGATTTCAAGAAGGACTACAGAAGCCCTAAGGCAAAGCAAGGAGGTCAAACAAAGGAAAGAGAGGGAGAGGTGGTAGGCGACAGGAACTGAGAATGGTGGGGGAGGGAAGTTAGCATGGTGTTTTGCTAGTATATGTTTCGAAATTGAACTGCCTCTCTGTATTCTGAATATTAATACCTTTTCTACCTTTATATTGCAAGTACAGCAAATCCTCCAATATCATCGTTTCATTCTGTATGGTTTCACTTAAAGTTGCAAAACCTACCAATGATGTAAAGTGAGGACTTACTGTATTTTCTTGCAGAATTCATAACTTGTTTCATCTTTCTAAAGAACTTCTTTACCCCAAATTTAAAAAATATTCTTCTACATTCCCCTTACACTTCTTAAAGTTTTATTTTTTTTAACATTTAGCTCCTTGAACCTAAATTTTTTTTCTGAAAAATGGTAAAGTAGGGGTCTAGCTGTATTTTCTTTGACAGTTAATTATCCCAACAAAACCCTTATTAAATATGTCTGCCATTTCACATTATTCTGAAATGCCATCCTTGTTACAACCAAGTAATTTCAGCTTATATCCTACAGAAACCCACATACTGACATACAAAAGGGTATTTATTGCAGCAGTACAATAGGCAAATTTGAAGATAACATAAAATCCATAATGTAGTATATTCATACCATAAAATATACAGCAGTTACAATGAATAAACCAGAGCTACATGTTTCAAAACATAAACCTTAAAAAATAAAGCTGAGTAAAAACAATTTACATGATGCTAAAATGTTGCAAACAGAAAACAATACTATATGTTTTCATATGTACACATAATAAAAGCATAAACATATTAAGATACATATCTACTTTAGGATAACAGTTACAACTAAGGAAAGAAAATGATCTAGGAAGCGGTACAATCTTTAATACTTTATTTCTTAAAACAAAAACTGAAACAATTATGATAAAATAGTTTTCTTAAACATAGATGGTAGTACTTGGACATTTGTTTTACTACACTGCATGTTTTTATGGGCCTGAAAAAGTTCATAAAGAAAAGTCATCTATGTTATAAAGTATATTCTCATGTTCCATGACTCTAGACTCACTAATTTGATTGTCTTTTCCTATGCCAATGCCACACTTTTTAAGATACTGTAACATTCTGAGGCTTTTATATCTGGTAGGACAAGTTTCCCCTCAATGTGCTTAATTGCTGCTGTTACTTGTTCAAAGCCTTCAACGCTATTCTAGCACTTTTCCTCTTTCACATAAATATCAGAGTCAGCTTGTCAGGCCCCACTAAAAAAACTCTAGGGCCGGCGGAGTGGCGCGTATTAAGAGTTGGCTTGGGACGCCAGCTCTGAGCAGCAAGGCCCCAGTTCGGATCCCACATTAGGGCCAGTGGCACTACGCCATCTACCACTAAGATGGTGAACAACAGCTCGACCTGGAGCTGGGCTGCCATGAGTCGCCAGCGACGGTGTAGGCTGCAGTGGAGCTGCAGTGGGCTCCCGTAAGCTACCATGAGCAACCAGCAGCCAGCGTGAGTTGCCAAAAGCCGCCGTGAGTGACCGACCAGTGACCAGGTGCGACTGATCTGCCTCACCAGGGAAGAGCGCAATAATACCAACAGGGGCCAGCAAAGCGATGTCCTCCACAACTAGACTGAAGAACAAAAGGACAGCAACTTATCTGTTCCCCATCTCCAATTCCCTAATAAAATCTCTTTTTAAAAAGTGTTTAAAAAAAATTAAAAAACTAATGAAAACATAAATATTAAATTTGTAGACTAAAGGGACAACAGATAACTTTACAATATTGAGCACTCTCATCCTACAATATGATTGTATGTTTATGTTTTAGGATGGGAAATAAGATGTGTGTATAATTAAGATGGGAATATTTTACGTATATATGATAGAAAATATTATATATGATGGAAAAATGTGTAGAATATATATATCCCAATCTTAATTATATAAAAAATAAGTAAAATTTCCATGAGAAAGTTTTATATATACATATATATATATTCATACATACATACACACACACATACATGTACACACGTATATACACACACAGAGTGTGTACAAATACTCATGACAGGAATTATTTATATATATTTCAAATAAAAATTACATATAAATATATATGAAAAATCCCCATTCATTTAAAATTTTATGTCTTTTAGTAAAGTCTTTGTTTTGTTTCCATCATTTTAAGGGATTTGGGAGGAGGCAAATTAAAAATTCTGTGTGCCATCTTGATCCAATTTCCCCATTTTAATCAACAATTTTGTTTAATTACAGTTGACTTTCAATATTATATTAATTTCAGGTGTATAGGATAGTGGTTAGACATTTATATAATTTATGAAGTGATCCCTCCAATAAGTCTAGTACTCACCTTTAACCAACAAATTCTTTACCGAGCTAGGTTAAGAAAATACAACTTCCCAGAGAAATGTCATTCAACCTAACCTTAAAACTTAGAACTTTTTAAATTTTATATGGTACTATGTAACATATGAAGATTTTAAATAAACATACCATCCTTAGTACTCATTTCGCCTTTTCTGTTGTAGGAGACAATGGCCAGGGGAAGAGCTAGAAGACAGAACCAGCTGTCTCCCCAGACTGTTTCCTGCCTGCTCCCTCCCAAGGCCCAAGGCACGGAAGTCAGAAAATCTAAGAACTGAGAGGTTTTAAAGCGACCCAACTAACACTTACTTTACAGATCAGGAACTGAAGCACTGAGAAATTCAATAATTTCTCCAATATCACAAAGTTGTGAGTGGCAAAAATGGAAGAAGCTAGTGCTCTCTGCAATAACTTTGCAGCTTTCTCAGTAAGTAGTGAACTACTCTGAGAAGCTGAGATGTTCAGCGGGACCGCACATTAAAACTACCTGGGCAGCATCCCCCTCCTCCACACCTGGACTTGCTCCAGGTGGAACAGGAAAAGCCAGCACATGGGGTTTTTTATGGTGGTGGTGTTTGTTTCATTTTGGTTTTGGAAATAGGCCTTATAAGTATGATTTAAGAATTTTTTAAAGTACCATCAAATACAAATACAAAAATTTTCTCACCCTTCCATTACCTACTTGTACTCCCAGAAGGCAACCAAAGTTACTAATTTCTAGCGTATCCTTTAGAAATTTCTCTCCCTCCCCCATACATAAATGGGGACATAGTAGATATATACTGTTCTATAGCTTGCTTTTATTACTTCACAATATATCTTGACAATCATTCTTGAGCCCACAAAAACCTTCATTCTCTTTCCATTGCTGTAGAGTATTTTACTGTATGATGTTCACAAATATTTTATAAATGTTTTCCAAGTAATTCTGATTTGCACCGATAAGAAATGCTTTCATGATCTGAGCTCTCCTCCCAATTCATACATCCTAAGTAAATAAAAGCTATAAATGGAATTGAGAGGCAAAAAAAAAGGTAATTGGTCAAGGTCACCCAATTTTTTTTCCAACAGTGGCCTACATGATGAGAAATCCATGTAGTATGGTGGTGTTTGTGGGTTATTTTTTTTTTCAGTGTTCAGCAGTAGTGAGTCCTGAGTTCAACACTTGCATTCAACGTCACTCAAATATAAGACAAATGATTTATTTGTCCATGTTTCCCTTTTATCAGTAATCCTTCATGATATCTTAGTTTTATGATGTGATTTTAGTAAAGTTTAACTTGAATATCTCCAAAATAAAATAAAGTCAGGTACTATCACTCAACACAAGTGGCAATAAAACATCAGCAAAATCAGATTAGCCTTGGGCCAGCCGAGTGGCGCGTTGGTTAAGAGTTGGTCCGGGACGCCAGCTCAGAGCAGTAGGGCCCCGGTTCGGATCCCACATTAGGGCCAGTGACGCTGCACCCTCTACAGCTAAGATTGTGAATAACAACTCGACCTAGAGCTGGACTGCCAGGAGTCGCCGGCGACGGCAAAGGCTGCAGTGGGGCTGCAGTGGGCTGCCGTGAGTGGCTGGCAGCCAGCGTGAGTGGCCGGCAGCCAGTGTGAGTGGCTGGCAGCCAGCATGAGCTGCCAAGAGCCGCTGTGAGCGGCCGTCCAGGGGCCAGCAACCGATCTGTCTCACCCGGGAAGAGCGCAATGATAATACCAACATGGGCCAGCGAAGCGACGTCCCTCCACAACTAAACTGAAGAACAAAAGGATAGCAACTTATCTGTTCCCCTCCCCCTATTCCCCAATGCTGTTCCCCTCCCCCCAATTCCCCAATAAAATCTTAAAAAAAAAAAAAAGCAATCTGGCTTAAAGTTAAGGCTGAAGGGGGAGGGAACACTTTAAGTGGCAGTTTCAAATTTTAAGTTCAGTTCTTACCACCAAAACTCATTAACTCAGGGTTAGTTACATGCTTAATTCATCAAATGTAAAAATTCCGTGAATTTTTTAAGTAACCTGGTCAAGGTTTTACAAATAACTCCCCCATATCATAAACATATTCGTACATAATTATTTTAGAATGGAAATATACTAAAATTAAATGTCATTGTTATAAACGACAAGAGCACATTTTATGTGAATTTTACAGATAAACCCAGAACTAGCCTCTTATATTTTACAAACAGGCAATAAAATACAGTAAAATGAAATTGCTTTACTTAAATTCCTTTTTGAATCGTCCCACATTAAAGTACAGTAGTCCCCCCACCTTACCTACATTTTGACAGTTACCCATGGTCAACCACAGTTCGAAAATATTAAATGAAAAATTCCACAAATAAAAAATTTGTTTCAAATCTCCCGCTGACCCGCTCCATCCCTTTGTCCAGCATATCCACACTATATATGCTACCTGCCCATTAGTCATTTAGCAGTCTATCTGTTATCTGATCAACTGTTGCAGTATCGCAGTATTTGTGTTCAAATAACCCTTATTTTACTTAATAATGGCCACAAAACACAAGAGTAGTGATGTTGGCAATTTGGATACAATAAGCTGCTTCCTTTAAGTGAAAAGTTATGTATATTTTTCAATACACACACACACACACACACACACACACACACACGGAAAAATGTAGTGCATATAGAAGATTCAGTACTATCCATGGTTTCAGCATTCCACTGCAAGTCTTAGAACTTATACCCTGGAGATAAGGAGGAACTACTACAATAAACACAAACACACACACACACACACACACACACACACACACACACACACACATTACTCAATAAGAATCTTATCTTACAACAACAAAATTTCAAATACAATCCTCAAAAAAAAATAATAATTGGGCCGGCCAAGTGGCACGTTGGTTAAGAGCTGGCTTAGGACGCCAGAGGGCCCCGGTTCGGAACCCACATATGAGGGCCAGTGACACTGCCCTCTACAGCTAAGATGATGAGCAACAGCTCAACCTGGAGCTGGGCTGCCGTGAGTCGACGGCGTAGGCTGCAGCCCCTGCTGCACTGGGTTGCCATAGGCTACCATGTGTAGCCAGCAGCCAGCGTGAGCAGCCAGCAGCCACCGTGAGCGGCCGTCCAGAAGCCGGCGACTGATCTGCCTCACCTGGGAATAGCGCAATGATGGTGCCAACTTGGACCAGTGAAGCAATGTCCTCCACAACTAGAATGAAGAACAAAAGGACAGCAACATGTGTGTTCCCCTTCCCCCAATTCCCCAGCGCTGTTCCCATTCCCCAATTCCCCAATAAAAATCTTAAAATAATAATAATAATAATAATAACTAATCCCTTCTCATCAGAAATTCCTGGCTTTTGGCCTACAGTCTTTGCTAAACAAATTGTACTTAGATAGATTTTCAAGGTGGCCTAAGATATCTTAGGACAAAAGATAAAAATTTACTTACTGCAGCAGGACTGCAGATTCCTCTTTAGGTAAGCAAGAATGAATCTACCAAGGGTAACAACAAAAGTGAAGTCCACAGATCACCAAAGCAGAAAAAGGACACTACAAAATACACAATTCAGTTTTCTTTTAAACAATCGAATAATGAAACCTTTTGATATAAAAGTATGGGGTAGGGCAGAGGTCGGCAAACTTTTGAGACAGAAGAGCCAGTCCTGTCCCTCACAGCAATTTAAAAATTATTCGAGAGCCATAAATATATTTTTACAAATAAGGAAAATTTAAAGTAATAGTATAACAAGTAATAGTATTAATTATATATTTATTAAAATAAGAAAAATTCACACATGTATGTACCCAAAGAGCACCATGTGGCTCGCGAGCCGCAGTTTGCCAACCCCTGGGCTAGGGGAATGGCCTCTATGACATTGCAGATGCCAAAACGGTAATTACTAAACTGAAGCAAATAAAGTCGCACTACTTCTCACACAGAAACCTACCTCTAGTCCAAAAGTACATTAGGCCAGGAGATGCTAAGGAGGACCAGCCCACTGGGATATACCAACCATCTAGACTCTCTAGACTGGAGATGATTTAAAGAAAGCCAACCTCAACACACCAAAGTCATGGACCAGGTGGCTTCACAGGTGAATTTTACCACACATTCAAGGAAGAATTTACACCTATCCTTCTCAAACTGTTCCAAAAAACTGAAGAGGAGAGAAGGCTCCCAAGACCATTTTACAAGGCCAGCATTACCCTGATTCCAAAACCAGGCAAAAGACATCACCAAAAAAAAAAAAAATTATAGGCCAATATCCCTGATGAACATATTATAGATCCAAAAGTCCTCAACAAATATTAGCAAACCAAATTCAGCAACATATTAAAAAGATCACACACCATGAAGAAGTGGGATTTATTACTGGGATGCAAGGTTGGTTCAATATCTGCAAATCAATTAACATGATACACCACATACACAAAATGAAAGATAAAAAGCATATGATCATATAATAGATGCAGAAAAAGCATTTGACAAAATCCAACATCCATTTATGATTTTAAAAAAAAAACATCTCAGCAAAGTGGGAATACAGGGAACATACCTCAATATAATAAAGGTCATATATGGCAAACCCACAGCTAACATCATACTCAATGGTGAAAAGCTAAAAGTGTTTTCCTTAAGATCAGGAATAAGACAAAAATGTCTACTGTCGCCACTTCTATTGAACAGCAATCAGACAAGGAAAAATAAATAAAAGGCATCCAAATTGAAAAGAAATAAGTAAAACTGTCACTGTTTTGTCATACAGATGACATAATACTGTATACAGAGAATAAAACTATTAGAACTGATAAATGCAGTAAAGTAGGATACAAAATTAATATTCAGAAATCAGTTGCATTTTTATATAACAAGAACAAACTATCAGGAAGAGAAATTAAGAAAACAATCCCATTTACAATTGCATCAAAAAAAAAAATCTAGGAATAAATTTAACCAAGGAGGCAAAAGACTTATGCTTGGAAAACAATAAGACATTAAAGAAAAGAACTGAGAAAGATACAAATAAATAGAAGCATATACTGTGCTCATATACAGGAAGAATTAACATTGTTAAAATGTCCATACGACCCAAAGCAGTCTACAGATTCAGTGCAATCCCTATCAAAATACCAATGGCATTTTTCACAGTACTAGAACAAATAATCCTAAAATTTATATGGAACCACACAAGAGACGTAATAGCCAAAGCAATCTTGAGAAACAAGGCTGGATGTATCACGCTACCTAATATCAAACTGTACTACAAGCCTACAGTAATCAAAACAGCATGGTACTGGCATAAAAACAGACACACCAACCAATAGAACAGAATAGAGAGCACAGAAAAAAAAACCCACACCTATATGGTCAATTAATCTATGACCAAGGAGGCAAGAATATACAATGGGGTAAAGACAGTCTCTTCAATAAATGGTGTTGGGAAAACTAGACAGACACATGCAAAAAAATGAAACTAGGCCACTTTCTTACACCATATACAAGAATAAACTCAAAATGGATTAAAGACTTAAATGTAAGGCCTGAAACCATAAAACTCCTAGAAGAAAACATAGGCAGTAAACTCTTACACTGCTCTTAGTAACATTTTTTTCTGCTCTTCCTCCTCTGGCGAAAGAAAAACAAATGGGACTACATCAAATTAAAAAGTTTTTGCACAGCAAAAGAAATCAACAACAAAATGAAAGGACAACCTACTGAATGGGAGAAGATATTCACCAATGATACATCCAATTAAGGGTTAGTATCCAAAGTTAATAAAAAACTCATACAACTTAACACCAAAAAACAAACAATCCAATTTAAAAAATGGACAGAGGACCTGAACAGACATTGCTCCATATAGGACATACCACCCATGGCCAACAGACATGAAAAGATGTTCAACCTCACTAATCATCAGAGAAATGCAAATTAAAACCACAAAGAGATATCACCTCACACCTGTCAGAATGGCAATCAACAATAAATCAACAAACAAGAGTTGGCAAGGATGTAGACAAAAGGGAACCCTCGTGCACAGTTGGTGGGATTGCAAATTAGTGCAGCCACTATGGAAAACAGTATGGAGGTTCCTTAAAATAAAAACAGAACTACCTTATGAGCCAGCAATTCCACTTCTGGGTATTTATCCAAAGAAATCCAAAACATTAATTCGAAAAGATATATGCACCCCTATGTTCACTGCAGCACGATTCACAGTAGCCAAGATATGGAAGCAACCTAAGTACCCATCAATAGACAACTGGATAAAGAAAATACGGTACATATATACAATGGAATATTACTCAGCCATAAAAAAGAATGAAATCTTACCATATGCAACAATATGGATGAACCAAGAAGATATTATGTTAAGTGAAATACGTAAGTCAGAGAAAGGCAAATACTATATGATTTCACTTATACATGGAATATAAAGAATATGATAAAAAAACAAAAAACAAAACAGAAAGAGACTCATAGATACAGAGAAAAAAACTTATGGTTGCCAGATGGGAGGGGGCTTAGGGGTTGGGTGAAAAAGGTGAAGGGATTAAGAGGTATGAATTGGTAGCTACAAAGTAAGTCTCAGGGATGTGAAGTACAGCATTGGAAAAATAGTCAATACTTACCAGGTATGACAATTAAGTTTGCAAACTTGTTGCAACAATGTTGCTAACTTTTTTTTATATCAGAGGAGTTATTCATTATGAATTTGTACCAACTGGACAAACAGTTAACAAAGTTTACTATTTGAAAGTGCTGAAAAGGCTGAGTGAAAAAGTTAGACGACCTGAACATTTCACCAATTCATGGCTCTTGCATCACAACAATGCACCAGCTCAATGGCACTGTCTGTGAGGGAGTTTTTAGCCAGTAAACATATAACTGTATTGGAACACCCTCCCTACTCACCTGATCTAACCCCCAATGACTTCTTTCTTTACCCAAAGATAAAGGAAATACAGAAAGGAAGGCATTTTGATGACATTCAAGACATCAGGGGTAATACAGCGACAGCTTTGATGGCCATTCCAGAAAAAAAAGTTCCTAAACTGCTTTGAAGAGAGGACTAGGCGCTGGCTCGGTGCATAACTTTTCAAGGGGAGTACTTCGAAGGTGACCATAGTGATATTCAGCAATGAGGCATGTAGCACTTTTTCTAGAATGAGTTCACAAACTTAATTGTCAGACCACGTATCATGCCAGGCAGATACCAGACTTATTGGGGGTGGGGCAGTGGGATCACTTCATAAATTATATAAATGTCTAACCACCATGCTGTACACCTGAAACTAAAATAAAATAATACTGAATATCAACTGTAATTGAAAAAATTTTTAAAAAGATGTACAAATTGCCAGTAATAAAAACAGTCATAGGGATGGATATAAAATACAACATAGGGAATAGACTCAATAGGATTTTAATAATTATGTATGGTGTCAGATGGGTAATAGACTTATTGGGGTGATCACTTCATAAGTTACATTATATAAATGTCTTATCACTATGTTGTACACCTGAAACTAATATATTGTATGTCAAGTGTAACTGAAAATTTTTTAATTAAAAAATAATAAACTCAATTAAATTAAAAAAAAGAAACCTGACCTCCTAAGCCTATCTCAGAGGCTAGCCCCCAGGAGACGAGAGAGACTAGAAATCATCTAAGTGAATTGTGTAATTTGTATAAGATAACAGTGGTGCTAAACTGGAATAAAATTCCTCCTATAAAATAAACTATTCTTCCCTTTAAAAATAAAAATAAAAAGAGCTACTCTGAGGGAAA
Source organism: Hipposideros armiger (assembly GCF_001890085.2). Lineage (NCBI taxonomy): Eukaryota > Metazoa > Chordata > Mammalia > Chiroptera > Hipposideridae > Hipposideros > Hipposideros armiger. Next base: position 3,494,272 of record NW_017731411.1, on the reverse strand, counting down.
TGCCATTAACAAGGTATTTTATCTGTGGCCTCTTTTTACATTATGACATCTCACTTAGAAGATGGATGATTGGGAGCTAAAATAAAGGCCTTTAGGTTAAACTATCCTACACCAATAAAGGGTGATATTGAACAAAACATTAATAAGGATATAATTATCTGAGTAATCTAAGAATACAGGCATTCAATAAATAATCTTGAATTAAAAAAATAAAGTGCTGCTTTATCCCTACATGAAGTGAGAAAGGAGAAGTTTCCCAAGACAGCATAGTAGACAACACACAACTGAGAACCTGGTGGTTTAGTTGCACTATATTGAACTAATTATGAGTCGAGCAATATTCACTCTTTCCAACTGTAAGAATGAATACATGTATTTCAAAGCCAAAGTAGACAACTATTTGCCAATTCTCTCCATTAACACAAAAAAGAACAGTGCATTAAGTTCAGAAAAACTTGAACTTTAGATGCATGGCCAGAATGAAGATATGACAGTATCTAAGGAGAATGATAAAAAGTTACCCTCATTGAGCCTGTTATGTACAAGGCAATGTATTAACAGCTTGACATGCATGAGCTCACCTAAAACCCTAGTTTCATTATTTTCTCTAATTAAGGCTTTAGAAAGGCTAAGTAACCTCCCCCAGGTAATTTTTTTAACTCAGAGACAGATACCGTGATTCCCCACGTATAAGACGCACCCTTTTTTGAAAAATTTGGGGTCTAAAAACTGGGTGTGTCTTATACAGTGGTTGTAGGGTTTTTTTTACTTGCATTTCCCGCTTTTTTCGTACTTGTTTTTGCACTCATACAACCACTGTATAAGACACACCCAGTTTTTAGACCCCAAATTTTTCAAAAAAGGCTGCGTCTTATACGTGGGGAAATACAGTATGTTACAAATCCTGTTCTACTGCCTCCCTTTTGATCCACAAACAGAGGCTGCTAAAAGTTATGAAGCAAAATAAAACAAGAAGAATGAACAGTCTCTATTTCTAAGGTATATACCAAAATAAAATAGAAAAAAAGCAATTGACTTAAAATAAAATTTATTGAATTCTATACAAAAAAAATAAGCAAAACCACCAGACACCTGTGAGGGCAGGGACTATCTCTGTTTTGCTCCCAAGGCCTCCTCAGCACTTAACAGTTCTTAACTCTCAAAAACACACATTCCAACTGCAAGTATTACTCTTCCTTCCACATCCCACCCCCCAAGCCTCCCATAGTTCTCCATCTCCACTACACCCATCCTCATCTGTTGCTGCATGAAACACCTAATGGGACTTTCCGCTTCAATATTTTCTCCACTCAAAAAGCCAAATGTGGGCCGGCCGAGTAGCGCGATGGTTAAGAACTGGCTTGGGACGCCAGAGGACCCCGGTTCGGATCCCACATATGAGGGCCAGTGACACTGCCCTCCATAGCTAAGATGCTGAAC
>NW_017731411.1:3467709-3492772 GCF_001890085.2 Hipposideros armiger | reverse complement strand
GCAGCCAGCGTGAGCGGCCAGCAGCCGCCAGGAGCGGCAGTCCAGAAGCCGGTGACTGATGTGTCTCGCCTGGGAAGAGCGCAATGATGGTGCCAACTTGGGTCAGTGAAGCAACGTCCTCCACAACTAGACAGAAGAACAAAGCAACAGCAACTTGTCTGTTCCCATCCCCCCAATTCCCCAATAAAAATCTTAAAAAAAAAAAAAAAAGCCAAATGTTCGTTAAGCCATAAATCAGAACATATCACTCTTTTACTTATGATTCCCTAGAGTTTACCATGCAACTTCAATTAAAATCCCAATACTCATGACCCACAAGGCCCCACCAGATCTGGCCTGCTTTCTCTCCCAGTTGCTCTGTAGGCTCTGGCTACAGCAGCTTCCTTCCAGTTCCTTCACAATGCAGCCAAGCCCTTTCTTGCCTAAGGCCTTTGTCCTTTACTCTCTGCCTAGAATTTTCTTCCTGGCTTGACTGACTCCTCCTCAAATTCAGTTCAAATGTCATCTTCTCAGGCCTTTCCCAACCACACTATAAGGTAGATTCCCACCAGTTACTCTCAATTACATCACCCTTTTTGTTTCTTTACAGATTAATCATAACCTAAAATGAATTAGTTTGTTTTACTTGATTATATGTACTGTCTTTCTCCATAGAATATAAACTGTTTGATTCCCTACAATATTTGTTGAACAAAAAAAATTAAGCCATGTGCAGAACTTGTTTGAATTAAAGTTTGAAAATCTCCTGAAGAACATAAAAGTCTATTTGAACAAAAGAATAGGAAGTACATAAAGGTGTCAATTTTCCCTAAACTAACCTTTAAGTTCAATATTCCCAGTCAATATTTGGTATTCCCCACAAAAATCTCAGCAAGATTTCTTTTTGAACTTCACAGAACAATTCTAAAGTTCATGTGGAAGAATATATAGACCAGAATGATCAAAATCTTAATAAAATAGTAATAAACAGGTGATTAACCCTACCAGTATTAAAATTATAAAGCAATAATTTAAAGGATATGGTAATATACAAAAGATCAAGAGAACATAATAGACAGATTAGAAACAGTCCCAAACATATTTGAAAGAAATGATAAAAGTTGCAAGTCTAATCAGTAGGGGCAATGGATGGTACCCACACTTCTGGCTAACTATTTGGTGGAAAGCCATATGCACATATATCCCCCAAAATATATCTCTATCTCACTTCCTATATCAGAAATAAATTCCAGATGCATCAAATAGAGAAGTTTTTAAAAAAAGAAAAGAAAGAAAAAAGAAATCATAAAAATATTAAATTAATATCTGGGGACTTGTTTTAAAAATACAAAAAGGTATATGGTCAAAAGTCTTTCTCTCACTCATGTGCCTTAGATGCTCAATTCTCCTTCCTACAACAACCAATGTTAACAGTTTCTTAGGCTTCGTTTAAAAAATATCCTATAATATACAAGCAAATATGCATACATTATTTTTCCTCTTCAAACATGGAGTAGCATACTCCACGAAATATTCCTCGCTTTGCTTTTTTCCACTTAATATATAGGTAGATATTTTAAATTTTAGAGTAAGGAAGGTCTTTCTAAATAAAGCATGAAACCCAGAAGCCATATATAGACCAATAATGAAGACAGCTACCATTTATTACTTACCATGTGCTAGCTAGCCACTTTGCTGTTATTTACATTATCTCTATTCTACATAAGGAAATCATGGCTTAGAAGAGGTTAAGTAATGCGCCCAAGATCACACAGACAGCATAGTGCTGAATTGTATATATCTGACTGCATAATAATACCACAAAAGTACAGCTGGAGGGGAGAATGTACATATGTATGAAGAAAGTGAATAACCTAATATGTAAAGAACTCTTCAAGTCAATCTGAAAAAGACCAATGACCCCATCAAAGAACAACAGCAGGCAATTTATAGAAGAAATACAACTCCCCTCCTTAAAAAATGTTCAACCTCGATAGTGATTGATAAAAGGCCAATTAGAATCATTTTTACTTCTTAAATTGTCAGAATGTTTTAATTTGTAATAGCCCATGCTGGCCAGGATTTAGGGCATACCAATATACTTGTGTCATATCAAATTTACATCATCCATATAACAGCAACTCCACTTTAGGAATCTATCCTACAAAGCTGCTTGCACAAATATACAAAATAAACACACACACACACACACACAAATAATTCACTACCGCTTTGTTTTTCTGACAAAACACAACACTAATGGCCAAAAATTGATTAAACAAATTATAGTATAATGTAGCTATTATAGTATTTTCACTATCTAGCTGTTAATTCTAGTTCTAAATATACCAACATGGAACAGTAGTATACAAAAGAATATAGTATGATCCCATAATACAGAAAATTATACACACACACAGAAAAAAACTGAAAGAATATTGAACAAACACTTAGCACATTACATCTAGGAAGTGGTACTTTCAATTTCTTCATATGCTTCTATATTGTACTTCTGTAAAATAATGTATTGCTTATAATAAATGAAACTAAAGATCTTAAAATAACATGTCCTTCACTCATTAAAATGATTTTGTGTGAACAGAGTGACCTCTACCCCTTCCCTCCTGCTCTGTTCAGTTCCTCCTCCCTCCCCTCCTTCCTCTCCCCACCCATACACATACAGAGAGAGAGAGAGAGAGAGAGAGAGAGAGAGAGAGAGAGAGAGAGAGAGAAAGTTAGTTAATGGACTATGTACTCCCTACATCTTGAATATTCACACTGTATTTTAGGCTGTAACTTCTAGAGAGCACAAGTTTTGGTTTCATTACAAATACATAAAAGTTATTGTAATTCAAAACTAAATTAAAAGAACTTAAAGGCAATACAAAGTTTAACATCTGTGAACAGTTCAAAGGCATGATGATTAATACTTAAAACAAACATTTCAAAATTATACAAATCTGTATGTTATTGTCAAGGGAAATGAACGGCCTAAAACTAATTATTCTGACTCAGAACTATGTATGACAAGAAAAACATCACAAAAAGAGTCTGTCAATTAAATAAAAGTATGGGGGAAGAGGCAATCTGTGACCCTCATAAAAAATCTAACAGTCACATTTTTCTAGAAAAATGCAACCTCAATTTATTCTGGTTTGATATCAGTTTATACAAGTATATTTAAAAAAAAAAAAAACAGAAGAACATCCCAAATTTTACTCTTCAAGTAGTCACTGTGGCGGTGGGGAATGAAAATAATTTGATAATCTTGATTTTTCTCCTCCTTTGTGATTCACTAATCTACTTAAATATTGGGTTGTCAGAAAAGTGATGGTGCATTTTTGCAACTAAAAACAGAAAAAAACACATCATGATTTTTCCGACAACCCAATATTTACTTTTTGATATAACTTCAGTACTATTCTTTCACAGGGATTCTATAATATTCCTAAATCACAATTTTTTCCTAGCACTGACACTACTCCAAAAGTTCCTGCATATGTAAACTAACACATTCTTGTTCTAAATTATCTGGAAATACAAATAGTCTGACATGAATCAATCCCATGTTTACTTTCTCCTTCTCCCAAAAATCCCAGTAAATGACAGAAACATTTTTTTAAGAAATGCTTTGATAATTCACTGATTACAGACATTTTACCTTTAACTGGTGAATTCCTACCCGTTTTTTAATTCCCAAAAACTATTTACCATAAAGTTCCCAGTTCCCACATGTGTATCAGCTTCTATAACCATACCAAATAATTCTAGCAGCTATGCTTTTATTTATTTTTTTTAAGTTGAGCCATCGTGCCACCTGTTGGCAGCTCAGCTCAGGCCAGGCATCGAACTGCTGTTGCTCAGAGCTCAAACTCTTGAGCGAGCTCTTAACCAACTGAGCCACTCGGCTGGCCCACTATGCTCTTTTTTATGAATTCAACAAATTTCTACTACATACTTCCTGGGTACAGAGTGTTATTCTTAGAGTGGAAGCAGGAAAAGATTAAAGACTAAGATACAGACATGGCCACAATGGGCTTCCAGTCTAGTAAAGACTACATGAACATGTGCATAAATAACTATGATATTATAGTAATGGCATAAGTAAAGCATTAAGAATTTTCAGAATGAAAAATATACATCTTTGAAGAAGTGGGAGTAGGGAGACTTCCTGGATGAAGTGCTATGTGATCAAAGCCTCAAAAAAATATGCAGAATTTAATGTGGCAGAATTTGGTAGAGTAAGGTAGAAAAATAGCATTCCAGAAAAGAGCACAGTATGAGAAAAATCAACCCTTCTTAATTCAACACAAAATAGGCAAGTTATTTAACAACCCAAATGAAATAAATACGCCTTGCTTCAGTATTTATATGAGATTATCAGTTTAAAAAGAATAGTACGCCTTTTCCTTTAAAATAAATTTTATGGCATGAGTACCTACAGAAAACTAATATTATATATGAGCTTTTCAACATAGCATTAAGAATACATGTCATGTTCATGCTATTTATCTAAGCTTTTATATAACTAAAGGCACTCAAACAAAAAAAAAAATCTAGAAGTTTGAGAGTTAGTAAAGCAAGCAAAGTTAATTTATAAAGTAATTTAACCTATTGTTTAGTTTTCAGAGGTAACCATTAGCATAATATTTCCTGTAATACTTAAATTCCATGAAATGTCACTAGGTCCAGATAACCTCAAAGACATTTTTGTTTGATCATAGCAGATTAAAAATTAAGCAAACTAAAAAAAAAAAAAAAAAAATTAAGCAAACTAAGTAATTCCCAGTGATCATATTACTAATTTAGATCAACACTAATTTTTTCAAACTATATTTTCATTGCAGAAATTTAAAGTTAAGAAATACCTTAAATTCGGGCCGGTCGAGTGGCGCATTGGTTAAGAGCTGGCTTGGGACGCCAGAGGGCCCCAGTTAGGATCCCACATACGAGGGCCAGTGACACTGCCCTCCACAGCTAAGATGCTGAACAACAGCTTAACCTGGAGCTGGGCTGCCGACTCACCGGCGACTGGCGGCGACCAGCATAGGCTGCAGCCCCTGCTGCAGTGGGTTGCCATGGACTACAGTATGTAGCCAGCAGCCAGCGTGAGCGGCCAGCAGCGGCCGTGTGTGTCCATCCAGAAGCAGGCGACTGATCTGCCTCGCCCGGGAAGAGCGCAATGATAGTGCCAACTTGGACCAGTGAAGCAACGTCCTCCACAACTAGGCTGAAGAACAAAAGGACAGCAACTTGTCTGTTCCCCTTCCCCCAATTCCCCAGCGCTGTTCCCATTCCCCAATTCCCCAATAAAAATCCTTAAAAAAGAAAAAAAGAAATACCTTAAATTCAATACCTAATCTGAATAAATAATCTGTGATTCTTCATCCACCCCAATTTTTGTTTTAAGTAACTGTCAGTCATCACATTGATGCATCCCATGGATGATATGGTATAATGGTATGTGCACTACACTGGATGTCCGAAAATTCGATTCTGTTAGTGCCCAATTACAACAATTTAGGCAGATCATTTCTGTGACCCTCAGTTTATTCACCTGTAAAACAAGTGAAGACTACAGACAGTCCCCAACTTACATTCGTTTGACTCTCGACTTTTTTCTACTCTGCTATAGTGCAGAAGTGAGAGGCATTCAGTAGAAACCATACTTCAAATGTTGATCTTTTCCTGGGCTAGTGAAGTGATACACACTATGTACTATAGTCTCTTGTGATGCTGGTCAGCAGCAGTGAGCCTCAGCAGCAGTGAGCAGCAGCTCCCAGTCAGGCACGCAAACAAGATGGTAAACAGCTGATACTCTATACAGTGTACTGTGTTGCCAGTGTTATTTGGATATTGTGTTATGAGTTTTCCCATCCCGTCATGTCTACAAAATGCCCATCTGTGTCTCCTGCTTCTGGTGAGAAGAAGAAGGCAATTACTCTTGAGACAAAATTCAAGATAACTGCCCAACTGTAGCCTAATGTAAGTGTTCTGGGCATGTGTTTAAGGTAGGCTAGGCTATGAAGTTTAGAAGGTCAGGTGTACTCACTGCATTTTCAACTTACCATATTTTCAACTTAGGATGGGTTTATCAGGCCGTAACCTCACCAAGGATAATCGAGAAGCATCTGCAGATAACCTATATGACTGTACATTGTATAATTCTATAAATTATTAGCATTTTATTTTAACCAATTTAGATTTGTTTTTGAGACTGCTTTTCAGTAAAAGTAACAGCACATGTGGAAGAGTCAAACTGAAGAACTCCACAGAAACATTAACATTGCTTTGTACAGTCTCACCTTCAAATGCAAAGAGAACCCAGAAAAAAAAAATGTTGTATCTGAAGACTATCCAAGTAATATTTTGACCACATACACTTCTGCAGCAGAAAAAAATGGTAGTAAAATAGTAAAAATGTTCAAGGAAAACCACAAGAATACCAAAATAAAAAACAGATGCTCTACATACAGTTACTGCTACATGACAGAAGCTTTTCAATACTCCTAATAAGTCCTGACAGAAAAAGAAACAAACAAAATGTTTTCTTAACCATCTATCTAAATGTACTTCTTGCATCCTCAAACTTGAAAAGGACAAAATATCAGGCAATCTACAGAGTGAGCAATTTGTGCACATATTAATCTGCTCAACTTTATACCTTTATAGCATTTGTAATGTGCTGTGAACATAAAGGCACCAGTTGAACAAGTGAACGAACTATACATAAATCTCTTATCTTTCTAATCAACAAGTAAGTCCACACATAATAAATGATCAACTTTTACTACTTTGTACCATATTCTAGTAAAATACAATATCTGAAGTAAAAGAACAGATGGGAGGAACTAAATATACAAGACTTCTATCATTTCCAGGCATCAATAAGAATATGAAATTGGGGCCGGCCGAGTGGCACACTGGTTAAGAGTTGGCTTGGGATGCCAGCTCTGAGCAGCAGGGCCCGGGGTTCAGATCCCACATGAAGGGCCAGTGACGCTGCGCCTTCTACAGCTAAGATGGTGAACAACAGCCCGACCTGGAGCTAGGCTGCCGTGGGTTGCTGGCGATGGCGTAGGCTACAGTGGGGCTGGCCGGCAGCAGGCGTGAGCTTTCGTGAGCTTTCATGAGCTGCCGTGAGCCACCGTGAGCAGCCGTCCAATGGCCAGCGACTGATCTGCCTCACCCGGGAAGAGCACAATGATAATACCAACGTGGGCCAGTGAAGCGACGTCCTCCACAGCTAGACTGAAGAACAAAAGGACATAAAAGTGTTCCCCTTCGCCATTCCCCAATGCTGTTCACCTCCCCCAATTCCCTAATAAAATCTTTAAAAAATAAAAAAATGAAATTGTAAGACAGATCACAAAATACAATTAAAATTGAATAACAGGGCTGGCCGAGTGGCGCGTTGGTTAAGAACTGGCTTGGGATGCCAGAGGGCTCCGGTACGGATCCCACATATGAGGCCCAGTGACACTGCCCTCTGCAGCTAAGATGCTGAACAGCAGCTCGACCTGGGGCTGGGCTGCTGTGGGTCACCAGCGACTGCGTAGGCTGCAGTCCCCTGCTGCAGTGGGCTGCCATAAGCTACCGTGTGTAGCCGGCAGCCAGCTTGAGCGGCCGTCCAGAAGCCGGCGACTGATCTGCCTCGCCCTGGAAGAGCGCAATGATGGTGCCAACGTGGGCCAGTGAAGCCACATCCTCCACAACTAGACTGAAGAACAAAAGGACAGCAACTTGTCTGTTTCCCTTCCCCTGATTCCCCCGCGCTGTTCCCCTCCCCCAATTCCTCAATAAAATCTTAAAAAAAAAACCCAAAAACTGAATAACAAAACAAACACAAAAACGGAGTAACAAATACACCGACATTTACCTATTGATCCCTGGCCTATTCAAAGGCCTTTGTTTTCAACCACAGATAGCAATGACAAGAAAACCTCGTCACTTCACAAATTAAAAAAAAAAACTTGACTAATCTAAATTTGCCTAGCTTTGAAACAAACTTTTACTCAATTAAAATTCAAAAAAACATAAGTTAATTTTGAGCATTTTGTGTTGTTTTTTTTTAATTATGTGGGCAGGTCAAATACTTATGTTTCACTATATGGTGAAACACAACAAGACATCCAGTTAAAACATATATTCTTCAGAGGCCATTGAGAGAATCTATGGCTATATATATATATATGTCACAGCAGACAAATAACAAGTATATTCGGGTAAGTTGTAATGAGAATATATTTTTCTAAATTAGAATACAATATTTATTCAACAAATATTTGCAATGTCAATGTCCTACACAGAAAATAAAATCCTACATGGTGCCTTAAAAGATAAAAGCAGAGAAGGGTCTATCCTGCCCTCAAGAGATAAAACAGGTTATGTAAAAAATAAAAAACCTAAATACAAAGCAGAAAGTGTAAATACCATGAGAGATATTCAAATAAAGCATTTCACAAGTGCAGAGGGAGCTGTTACTACCTCACAGAAATATAACCTTTTCAATCTGTTTAATTTCATAACTATTAGCTCACAACAGCCAACCCTAGGAGAGTAGGTGTTTTCCCATTATCACAGGTGAGGAAACTGAAGCACAGAAAGGTCGATCATGTTCCAGACTGTCACATAGTTAAAGGAAGAATCAGGACTCTTTCTATCATATTTTCTCCAGGGAAGTAGTCCCACATATGGCAGGCCTTTGGTAAGAGAAAAGAGTACATCCTTATGTATGCATGTGTATATTATTTATACATGCGTGTGTTAACCTTGATTTCCATTAACACATGTGCTTAAAGCAAGGCAAAGCAACTGTGTACTATAAATATTAAAATAAACAAACTTCTGCTGGATTTTAACAGAATGAGAAAATAAAGTCCAACAACTTGACTATATTTCTTCTGTAATTTTTACCCATGTCTAAATAAGATTTTTAAATTGGTCTTCTCCTGAGCCCAGGCAAATTGGTTCACTCAATAAATATCTTTATGAAAAGGTACGTCAAAACATTTTCGAAAAACCATTAAAAATTAAATAATGTCATCAATTCTTCAGTTATCTAAGGGACAATCACACATGACCCATCAGCAGCAGCTATTGATCAAGACATGTTGAACAAATGAATGAATATTTGTAGGCATTGTATAATCCCGGGCCTGTTGCTCTTTGCAATGTTCTGCCTCCCATCGCTGCTTCACCAGGGTGCACACAAGGAATGCAAATTTCAATATAATGAAGATATGACTAGGGAAACAAATCTGATACAGGTGAATACACTAATCCCAAAGATTAGAATTACCCATACCACTGCTCTCCAAGGTTAACTGTTGAAGCGGCACTGTGGCATGCAACATCAGTATAAGAAAACTGACACTTCCTGAGACTTTTCATAAATATCACTTATTTCCATCCACACCTTTGATACATAACTATACCTAAATCCAGTTAATTCGAAGAATACAAATCCAGTCTCCTCTCCATTAAGACTGATTTCTCAATTATAGTTTCTCAAGTCCTTCTTATACCAAAAAAAAGAATTCACCGACTTCGCACATTGAAACACCAATAATAAAAGGCGGAATGTACCGGGTACCGATCTTTGCCATCTTCACCACTGCTCACCCTTCGCCATTACACTGTGGAGTGGTTTGGTTAGAAAGGTGAACAGTTTGCTCTTCATGCATTTGTCCATCGCTGTCACCCTCCCTAACCCCTTCTACACTCCAAGACGGCCACCAACTCCGCCTCAGAGTGAGCCCAGGCCCGCCACCTGTGCCGGCCCCGCCCGGGGTCACCACCCCCCCCCGGCCCACTCTGCCTCCCTTGGTCCGCCCTCCGGGCTCCGCAAGCTCGCTTCACACAGGACACCTCTCTGACGGCCCCAGGCTGGCCGCAGCCCATTCTTCCTCCAAACTCCATAAACCTCCTCCACTCGCCCAGCCAGAGCTCCCCGCCGCGCCCGACTTGTCCTGGGCGGCAGAGGGGAAGAGACCGGGAAGCTGGGGCGGGTCCCGACCTGCAAGGCCCACGACTCCCCTCGCTGGGCCGCCAAGCCGCCCCCGCGGCCGGTGCCCTGAGAGCCCGCGGAAGCCCCCGACAGAGCGGGGGCCGGGAGACTGGGGCTGTGGGCGCCGGGGCCTACTCACCAGGAGCTGACGGAGCGTGGTAGCTGGCGCGCCCCCGCGCCTGAGGAGCGGGACGCAGCCCCGGCGCGCGTCCCTATCTCGGGACCTGGCTTGGCTCGGCGAGCTGGGCGCTCACTCCAGCCACCGCCGCCGCGGGTGCTGCTGCATCGCCACCTTAGCCGCCATCTTGACTCAACCCCTCTCCCTCCCCCCAGCCCTGGCGGCCGCGGCTAAGGCGGCTCCGGCGCCAGCTCCTCCTCCTTCCGGGAGGTTGGGGGACTGACTCCCTCCTCCTGGCCGAGCGCGCTGTTACCTCGGCTGATCTTCCTGGGTTGCCCCGCGCCTGTCCGCTCACGTCTCCCCGCGGCCTGCGGCGGCTGTCCCCTCAAGCGAAAACAGGCCGGGGCAGCGCCGTTCTGTGCCTGACCAGTGCGCTGCGGTCGCGCACCTGAGGTGGGGCGCCCCCCGCGAGCCGACCGACTGCCCCGCACTACGGGCCTTTCCCCGAACGTGGGAAATGGAGGGACCCAAGGCCATGCCTCGGGTCCTGCGACCCCCTCCGCGGCGCGGCGAGATGGCGGCGGCCTCCTGGGTCCCCGGGCTTGCGGGGAGGGAAGCCCGTCTCCACGTACTGGGAGCCGGAGGAGTGCACGTCGATCTACCCAAGATATTTTCCAGGGCCCCGGCTGTAAATCACACCAAGACTTCACTGAAATACGGGCGAAGCCGATTTGTCCATGATGTCGGTCTTCAAAGTCACTCCGCACAGGAGCCTGTGGCCCTTGCGACTACGAAGTGCGCTCTCAGCCGTAGCCTTCTAATTAAATGACTGAACGGTTCATCGTAACCGCATACTTTTCCTTTAGAGAAGCCACCGCTCCCCAACCAAAAACAGGAAAAACAATCGGTCTTCATCCGGATAAGAGGCTAACTATATAGTTACGAGAAAGTCCTGGGTTTTAAGAAATGGTGAAGAGGAGGGTACCCGTACTCAAGATGTGGGGTTTATTTTAGGAAACGCTTCCCTTTAAACCTATTGTACTGTGAGGACAGGGGTAGAAAACTGGACGGGAAAGGATTCCGTTCAACTTTGAAACCAAGCTGGTACAGACCTCGTAAATGCTGCATAGTGGAGAGAACTCGATAAAGAAGTGCTGGGAGGCGTCAGTGTAAAACCACAACAGGAACCCGACATTTAAACCCTCAAGCCATCCGAGCGTGTTGGCAGGATGGACTTCAAGTCGGAACGCAATTTCCGCGAGTGCAGTTTTCCCGCGGGAGTCAGGGTCAGCGGCACCTTTTCCTATTGCGCAGGCGCAGTGCCACTTACCGAGCATGGAAGCGGTGGGCGTTCTGGGTTTGGCAGTGGTGGTCCTAGCGTCCGTCTTCTTCTGGGTGTGGGACTACTTGGAACGAATGAAGGGTCAGGAACAGGCAGGCCTGTTGGGAGGCGAAAGCCGTACCCTCCTGGTTATCGCGCACCCCGACGATGAAGCCATGTTCTTTGCTCCCACTGTGCTAGGCTTGGCCCGCCTGAGGCACCGAGTGTTCCTGCTCTGCTTCTCTGCAGGTAGGAGGCTACAGGAGGGACGCTGGGAGCCCGGGCTGTGAAGGGTATTTAGGTGCTAACCTATCTCAGTCAATTTTTTCCCGAAGGATTCTCTGTTTTAGAAAGCTAAGTGAATACTCCGAAGGTCCCTTCTCTGGACGCTTTACAGAGAATCAATGGCTCCAGCCTAGGGACTGTAGCGGCCAGCTTCCCATGTGGGTCGCCGGAGGAACACACCTTGTGTACTCCACTGTCTACTAGCAGGATTGAGAAGCACTACGTAACTGCTCACATTTTATTCCGTTCAATACCTACGTTTCCGTTGGGAACTGCGGCTGTGCTCATTATTCTGTAGAACCTTTTTATTTGCAGAAGGACCAAGAATAATGATCTTAGTGTACCACAGTACACCGAACAGAATCTGGGTATCATACTTTCGCAACCCTTGAAGTTTTTCTTCTAACGGCAGCAAAGAACCTTCCTGCTGCTTTTAAAATCCACTTTGTGCTAAAAAGAGGCACATGTCAAATTGAAGAGGTAGACTCAGATCTTTAGACTAGAAAATAATTTTATAGTTCAACACCACCCAACTTTCAGTGACGGGGCCTTTCAGAGAATAAGGCCTCCTTTACCATATAGAAAAGATGGAATGAGAAAACAAAAATTGACTATGATAATAGATTATGGTGATAATTGCACAGTTGTATGAATGAAGTAATTGAGCTGTACATATACAATGGATGAATTTTATGATACGTAAAATTATACCTCAATAAAGCTGCTTTTTACAAATGCCCATGACCTCTTTTCCCATTTAGTTGTGTGTTGTTCCAGTTCTTTTTCTGTACAGAAATCACATTTTATACAATTTTATATTTTTCACAGCATTATTTTTGCATTCATTTAGCAAATCTTTATTTAAAATTTATGTGCAGTACACAGTATTAGAATGGCCAAAATCCAGACCACTGATAACACCAAATGTTGCTGAGGATGTGGAGCAACAGAAACTCTCATTTTTATCAATGGTAGGAATGTAAAATGGTTAAGCCACTTTGGAAGGCAATTAGTTTGGCAGTTTCTTATAAAACTAAACATACTCTTACCAAGCCATCCAACAATTACCCTACTTGATATTTATTTACCCAAAGGAGTTGAAAACATGTCCATACAAAAACCTATACACAAGAGTTTATAGCAACTTTATTCATAATTGCCAAAACTTGGAAACAATTAAGGTGTCCTTCAGTAAGTGGATAAATAAATTGGTGCATTCAGGCAGTGGATGAGAAATGAGCTATCTATGAAAAACATGGAGGAAACTTAAAATGCGTATTATTAAGTGAAAGCAGCCAATCTGAAAAGGCCGTACTGTATGAGTCCAACTACATGATATTCTGGAAAATACAAAACTAGGGAGACAGTAAAAATATCAGTGGTTTCCAGGGGTTGAGATGGGAGGAAGAATGAATAGGTGGAGTACAGAAGATTTTTTTAGGTCTGTGAAAATATTCTGTATGATATAATGATGGATATATGTCTTTATACATTGTCCAAACCCATACAATGCACAACACTAGGAATAAATCCTAATGTAAACTGGGCCTTGGGTGATAATGATGTAGGTTCATCAATTGTAACAAATGTCCCACTGCTGGGAGATGTTGATAATGGGGGAGGCTATGCCTGTGTAGGGGCAGGGGGTAAATTGGAAATCTCTTTACCTTCACCTCAGTTTTGCTATGAACCTAAAACTGCTCTAAAAACAATAAAGTTTTAATTCTAAAAAAACTTTTAATTAAAAAAAAATTTATATGCTAGGCCTTATTCTATGCCCTAAGAATAAAACAGTGAAAACAAGCTGGCTAAGGACCATGTCCTTGTGAAACTTATAATTTAAACATTTACCCATGTTGGTAAGAACAAGATATGTAACTTTAAATGGTTTCATAGATAAGCCTTAATTTAGTCATACCTTATTGTATGTATATTTGGGGGGGGGGGGGGTCCAGTTTATTACAATAACAGTGAACAATATGTATTTCATAGTATTTCATTAGGACTGATTTCTGAATTTGGCTGTTTTAAGGCTTTTCATGTAAATTGCATCCCCAAAACACCAATTTACATTCTTATTGACAGGCAGTGAGAGTCTGTCTTTTTTTTTTTTTTAAGATTTTATTGGGGAATTGGGGGAGGGGAACAGCGTTGGGGAGTCGGGGAAGGGGAACAGACAAGTTGCTGTCCTTTTATTCTTCAGTCTAGTTGAGGACTTCGCTTCACTGGCCCATGTTGGTATTATCATTGCACTCTTCCCGGGTGAGGCAGATTGGTCTCTGGCCACTTGACGGCCACTCATGGTAGCTTATGGCAGCCCACTTCAGCTTCACTACAGCCTACACCTTCGCCGGCGACTCACGACAGCCCAGCTCCAGGTCAAGCTGTTGTTCACCATCTTAGCTGTAGAGTGCACAGCGTCACTTGCCCTCATGTGGGATCCAAACCGGGGCCCTGCTGCTCAGAGCTGACGTCCCAAGCCAACTCTTACCCAGCGCGCCACTCGGCCAGCCCGAGTCTGTCTTAATATAATACCCTCTCTAGCATTGACTTGTATTTTTTTATATTCCTCGATTAACACTTTTTTCCCCACAAAATCTTTTGTTGCTAGTAAGATTAAACCATTTTCATATTTATTGAAAATTTGGGTCTAAGCACTTTTCTCAGTTTGTGCTAGTGAGGATATCAATTGAAAATAGATGCAGTTAAAGGCCTCATTTTTTTTGTTTGCTTTTTATTTTATTTAGGTTTTATGTTACTACTATAGGAGTCAAGTTATAGGCAAATTTGGTAAAAGATCTGCAAGAGAAGCCTGGATTTATTTGCAAAGTATTATAAGTGTACTGGATTCTTTAATAAATTTCTCCTTATTTTTCAATAGGCTGGGACCAAAAATCAGAATTGTTTCAAATTTTTTTTAAAAAGTAGGCCCTTGGCACTTATTAAACACTCAGTATTTCTTTCTTTCTTTCTTTCTTTCTTTCTTTTTAAGAGTTTATTGGGAAATTGAGGGAGGGGAGCAGACAAGTTGCTGTCCTTTTGTTCTTCAGTCTTTTGTGGAGGATGTTGCTTCACTGGCCCATGTTGGTATTATCATTGCACTCTTCCCGGGTGAGGCAGATAGGTCTCTGGCCACTGGATGGCCGCTCACAGCAGCTCTTGGCAGCTCATGCTGGCTGCCGGCCACTCACAGTAGCTTATGGCAGCCCACTGCAGCTCCTGCAGCCTACGCCATCGGCGACTCATGGCAGCCCAGCTCCAGGTCCAGCTGTTGTTCACTATCTTAGCTGTAGAGTGCACAGCGTCACTGGCCCTAATGTGGGATTCGAACCGGGGTCCTGCGGCTCAGAGCTGGCATACCAAGCCAACTCTTAACCAATGCGCCACTCGGCCAGCCCACTCAGTATCTTTATTGTTGTCTCATTATTTTCTCTAAATCCAACTTGCCATTTAAATTGATATCTTTTGTAATTTTTAAAACTACTTTTAAAATCCCCAATTCATTCAAAACTATGAATTAAATATTGCCCACACTGCTGATTTATTCTAACGAGAAATGGGAAGCGAATAACTTGTGATACAATGTAATGAAAGCTGTAATGGTGTGATAGAGAGTACTATGGACACAAAATGAAGAAAAGCATGGATTCTCTTTTCAGGGGTTTGGATTAAGGAAACTTCTTCAAAGAGGTTTTCTTTTGAGCTGGTTTTTAAAAATAGGACTGAATATATAGGAAACGGGGCAAGTCATCCTAGGCAATAGTAAAAGTACCAGTAAGTCTTGGACTTGTATGAATGAGTCATTCTAACTGCAGCTCCAGTTTTAAGGGGTAGGGAGAAGCTGGAAAAATACAGTATTTTGTTATTAGTGGCTCATGTAATCTCAGCAATCCTATGACAGGAGTTATTAAATATATAAAACATTATACACATATAGAATGTGTTCTTGTTTTACAAATCTGGAAACTGAATCACGAAGAAGTTAAAAGTACTTGACCAAAGGTGGAGAAGCCAGGATCCTCTAGGTCTTCCCTGCCCTAAACTATTACAGTATAAAAGCAATCAATCTGCCTCTCACATTGCTTTGTATGCTATGTCAGTTGAAATAACTATTTTGATTTCCAGTGTATGTTCCAAGAAACACTAGTTCATCAAGCAACTATTTAAAAAAAAAATGCTTTGGCCTGACAAGTTTGGGGAAATCAGCCAGATGTGCTATCCCCCATTTAGAGGTTCACAGTCCTTATTAGAATATCAACATCTTTGAGAAGTCTTGCTGTAAAAAAATGATATTTAAATTTATTTAGTCCAACATTTCTCCCAATTTATGTAACCTATTAATACACACATGGGAGAAAGCTATAGTACATAGTAGAATTATTGAATACATTTGGTGGAGAATTAACCCAACCAGTTCTGTGCTTTAGAAAGCTCATTCGGGTGGCAATATGGAGAATGGTTTGGAGGGAAAGACTGGAATCAGGAAAACCAATTTAGCTCATCCTTTCCCCTCTATATCAGATTTTCATGTATTTCTGATCTATATCCTGTTCTTTTAGTCAGTTCAACATCCTTGAGCCAAAATCATGCTCTTAATTACTGTAGCTTTTACAGCAGTCTTTCCATCTATGATTTTTTATGGTATCTCCTCGTTTGTATTGGCCTTTAATGTGTCTTCTCTTATGTCTATTAATAGTTTCATGTCTATTAATAATTTTATAATAAAGGTCTTACATATGTAATAGTAAGATGATTAGTAATTTTGTCCTTTAATCTGTTTCTCATATCTAGAAGTTCTTTTTGCAAATATTATTCTCTTGTTACTTCCTCACAGTTTGATATTCTCTTTCTTTAAATATATTAAACATATCTAGTGTAATAATTCCAATTTCTGCAGTCTGTGTGTCTGATTCTGCTCTTTGAGTAACTCATTCTGAATTGTTGCCATGTGTACTTTCTAATTTTTTTTTAATTGTAAGCATACTTCTGGAACCATATTTGTGATATTTTGATGATTTACGTTTGCTTCATCCAGGCAGCAAAAGACACTGTTTTTTATTTTTTATTTTTTAAAGATTTTATTGGGAAATTGGAAGAGGGGAACAGCAATAGGGAATCGGGAAGGGAAACAGACAAGTTGCTATCCTTTTGTTCTTCAGTCTAGTTGTGGAGGACGTCGCTTCACTGGCCCATGTTGGTTTTATCATTGCGCTCTTCCCAGATGAGGCAGATCGGTCGCTGGTCACTGGACGGCTCTTGGCAGCTCACGTCTGCTGCCAGCAGCTCACAGTAGCTTACAGGAGCCCACTGCAGCCTACGCGGTCGCCAGCGACTTATGGCAGCCCAACTCCAGGTCAAGCTGTTGTTCACCATCTTAGCTGTATAGGGCACAGCGTCACTGGCCCTCATGTGGGACCCAAACCGGGGCCCTGCTGCTCCGAGCTGGCTTCCCAAGCCAACTCTTAACCAATGTGCCACTCGGCCAGCCCAAAGGACACTACTTTAGATCACTCTAAACTAAAATTTTAGATTGAGATTTTTCAATCCACAGAGGTAGTGTAAACTCAGGATCCAATCACAAGTGCACTAGTTGTCTAATGTTTCGAAACTTAGTGACTTTCAAACAGTAATAATATGTTATTTCTCATGGTTTCAGACAGCAGAGTTGTCTTAGTACTTCAGAGGGAGTATCCAAAGGCTGGGGACTAGACTCTTCTGAGTTAGCTAGAAACGTTGGCCAGAATATCCACATACAGTCCAGATATAGTAAACCCACGCACCTTAAGCTTCCTAACAACCTAGAGACTGTGTTTCTGAGCAAGTATCCTAAGAGAGCCAGTGCTAGGGGTAGCAATATTGCCTTGGAAATCATGCAGTATTGCTTTCACTTCATTCTGTTTGTCAAGGCAGTCACAAGTCACATTCAGTTTCAAGGAGAGAAATAGACTTCACCTCTTGATAGGGAACAGCAAGGTTCTACAATAGAAGTGCATATGGGACTAGAAATAGTGCTATAGCTGTTTTTGGTAAATGCAATGTGTCACACCAAGTGAAGATCAGTGTATACTTAACAGTTCTTGGGGGGGGGGGTGACATTTTTCTTACTTTCCCTTCCACTAGAACCAAGTCTGAGACAGAGATAACGGCCCTACCGTCTCTATGTAGGGTAGGTTTTTTTTCTAGTTCCCCCACTGTAGGTATTGTCTTTTGAAGGTCTTGTCTTTCTTTGTGTGGAGATCTCCTTATTTCTGCCCAAGCTTTACCTCCTACCCTGCTTTAGGCCACCAGGCATACGCAGATACTCTCAAGGTGACACCTTACTTGTCTAGATTTGTGCTTACCTATTATTTAGGACCTCCAAAGATAGCCCTTACTTTCCTGCTAATTCAGCCATACATTCTAAAACATGTTTACCTTTTATTTCACGTGATCAGGTATTCTATGCTAAGAGGGTTTCTCTAGACATCTGATTCACCATATTCCCTAAAACAGAACTTATCAGGTTATTTTTAATAATGATTTTTTTTAAGAGAGCCTATCTTTTTTTTAAAAAAAAAAAGATTTTTATTGGGGACTTGGGGTATGGGAACAGCGCTGGGGAATTGGGGGAAGGGGAACAGATACATTGCTATCCTTTTTATTCTTTAGTCTAGTTGTGGAGGACGTTGCTTCACTGGCCCAAGTTGGCACCATCATTGCGCTCTTCCCAGGCGAGGCAGATCAGTCGCCTGCTTCTGGACGGCCACTCACTGTGGCTGCTGGCCGCTCATGCTGGCTGCTGGCTACACACGGTAGCCCATGGCAACGCCTACGCCATCGCCGGCGACTCACGGCAGCCCAGCTCCAGGTTGAGCTGTTGTTCAGCATCTTAGCTGTGGAGGGCAGTGTCACTGGCCCTCATATGTGGGATCCGAACCAGGGCCCTCTGGCATCCCAAGACAGCTCTTAACCAACGCGCCACTTGGCCAGCCCTTAATAATGATTTTTAATCATGAATAATTCTTCAAAGTTTCCCATATTGAGATGTATTTAGCTCCATTGTCAAAAGTGTTAGTCTGATCTGTCTAACTCTTTTTTTTTCTGATCCAATACAATTAAGATTTCTTTTAAAAAATCTTAAGTTTTCCATCTAACATGTGTTTATAAAAATGTTTATGTCCTGTTGAGTATTTACTTAGTTGAAGAATGCTACAAGCTTTTCAGAGCTTTTATTTACTTAATGAGTTAAAGTTTTAAGTGCAAAATTAAAGGACTTGCTTAAACTATGACAAATCATGAACGAAATGCTAATAAACATTAGGGAAGAGATCATGTCAGAGACCAAAGAGAAAATCCACAGTGACAAAGATTGCCTGTGAACAGTGAAAAGGAAAAAACACAAGTGTGAAAGAGAAAGAAAATGCAATAAGACTAATCTGATAAAAGAATAAGATGGGAATAATAAAAATATTATGAATTTTGAAGAGCTTAGTGTTGAAAATACTTGTTATAACTGTTCATTGCAATGAGTTGGACACTGTTCTCAAGCAGTACATACTTCTCACTTCATCTGATACAAATATACCTGTCATATTCAGAAAAAGACGGTTTCCCATATTGGCTAGTTAATGACATTTTGCTTATCCGTTCATCTGTTTATGGACACTTGGATTGTTTCCATTTTTTGGCTATTGTGAATAATGCTGCTATGAATATGGGTATACAAGCATCTGTTTGAGTCTGTTCTCAATTCCTTTGGGTATATACCTGGGAGGAGAATTGCTGAGTTATGATAATCCTGTGTTTAAATTTTTGAGGAATCACCAAGCTATTTTCCACAGCAGCTGCACCATTTTATGTTTCCACCAGCAGTGCACAAGAGTTCTAATTTCTCCACATCCTCAACTACACTTGTAATTTTCCGTTTGTTTATTTCAGGTTGTTTTTGTTTAATTACAGCTATTCTAGTGAGTATGAACTGATATCTCATTGTGGTTTTGCCTTGCATGTCCATAATGACAAATGATATTGAGCATGTTTTCATGTGCTTATTGGCCATTTGTCTTATCTTTGGAGAAATGTCTAATTGGGTAATTTGCCCCTTTTTTTATTCTAGTTTCATTTTTTAAATCTCCAACTGGGTTCTGTGGACACATTCTAATGAAATAAGGTCTATCACTTTTGGTTTCAGCTTCTTTTGGAGAACCCAGGTCTTTTGAGGATATACTCCCATTATATGTACTGTATATTTATAGTTGTATTAAGTGCATGGACACTGAACTAATGTGTACATTATAAAATATTAACAAAAGTTGACATTTATAAAAGACAAAGTAAACAGATCAAGAGAAGTTCTAGGGCCAGCTGAGTGGCTCAGTTGGTTAAGAGCTTGCTCAAGAGTGCAAGCTCTGAGCAACAGGGTCGCCAGTTCAATTCCCAGCCCGAGCTGAGCTGCTGCTGAGCTACCAACAGGTGGCAGGATGGCTCAGCTAACAAAAAAAGAAGAAGTTCTAAAGCTTCTCCTCCACTGAAACATATTATCTTGTGCCTCCCGGGGTGCAGCTACCCAACTTGGACGCTGTTTTAGAGTGTTTCAATGAAGAGCTGCTGAAAAATCTCAGACATTTAATCTGTTGAAGTTCCTACATGTTCACCAAACTTAGTGAAAATATTTAAAGTGATCTTTGATTTAACTCCCTAACCTTTTTTAAATTATTTAAACACAAAGCAATAAAACCAGCTCCATAAACACATTAGCTTCAATTCGAAGCAGTTTCTCACAACCATAAGCAGGCTCTGATTTGCACGGCCCCTGAACTCAGGAATCGTATCACTGGTGTACATTAGGCCCTTTATCACCAAACATCAAGTAACCTTGAGACAAAATTGGAGAGTGTAAGCATATGATTTTGAGAGGAACCTAAAATACTAATAACCAGTACAAAATTGACTAGTTTCTATCTGACTTTTTTTAAAATGTTAATTGTGTTGAGAACAATACAAAATTAAGCTGTTATCTGGAGTCCAATGGGGGTTAGTCCCTTTGTTAGATACAATGTAATGACTGTCTCCTATCTGGGTTTAAACAGTTCAAAACTAGCACTAGAGTAACCCCTGCCAAAGTTGAAAGGTTTCACATGGAGTTTTTCTCTGAGTTATCTGGAACAGCAAGCAGGCCTCTCTTTGTTCAGTGCTTCAGGAGTGCCTGCAGTGTGCTGGCCACCAGGATGATACAAAGTTGAATGAGACCGTGACTTTTAAAGTCAATGACATTTCACAATTAAAAATTGATCATGGGGAAAAGTTCACACTTATGAGCGGAATACTGGAAATGATTATTTGCCAGGGAAATTAAGACAAGGCTTCCCAGAGGGGAAGGCCATTTGAACTGGATGATGAAGATAAATTGTAATTCAGGAAGAAAGGAAGAGGAGAAGGGGGAAGGTAAAGATAAAGAAGTCAAGGAAAGAGAAAATTAACACTGAGTACCAAAGTGGGTGGATATGTATCAGTTCATGTAATCCTCAGGAAAGCCTATGAGATGGCCATTATTCCCACTTTACATGTGGAAAAAATGTGGTTCAGGACTGTTAAGTAACCAGCACAAATTATACATACAATTAATTGCTGCAGAGTTTAAGTAAGGGGTGCATTAGCTGTACAATTGCTCATAAGTACAATTTAAATGGTACCAAAATTTCATTGTACATTATTCATAAGGGACAGACAAGTTGTACTTAGCAGAACTATTCTTAGGAAGTATAGTATATGTGTTGGGCAAATAAAGAAAATGTAAGCTATTTGGGGGTGCTGATGTGGTCAAGGTCCCTTAAGGGCATTCTGGGATAGCTGCTTGCTAAACTTCTCAAAGGAGACTATTTTCCTAAATGTTTTCTGCACATTTTTCTGGAAGACTCTTCTTTAAATAAATGTTTAACAGATATTTGATGACTGTTGATTTAAAGGGTCTCAAATGAATAGTATGCTCAGGTCCCCCACTTGTTCTGAGCGGTTATAGAAGTGTTAATCCTAAATCTGCTTGACTCCAAAGCCATTGCTCTTGGCCATGCACAGCGCTACCTATAGCACGCAGCTAAGATGCAGACAGGCAAACTGACATAGAGACAGATACAGAGATGGGGAAGAAGTAAATGGTGATTCTAGATTGTGCTGCTGGTAGTCTTCTGACTGCAACCTTACCGTTGTAGTTTCTTCAGCTTTTTATTATAACCACAAAATGTTCAGGGAGCTTAAATCCTTTAGGGAACAAGATGAGGTAAGAATGAGTGAATTGATAGATCTCCACTGTTAAATCTTCCACTGTATATTTGTCATCCTCAGGAAATTACTACAATCAAGGGGAGATTCGTAAAAAAGAACTTCTACAGAGCTGTGATGTCTTGGGAATTCCACCCTCCAGTGTAATGATTATTGACAACAGGTAATTCATCTGTATTAATGATTTGATTGGGAACACATCTAGTGTTTTACCATTAACCGTGTTGGCTGCTGGTTATGAAAGATATTTTTTATCATGTTGAGCATTGTTGCTGGGCATTGAAATTCATTGTGGTAAATTTGAGGTGGGGGACGGCTCCTATTTATTTCAGTGTCCTACAAAGAGATAAGGGAAAAGTTTCAATTTATTCTGTTTTATTTTGCTCGGGGTAAACTATTGGGATTATCATGGGGGAATTTCTTCTCTACCTATGCCAGTGGATTTTGTAATGCTTTAAAAAGCACAAATCCAGAGCCAGGCTGCCCGGACTGAACCCCCAGTTTTACCAGGTAGTGTCACCTAGGCAAGTTACTTAATATCTGTTCCTAAACATCCTCCTCTGTATCCCATTGAAGATACATGGTTTTGAGTTAATTTGTGAAGTAAATCATTTGCTCATTTGGTTTCAAAGATGACATACTTCCCTTTTACTCTGTAGGTATATGTTGTGATTTGTTTTCTCATTATTTTTATAATATTAATGAGCCTCACTGCTCAGGCACCCTATTTGCACACAGACTTCTGTCTGCGCAGTGTCTGTTTGGCCCAGCAATGCAAGATGTTTTCTTCAAGGCCAGATCTGAGTTGTGAAAACTGTAGTCAAACCAAAGATCTCAGCTTGGTTATCAAGATCTTTACTCTCATCATGTCTTAATTTATTACATTTTTTATATATCCTGCAGCTTCAGCAACATCCCCTACTTGTAAAATGCTACTGTAGAGAGGTAGTAAACTGTTAAAAATAAATATTTCAAGAAGCTAGTTTGAAGATGCAAAGAAATCATGTATGTTAGTCTGCTCAAGCTACCATAGCAAAATACCATAAACTGGGGGGTGGGGGTGGGGAGGGCTTAAACAACATAAATTTATTTTCTCATAGTTATGAAAGCTGAAAGTCCCAGGTCAAGGTCTCCAGCAAGGTTGATTTCTGGAGAGAATTTGCTTCTTGGCTTGCAGATGGCCGTCTTCTCACTGTATACTCACATAGAGGGGAGAGAGAAAGAGAAATTTCTCTCTTTCTCTTCTTACAAGATCACCAGTCCTAAGGATTAGTGTCCCACCATCATGACCTCACTTAACTTTAATTACCTCCTGAAAGACCCTATCTCCAAATACAGTCACATTGGAGGTTAGGGTTTCAACATGTGGATTCTGGGAGGATGCAATTCAGTCCCTAAAAACATGTAACCTTTAGTCCTTCAGCCTCTCACTTCATAACCCAGAAAAGCAGAGCTTTAAAATTTTACTTTCGGCTATTTAGATAAGTCAACGAGAAGAATGAAAGATAGGAAGAGAAAGGAAAGTTTTATGGAGGGCCTACACTTATAATAACAGTAAATATGTATTAAACCATTATTGTCAGTACCCAAAATCATACTAAATGCATAATTTTACTTAATCCTCAAAATGATCCAATGACTTTTCCCACGTAATAGATAAGAAACCGAGGCATCATTAGAAGTTCAGTAATTTTCCCAGTGCCACCCAGCATAAGTAGTGGAGCTGGCATTTGAATTGAGGCAATCTGGCCTATGTCTCAACCACTATATTTTATGCCTGCTACATGCCTGACACATAATTTCACAGGTTTTATTATCCTTTTCTTTGTTTCATACAAAAAACTAAAGTTCAGAGAGATTAAGAGAATCTCTGAGGTCACACATTTAACAAATGGCAGTGCTAGGATTCAAAACCAGAAAGGAAGATGGCATTGATTCTTGACTTTTTTGCAGCAAAGTAGGTCACCACTTTGTTATTGTGTCTGAAAAACCAATGTGTAGAGTAGGACTACATTTAGTTGACATTGTGTGTGGTCAGTTTTTTTCTTGCATTGTTCTGAACTTCACTGCTGGGTTTCAGGGAAACATTTAGCTAGAGAAGCTCACGCACATAAACCCTTTATCTAGTCACTTAAAGTAGGGGAAAAAACTCAGTTCTCAAGAAAAGAAGGCATAATTCAATCATTAGACAAATAAGTGGATACTTTTAGTAACTGTACCTAGTTCCTTAATATCTGTGGGTTCTGTTAATTTAATGAGTCATATGATATTAAAATGCATGTTGTTAACAGATATATGTTAAATGCACTGCTAGATGTTGAAGTTCAAGATGCAGGAGCTGAATAATAGGTACTAGCATGACGGTCATTGCTGCTGCATTGCGGAAAGC
The DNA here is from genome assembly GCF_001890085.2 of Hipposideros armiger. NCBI lineage: Eukaryota > Metazoa > Chordata > Mammalia > Chiroptera > Hipposideridae > Hipposideros > Hipposideros armiger. The sequence continues at coordinate 3,468,414 of NW_017731411.1, read as the reverse complement.
TGTTTCATTGTGCATATGCTGAAGTGCAGGCCTGGAAGGGAGATTATAGACCCTCCCTGAGATACCGGGGAATTGTATGTGATGGGGGAATGCAACCTATGGATTTAGTACTCATTTGTTGCTTTTGTACTTCTTAATATATTAGGAAGGATCCATAGAATTATTTATATTTCAAAACAAAGCAAAAAGCACCCACACATTCCTGTATGCATAGATAACTTCTAAAGGAATATACACCAGACTCGTTAATAGTGGTAGCTACTTAATTGGGGCTAGGAAGAAGGGCACTTGCACTTTTTAATTTCACAGAATTCTGTGCAGTTTGATATTTTTTTAAGGAAGCCTTTATTTTTAAATTATATATATAATATGTTATATAGATAGATAGATAGATAGATAGATATAGCAAAAGATTATCCCACATATCTAATAAAACATTCTTCCTTCTCTTCTTGGCTGCTATCCATACAAGTGAATGCTAAATTAGAAATCAATCTCTGCACAATTATTTGATTTGATTAATTCAAAACATAGAATAGAGTTCCTTGAAAAAAATAATAATGCTGGGCCAGCTGAGTGGCGTGTTGGTTAAGAGCTGGCTTGGGATGCCAGCTCTGAGAAGCAGGGCCCCGGTTCGGATCCCACATGAGGGCCAGTGACACTGCCCTCTACAGCTAAGATGCTGAACAACAGCTCGACCTGGAG
>NW_017731411.1:3460574-3467636 GCF_001890085.2 Hipposideros armiger | reverse complement strand
TGATAATACCAACATGGGCCAGTGAAGCAACGTCCTCCACAACTAGACTGAACAACAAAAGGACAGCAACTTGTCTGTTCCCCTTCCCCCGATTCCCCAGCGCTGTTCCCCTCCCCCAATTCCCCAATAAAATCTTTTAAAATAATAATAATAATAATGCTTTTAAGCCTTTTTATAAACACTCTGGTCTTCTCATTTGCCTCATTCTGGAGGATGAACAGGAAGAGGGTCAGAAACGTTGCCCCAAAGTGCTCTGACTGGAAATTGTGGGGATTCAAGAGAAGCCTGATTATGATGGAATAAAGCAAAGCAGATCCTCCCTATTATAACCCATGACGATTAAAGTGCTTTGAGGCCCAATGACCTATTAGTTGGCAAAACTTGCAGGGTGTCAAAGCTGTTCATGGTCTGATCCCTGTCTCCCTGCTCAGCCTCATCATCCAGCACCAGCTTATACCCACATCACATCTATTCCCATAACAGAAATAGGTAGGACTGCCCAGTCTGTGTTTCCTCTGCATCTCCGGTCTCATATTTAAGCTGGGCCTCACACCTGCCATGCTTTCTTATGCATGCACACCTTTGCATGTGCTGGTTTCTCCCTCTAGCGTGCTTCCTCCCTTTCCAACACCTCTTACCTTGTCCCTCTAGCAAACACCTATTCACCCTCAAACCTCAGTTCAAGGATCACCTTAGACCTTGTAGCACCATCCCTGGTTTGCTCAGATTTTCTTGGACGCTTTTATTACATTCTCATTGTCCCATGAAATCCTAGTATACACACTAATTTTCCACCCTATGCCATGAGCCCCTCTGTATCTTTTTATTCCTATATCCCCAACCTCTGTCATAACCCTTGATACATAGTAGTTGCTCAATATATGTTTACTGAATAAATGACTCCACTATACTATAAGCTTTCTTCCTCAGGCTAGCATGTAAATGTGTGATCGCAGAGAACTTGAATAGATGCCTACGCATCACAACCTCCTTTCCTCACTTTTTCTTCATTTACCCAGGAATGGTGATTAACAAACCAATTTCTGAGATTTAAGTGAAATTGTTTTCACAGTCTTTAATTAAATAAAACAATATAGATCCTGGCTTGCATAGTTATTTTTAGCTGTCTGGAAAATTCTAAATGAAATCTTGGATTTGGAAGGATTTTTCTATATCTCTTTATTTTTCCATTCTGTAGGTTTGGCTCCATTGTCCTAAGGTTTCAACACAATAAAAATCTCATTTTCCCAGTGCTTGTCTTAAATTAACATCAGTTTGTCATTATCAAGCCCAGTACTTTTACAGACTAATTTTAACTGAACAAGAAAATAGAATCCATTACCTACTAGGAAACATAAATGAGCCTGGCTTGTTAGCAGTTCCTGGAAATCTTTGTGTTTTCCAGTAAATCTATGCAAATCATACAGTGAAAGAGAAGCCACAAAGCAGAGTCTGGGACTGTTGGGGTCATGTTAGTAATTAAACCCCTTCTCCTTTTGAGACCCAGTGAGAGCCTTCTCCCCACAGAAACCAAAAAAAAAAGAATTCTGGCTGCCAAAGTGGATCTGACCAAGTGTCCTCTCACTGTAAGAGATGAAAATAAAGCCTCCCTGCAATCCTTTTCTCCAAATACACAAAGAAGTGACTGGGCCGAGGCTCAAGGGCACAGTTCCCATCCCAGTTGGCAAGAACAAGGCAGGTTCCCATCCTCCCACAAGGCGCAAAGGACAAGAATGTTTCCTAGAAAAGAAGCCAGAGAGGGAGACCGAAGTGGACCTAGCTGATACGGAGCTATTATGTGAAAACTGAAATCTGCTTCAGTACTACTTCAAAGACAGATTATTCTGGGAACTGAAGGCAGGCTGGGCCTTTCAGTAACATGACTGGGGGAATCAGTGCAAAAGAAGCCAAGTGGGACCGGGGAGGGCTGGCCTCCACAAAGCATGCATTTGTGGCTAATAGTACTCCTTGCAGAAGGTTGCAAATACAACCAAAATTAGAATTCAAGGTGACTATGTATTATGATATTCATTACAGCACTATTTATAATAGCAAAAAGTTGATAGCAAATGAAATGTAGCAGTAGACAATTAATTATATAGCCCTGGTCCAGAACATTGAACCACAATACATGGTTTTCTTTGCATGTTTAATAACCCAGGGAGATGTTCCTAATATAATATTGAGTTTTAGAAAACAGTATATACTTTCTTCTTTACACTTTTCTGTATTTTCCATAGTTTTAAGAATGAACATCCATTTGTTGCAAAACAGAATTTTTAGAGCAGTTTTAGGCTCACAGCAAAATTGAGAGGACAATACAAAGATTTCCCCTATACCTCCTGCCCCCACACAAGCATATCCTCCCCCATTATCCACATCCCCCAGCAGAGTGGGACATTTGTTGCAGTTGATGAACCTGCATCATAATAACCCAAAGTTCATAGTTTAAATTAGGATTCACTCTTGGTGTTGTACATTCTATGGTTTGGACAATGTATAATGACATGTATCCATCATTATGGTCTCATTCATAGCATTGTCACTGCCCTGAAAATCCTCTGTGCTCCGCCTATTTATCCTTCTCCCTGAACCCCTGACAACCACTGATCTTTTTATTATCTCCATAGTTTTGCCCTTTTCTGATTGTCATATAGTTGGAATAATACAGTATTAGCCTTTTCAGATTGGCTTCTTTCACTTAGTAATATGCATTTAAGTTTCCTCTATGTCTCTTCATGACTTGATACTTCATTTCTTTTCAGCGCTGAGTAATGTACCACAGTTTATGTATCTCTTCACCTACATCTTGGTTGCTCCCAAGTTTTGGACAATTACGAATAAAGCTGCTGTAAGCATCTGTGGGCAGTTTTTTGTGTAATTGTAAGTTTTCAACTATATATATATTTTTAACGAAGAGACATTGAACAAAGGAAGAAGATGGTCAGATGTGTACATAATGAATTTTTAATAATTAATTTTTAATAATACATACTTGTTAAAAATAAAAAGTAAAAATCACCCAGATGCTCTCACTTGGAAATAACCATTGTCAATACTCAGTTCTAGCCTTCTTTCTATATGTATCTGCATACAAAAAGATAGATAAATGCATAATTATAATTTTACAAAAATAGAAATAATTCTATAGATGCTTTGATTTTAATAAACAAACGAAATTTGTTTCAAATTACTTGAAACTAAACAAATTTAACTTGCGATAAACTTCAGATAAATGTTTCATCTAATCCAATTACAATGGATTAATCCAAAAATAGCTGTCTAAAATTAAGAAAAGTGTGAAATGTTTGGAGATTGCAGTTAGTGAGGTTTTGTTGTTGTTGTTGCTGTTTTGGGTGGTAGTAGTGTTTTAATCCATGTTTCAAATTAGCTACTTATATTAACTGCCTTGAGGCAGTAAATGTACTTGGACTTTTTCCCAGAAACCCTCCTCCCGAATACTCATTATATTATTACTTTTACTTTGTCAAGATTTATGACACAGTCTTTTCTTTTTTTTTTAATTTAATTTAATTTTTTTTTACTTAGTTTCAGGTGTACAACACAGTGCAATAGTTATACTTTTTACCCCTCAAAGTGACAACCCTCCCTCCCAATCCGCGGCCCCATTTGACACAGTCTTTTCAAAAACCATAATTATCTCACCTGTTTAATCTTAATCCTATGTTTAATTAACCACAGTCCAATCAGTCTATTTTACCATGGTTTGTCCAATCCTCAATTCATTTATTTTATTCACTCTTGACATGATAAGAATTCATCAAACAGTATGTTTTTGAAGAGCAGCACATTTTATATTTTTGTATGTTTAATAATATCCATTCGTTGTCTTTATACTTAAAGGAAACCTTGGGTGGTTACAAAATTATCAGGTTATACTTCCTTTTCCTCTGTAGAAATTGCTTCACTGTCTTCTGGTAATAAGTGCTGTTGTGGAAACATCTGATATTTTTTCCCTTGTATAAATTTTTTTCTAAACTACACTAAAAAATGTCAGCCAACATGGAGAAGCCCAGAAATAAGGACAGATAGCATCAGCAGCAGGTGATAAGAGGTGGGAAGTGATTGAAGCAGTGGCTACAAACATTTGCAGGCAGCTAAAACTATCCAACAGGCTGTGCCCCAATGTTAGCAGACTTCAGACTAATCACTACCTTGGTGGGTGGCCTCAGTGTGTATGGGTTCAGGGCAATACAATTTCTTCCAGTTAAGAGTTCTTGGCTTGCACCAATCACAGGGTGGCTGGAGGGCACCTGACCAGTCTACGAGTATTAGTTTTTCAAAATGCTGTTGTAGACCTGATAGATGTACTAAGAGATTTCAGGAAGTCTACACTTCAGCAACAGCATATAATTGGGGTTTCCTGGCTGGATCCATAGCTTAGCCAAGATCCAAATGCCCTTAGTGAGCTTCAAGGACTGGTACAGCATGTCCTGCCCTTTTACATTCCTCTTGGCAATAGTATAAACGTTGTTTTCCAATTTGCTGGAAACAGTGTCAACATTTAAATGACAGTCCTTAATCTGGAACTGAAGTTCATTTTCATTGGGAATATCCTTCAGTGTTGCAAGGAAGACCTGGCACTTCATTTTACCATCTTCTACAAAAAGTACATTGAGTGGGATGAGGCAGCTGAAGTAGAAGACATCAGTATTGTTTTTCACAGCCACCTGCAGGTTATTCAGAGGTTCCGTCTTCATGACTGGGCCTAAGGTGTTCAGAGGCAGGGAGATATCAATGCTCTGGTTTGGCATCAGAAGTGTATGGATGGCCAGAGGAGTGCTGGGGATGACACCAAAGCTATTCTTGTTAAACTGTACTGCAAAGTCTGTCATGTGCTGCAGCGCTTTGTTGGTGAAATTCATTTCCATATAGATGTGCCCTTGGCGATGAGTAAATGTTCCAGAAATCTCCAAGCCTTTAGCCTTTACTGCAGTATGCAGGCAGCCAGATAGCCTTAGGAGTCACATGTCCACCAGGGGCCATGCCTGTTCCTGTGGAGGGTTCAAATAGGTCATTCAGACCACTACTGACCACAGCAGGAGTAGGTGAAGGAGCAAAAGTTGCAGGCACTGACGATGGGATGAAGAACTGTCCCACCATACTATCTAGTCCTCCTACCAAGAGATCCACTGCTCCCACCTGCATAGAGGATACTTGTGGCACATTGGAGGACCAAGGTCAAGGATTTAAAGGTCCCCTAGAAGGTCACCTTGAGAGGGGGTAACCTGAGGGTGTTCCAGGCTGGTGGTAGTGGTGGTACCAACAGGGCTGTCACCCACATCAGTGCTCCCATGATTTATTGGCGAGTGTTTGTGATGGATTCCATGACTTCCTTTCACAAAAGCACTGGGAGGCTTGTGGTACACAGAGGCCAAAGAACCAATGTGGCAGATTAGCTCATCCAGCAGAATTGGCTCAGTAAGATCTGTCTCCTCAGAGATGAGTGGCTTCCCAGACAAGACTATTTCTTTGGCTGTGACAGGGTCCATTGAGGGAAGGCACCAATAAATATAGCCCCGATCTCAAAGGTCAGGATTATCAGAATCCTGTGTCACCAAACTCAAGATCTGCTGTCCTAGCTCCTGTGTTTCTGATGGTTTCTTGAGAAACAGCTTCACTATGGCAGTAAGCAGAGTGAGCTGCGCCTGGGTGCTTTCGTCATGAAAACCCTCCAGGAAACTCTTTAGTCACTCATCTGCATCAGCAATCCTTTCAGCATATGCTCCCACATTCCAAATCGTAGCTGCTCAGGCATCTGGCTCATCCAGCGAGCCTCATTCTCACACAGAGTGGCAATGATACTTTCATACTTGTTGGGGTCCCTGGATGTCCCTGATTATCATAGTCACCTCTTGGACCACATAATTTACTTTGGTCTGGATGAGATCAAGCAATGCGCTTATACAGCACCCTGCAGATTGCCCCACGTGATGTCACACCAGTGGTCCAGTGGCCCACGCTGCTTGGTGAAGAAAGTCAGCATCCACCTCTGTGGCATATGCCTTCAGTTCTTCCAGAACCTGAGCAGTAGTGGCGTCGGATGCCAGATAAATCATGATATCCAACTTCTCCAGCTTAACATAGATGGGATCTTTGTACTTTGCAAAGAAGACTTCAATTTCCTGCTTCAAGATTTTAGACCTTTTCTGGACAGTTAGGTTGATGTTCCTCAGGGCACTTCTGGCTCCCCAGACAGCCAAGTGACAAGTGGAGGGGCCAGCTTCTTCAGCAGCATATTGTAGTAGTCAGAGTCCTTGGGTAACAAACTCTAGACATTTAATGAGAACTTTTACTGTCCTCAGGATCCTGAGAATCTTTTTTAAGATATCGGGCTGCTGGTAATTCTTTGATACCCTGGAAGATATTTTGGAATTATAATGTTTTCATCTGCTTTTTGCTTATATTCTTTTCCCCTAACTTTTTTCTCTTATTTTTCTCTTGTTTTTCTCTTGTTTTTGAAGTTATCATGCATAGGGGATGTCCCTTGTCGGTTCTTTTTGGGTTGTTTCTCAGGTTCAAGTACGGCCAGCTACCTACTAAAGACTGGTTTTGGAGGGGCACAGGAGGGTCTAGGATTCAAGCTGGGGCCATCTGAAGCTTCTGCTGAATCTTATTATCTTCAAGAGTAACTCATCAAACCTCCTCCTTTCTTTACTGTGGAGGTACCTTTATTTATTTATTTATTTATTTATTTATTTATTTATTTATTTATTTATTTTTAATTTTTTATCATTATTAGTTTCAGGTGTACAAAACAATGCAATAGTTATCCTTTTTACCCCTCACAAAGTGACAACCCCCTCCCCCATCTACTGTCTCCCATATCATACATATCTATTACAATTCCATTGACTCCATTCCCACACTATACTCCACATCCCATGACTATATATATATATTAAATTATAGTTGACATATAACATTATTCAACGGCAGCTTCAGATGTACAGTGCAGTGGTCAGACCTCTACACCTTCCATGAAGTGGTCTCCCTAACAAGACATGAGTCCATCTGGCCCTCTAAAAAATATTTACAATA
>NW_017731411.1:3418149-3460319 GCF_001890085.2 Hipposideros armiger | reverse complement strand
ACTTATTTCACTTAGCATAATGTTCTCTAGGTCCATCCATATCGTTGCAAATGGTACGATTTCTTTCTTCTTTATAGCTGAGTAATACTCCATTCTATAAATGTACCACAGTTTCTTAATCCAGTCGTATAATGATGCGCATTTCGATTGTTTCCAAGTCTTCGCTATTGTAAATAGCGCTGCAATGAACATAGGGGTGCATATATTTTTTTGAATTAGTGTCTTGGGTTTTTCTGGATAAATACCTAAGAGTGAACTTGCTGGGTCATACGGTAGTTCCTCTTCCAGTTTTTTGAGATACCTCCATACTGATTTCCATAACAGCTGCACCAATCTGCAGTCCCACCAAAAGTGCACCAGGGTTCCCTTTTGTCCACAACCTCGTCAGCACTTGTTGTTTGTCGATTTATTGATGATAGCCCTTCTGACCGGGGTAAGGTGGTATCCCATTGTGGTTTTTATTTGCGTTTCCCTAATGATTAGTGAGGTTGAACATTTTTTCATATGCCTGTTGATCATCTGTATGTCCTCTTTAGAGAAATGTCTTTTCATATCCTCTGCCCATTTTTCAATTGGATTGTTTGGTTTTTTGGTGTTGGGTTGCATGAGTGTTTTATAAATTTTGGATATTAACCCCTTATCAGATATATCATTGACAAATATCTCCTCCCATTCAGTAGGCTGCCTTTTTGTTTTATTGATGGTTTCCTTTGTTGTGAAAAAACTTTTAAGTTTGATGTAATCCCATATGTTCATTTTTTCTTTTACTTCCCTTGCCCGTGGGGATGTATCAGTCAGTAAAAATATTGCTCAGAGTAATATCTGCAAATTTTCTCCCTATATTTTCTTCTGGGAGTTTTATGGTTTCAGGTCTTACACGGGCACCTTTATTTTTTATATAGTCTCTTGTTCACCTCTCAGTACTCTTCTGGGGCAAGAAGGCTTGAGGTAAGCACTAGAAATAGCTTTTCAACATGATTTTTCTTCAAAGTATGTTTCTCCATGACCATTATTGTCTCCGCTTCTCATGGTGCTAATCAAAGATTACTGGATGCCTCTGTGGATAGTGAAGCTTGGTTTGGAGGGATTTTCAAATCTTATTTGGCAGCATGTGCTGGCCTGTTGCATGCCCCCTCTTTCTGGGGCAGATTTCAAATTATTAGGTAGGTATGTTTCATGTTTTGTGATTTTTCTGATATGGTGGGTTTCTTTTTTTTTTTTAATCGGGGAATTGGGGGAGGGGAACAGCATTGGGGAATTGGGGAAGGGGAGCAGACAAGTTGCTGTCCTGTTGTTCTTCAGTCTAGTTGTGGAGAACGTTGCTTCACTGGCCCATGTTGGTATTATCACTGTGCTCTTCAGAGCACATCAGTCTGAGCACATCAGGTGAGGCAGATCAGTCACTGGCCTCTGGACGGCCGCTCATGACAACTCTTGGCAGCTCACACCGGCTGCTGGCCACACACGGTAGCCCATGGCAACCCACTGCAGCAGGGGCTGCAGCCTACGCCATCGCTGAAGACTCACGGCAGCCCAGCTCCAGGTCAAGCTGTTGTTCACCATCTTAGCTGTAGAGGGCAGTGTCACTGGTCCTCATCTGGGACACGAACTGGGGCCCTGCTGCTCAGAGCTAGCGTCCCAAGCCAGCTCTTAACCAACGCACCACTTGGCCAGCCCTGGGGGCTTCTATTTAAAACAACTCTTCGGTTTTCATTTTTCTGGCCATAGCGTCTTAGTACCTGAGGCAGATCAGCTCTGAAAGATAACTGCCTGTCTCGTTGGGATGTCTCACCTGGAATGCTCTCAAAAGGAATTTTATACATGCCACATAACCTCCATTTTCAGTCAAACCAGTCATCCCAACACACCTTCCAAAATTATTGGAAATCTGTCCAGCCATTTTCATGTGACAGTGTAAACAAACAGACAAACTTAGTTTTATATTGTTTCAGGTCAATTTCTGTAGTGCTTCTCTGAAGTCCTTTTGACGAAGGTAAGAGCAGACCTTCATGAGGAATCAGCCCACAGGCCGCTCAGTTGTGGTGTTCTTTATTCTTTCCTGTATGCAAGGGGGTAGGGACATTGTGTAATTTGGGGGCAACAGAAAGGGAATTTTGGAGAGGAACACCTAGAAATAAAGGGAACAGTGTTACTTTAGGAGTAACACTTGGCGGGGGGTGGGTAATGTAACTTAGGGTTACCTTAGGAGTGCTAATTACAACAGATCATATTCATAAGTAGGCCGGGGTGATGCAAAGGGCATGTAGTGAGCAAGTTCTTCTGGTGGCAGGTGATTTGGACAGATGACTTAGGGCTGGGCCACCCCCGGATGTTAACAAGATGATTGCATGTTCTCTTATACTGCCCACACTGGTCTCTTAGTGCCCATAAGCTAAATAGGATCAAGAATAAAGAAAACATTCCTAGCAACAGCTGGGGCTTACAAGCCCAGCAACTAAAGGGGATTTTCTGGGCCTGGGACCCCAGGATTTCTCCCCAGTCCCTAAAGAGCATCACACACCCTATACCTATGAAGAGTAAATGTGCTATCCCGTTGGGAATCATCCCAGCCCTGGGCAGCTTCTCTGCACTCACCCTGAGGAATGGGAACTGGGACCCCTTCACTAGAGAGCACTCTTCTTATCCTGAAGAGAAGTGATTAGGCATATTTGAAAAATACACCAAGATAAAGACACCCAAGATGGCTTAGAGTCTGGCTAAGATGTCTCTTTCTAGAAAACTCTGTGTTGTCCTATATGACCTTGTCCATCTCCAGGATAAGACCTGAGGATCTTCCATTACTTCATTTATTGTGCCAGGTACTGTTGGGCAACTGATAGTTGTGTGTTACAAATTATGGCTTTGTAGCTACAAATTGGAGTAGTACTCGCCTCATAGGGCTCTCATGTTAACTAAATCAACAACCTGAAGTACCGAGTATAGTGACTTGCAAGTGTAGCTGCTCAATTAATATTAGTCTTTTCCTTTTTTTTTTCATTTTTAAAGGGGATAGTGGAAACCAAATTCATGCATCTCCTAGATCTTTGAATTATTTTTGAAACTAGTTATATTATAGGAGATCTTTGACCTTTATGAACCTAAATTTGTGATTTCTAATTTGGCTATTAGTCTTTCTTTAACCATGAAGTTCAGACGCAATACCTTTACTGAGAGCCAGCCCAGAGGGTACAACGGGGGACACTAGAAGGCTTGCATAAGACCAGCCATAGTAAAGAAGGTATCTGTGCTCTCCTGGGACTCAGCGACTGCTTTGCTCAGCTCTCCATGCCAGGCCTGTGCTGAGAGCAGGGGCGAGATCTGTAAGCAAAACAGACTCACCCATCAGGGAGCTCCCAGTCTAGAGGAGAAGAGAACATACCGTATTTCCCCATGTATAAGACTCATCTTTTTTTGAAAAATTTGGAGTCTAAAAACTGGGTGCGTCTTATACAGTGGTTGTAGATTTCAAATGCCATAGATGGAACTGAGGGCGAGGCAATATATGAAGACAGTGATTCGTCATCAGACACAGATGAGGACAAGCTAATGGTTGGGAGTTTTGACAGTGATGAGGAGTTGTATGAATTTTATGATGAATAAAACTTGAGTTCAGTAACTTTATGTAATACATTTTTTTTCAAATTTCTGGCCCCAAAATTCAGGTGCATCTTATACATGGGAGCGTCTTATACATGGGGAAATACGGTAAATGTTCCTCAGGTCATGGTAAGAAGAGAGACAAGACACATGGGGAAGTGCAGAGAAAGACCTCAGAGAAAAGATGCTTTGCCCAACCTGCAATTGGGGGCAGGTCTTCCTAAAGATGGTGACTTCTGTGTGACCTGAGCTGAGTCATGAGTGAGGGGAAGGTAGGCTGGTGACGAAGCAGAAGAGCATTACAGACAGGAAACCAAAAAGTACCAGAGGCCCCAAGCTGTGGGGTATGAATCCTGGGGGAGTGGTAGTACAGGCATAGTGCAAGACAGTAGTGTGAGATGAAGCTTTCTCTCTCTTCCAAGCCATTTTCTTACCGTTGCCACTTCCTTTTTTCCTTTTAGTGAAACATTATCAGCAGCTAGATAATAATAATAGCTGACATATCCTTACTCTGTATCTGACACTATTGTACATGCTTTAATTTACTAACTTGTTTAATTCTCAATCCTATGAGGTAGATAGTGTTGTTACTACCATTTTATAGATGAAGGAACAGAGGTTAAGTAACTTGCCCAAGGTACACATAGGCCACCTGGAACTCTCGGCTTTAGCCTGTGCATATGACCTCCATGGCCCTGGCTTTACATGGCCACTCTCCATCCAAACAGACTAACTAGAATGGTATTTCGTAAAATAATAGGGATTGATCTTCAGAACAGGTGCAGCAGGATTACCAGGGGCATTTGTTAAAACACGGGCTCCACTGTAATGTTGAATCTAATAGGATGGGGTGAGAAATCAGGAATCTGCATTTTTTTAACTAATTCCCCAGAGGATCCTAAAGCACGGTAATGTTCAAGAACCTCTGGGCCGGAGTCTCTGAGTTGCAGCCCCAAATTGCTGCACAAGAGAATTGGAGTGGAAAAGCTTGGGTCAGGTAGCCCAGGACGGTGGGATTATTTGGACTTTTAGCTTAGGAGTACGGGCATGAGAGCAAGCTTTCTGATAAGAATGCAAGGACAGAAAGGACTATGAGAGTTAGGAAGAAATTACTGGACCCTATAGTCTAGTAATTCAATGTCTAGAACTTGACATTCTTAGGGCAAACCTCCGTGTGTAGCTCAAAGTATGGCATCCCCTCACCCAGTGTGCAAAGATAATATAGCCTTAGCTCTGACCTCGGTTACTTACAAGACAACAGGAGCAACTAATAGTTCTTGATTCTGGGTCCTTGATTTTGGGTGTGGCACCTTGGATAGAGGTCTATCACCCCCATCTCAGCTTCATTCTCCCTGACAGATGACAATATAGTTCATTTATTTTTCACAAAGCTGTACTGCCGATTTACTCTTTTTTGTCATCCCTTTCTCCTTCTCACCCTTCTGTCCAATGTTTTCCTTAACGTTGGAAATCACTATTTTTCTAGAGGAAAGGCTTGCTTCTATAAAGGAGCGCATAAAAAAAGCATCTTTCTTTGGTCCTAGCTGAGCTGAAGAAAAATTGAAATGTCTCTCATTACTCCTTTTAGGCCACCCTGAAGAAGTGTCTGTAGAGCATAGCTACAACCAGGGAGCATTAGGTGACAAGGTGGGCGTGTTTAATCCCTCAGCTTCTAGGTGAGGCTAGAATGGCATTCTTTAGGAGCAGAAGTCAGGCAGGGACTGGCAGATGCCAGGGCCAGAGGCACTCAAAGAGCGAGAAATATGCAGGAATCCAAGCTCCCAATTCTCCAAGGAGTCGGAAAGAACTGGAGGGCCAGAGCCAGGAAATATGATCTAGGGAGCTGAGATCAGGTGAGAGTGGCTGTGGAGGGAGGGGGTGGGCTGTTCTAGGCGTTGCCAAAGCACCTAGTTTGCTTGTCTAGCCTCTGAGCTGCTTGGTTAGAGTAAATCAAGGATTTGTTTTCTGAGTCACTGCATCTCTCAAGTATTCAATCTAGATTAGCTTCATAATCTAGACTCATAATTTCATTCCTGAGTCTTTACAAAGTTACGTATTTGAATCCATGTCCTAACAGAGTTTTCCTCAGCACTAATCTATACTTTTAAGATTATAATTATATATGTCATTTATACCTCAATAAAAAATAAATAGGAAGTAATAGAAATATGTTTTTAACAAAGATTATAGTCAGATGCCAGCCTTGCTGTCACTCTTCATCTTCCCACTACAACATATTTAATGCCTACTCTAGTTTCATCATCCTGCCCCTGTTCTTATTTCGCAGGTCGTTTCCTGGACTGATCCTCTGTGACCCCACAATAAGTTTCAAAGTATTAGATAGAACCTGAGATGAATTTATGTGGCGTGTATTTCATTATCAGTCACCTACCTACAAACATGCTAGATTACCCATGGAAGTTACCCACGAAAACTTAAGTAGACATAACCTCTCCCTGGGACTCATGTCCAGCGTAAACTATTATTTCTCAACCTTTTTGTAATTGGGATATGTCATACTTGATTTCTCAATTTAACAATGTACCTTTTTCTTGAATAGATCCTAAAGACATCATAGAACATATATTGAATTCCTTTTTTTAAATAGAGTATATTAAAATTAATTTGATGATAAGTCATCTTAGAGAATTTCATGATGTCTCCTGGAGCCAGACTCGGACACAGAATTGGGAATTTCCCAGGGACTATATGATCTGGTCCCAGCTCCACTCTGTCTAACAAGATGACAGCCGCAGGCGTATCTGTCCTCTGATCCTCATTCTTCTCTTAATAAAATAAAGGCGTTGAGTTAGATTATCCCTAAGGTCTTTTTTCACAACTAACATTTTGTGATTCAATAAACAGAATAATTGCCCTGCAAAAAGTTATGTACCCTAAACGAGGTTGCCAGATAGAGTACAAGAGGCCCAGTTAAATTTGAATTTTAGATAAACAATAATTTTTTCATGTAAGTATGCCCCAAGTATTATATGGCTATAACGTATTAAAAAATTATTCAAATGTTAGCTGTCATCCTGTGTTAGTAGCCAAATGCCATCCCCTTTCATCTCATCTGTGAAAGTCACCACTTCCCTACTTTGAGCCTGCTTGTCACCTGTCTTTTATCCATAGCCTGAAACAGGTTGTGAATGTCAAATTGCTGCTTACTCCATTGCCTGACCTATGAAATAGATTCCCAGAATTCAGAGAAGATAGCTTAGAAATTAGAGAGGATAGAAAACAATGATCTGTTTGCTAGAACTAGCTTCCAGGACTGCAGGACTACACCTGGCCACCTGTTATTTACAGCCTCGTCATTGACATATCATCAATAATCCTGACCTATGCCACGTAATTTATGTCCATAGCATCCTTCAGTGCAAATTTTCATTTATTTCTGTTTGTTTTATTTCATTGTTTTGGGTTCTTGTCATATGTTTGTTCAAGATTCTCTTATCAATCAAACAAACCAAAAAACCTCCTCTTAACTCCCCCCCAGCCCATCACTACCCAACTTCTCTTTCTTCTTTTATAATCTTGTATTATCTTTACTCACCATCTGCACATGCTCATCTCTTATTCGTTCCCCTCCCAATGCAGTAAAATCCGGCTCACCATCTTCCCTCTTCCTTCTGCCGTTAAAATTCCTCTTCCTCAGGGTCACTGGTAACTTCCTCATTGGGAAATCAGTGGCATACTTTTCAGTCCCAATGTTATTGGCTCTCTCAGCAGCAATGATGAATGCTGACCACTCCCCCGACCTCTGGACACTACTTTTGGCATCTGTAGCAGTACTCGGCCCTGACTGTCCTACCTCCTTACTTCCCCGACCACTTTGTGTCAGTCCTCTTCAGTCACCCTAGTTCAACTGCCTGGTCCTTAAATGCCACAGGTTTTATCTCAAGTTTGTTTCACATTTTCTGCACTTTCCCTAAGCCTATGTTCTCAGGGTTTGATGCATATTCCACATTTGTGAGTGAGGCTACTATTTACAAAACACCAGTGCCCCACTGAGCCAGGTTCCCGTACAGATCAGGAGGAAACAGGTCTTGAGAGAGCTCATGAGAGGCACCTGGGTTTCAATTTGTTTGTTACTTTATTCTGAAATTTGTTTATTCATTTAGTCTTTCAACACTCCTTTTTTTTTAAAAGATTTTATTGGGGATTTGGGGAAGGAGAACAGTGTTGGGGAATTGGGGAAGGGGAACAGCTGCGTTGTTGTCCTTCAGTCTTAGTTGTGGAGGGCGCAGCCAGCTCAGCTCCAAGTCCAGTCGCCATCTGGCCTCCCATCAGCAGGTCGTGGTCGCTCAGCTCAAGGTGCCATGTTCAATCTTAGTTGTGGGTGGACATAGCCCACCATCCCATGCAGGAGTCGAACTAGCAACCTTGTTGTTAGGAGCATGTGCTCTCACCAGGTAAGCCATCCTGACACCTGTTGTCAGCTCAGTGGCACCTCAGCTCTGGCGCAACTCACTGGCCCACATGGGAATCAAACCTGCGACCGTTTCTCAGAGCTTGTGCTCTTAACCAATTAAGCCACTCAGCTGGCCCTCAGCACTCATTTTTTGAGCATGTATCTCAAATACTAGGTCCTAGGAATACAAAATGAAAAATCAAGTTCTTGTCGTCAATGAGCATACAATCCAGTAGAGAAGGCCAACAAACCAACTAATGACATGAGCACAGCACAGAAGGGCTGTTCTCAAGGCCAGCCCACAAAGGGTGCCGTGGACTCTGACGCAGGAGTCCGGGAAAATGCCGCAGACACATTAACCTGTGATCTGAACCTTGAAGGACAATTAGGAATTAGCCATTTGCATTCCATACAGAGTTTGCCTTCCAGATAGCTGGAGAACAAGACACCCGAGGGAATGCGACAGATGTCCTCTTGAGCTAGTGAGGCAGATGCAGATCGGAAGATGTGTGTTAGGTTAAGGTTAAGGAATTTCAACAATTTCTTAAAACTATAAGGGGCTTTGAAATATATTTAGCCAGGCAATGACTTGATCTGATTTGCATTTTTAAAAGCTGTCTCTGACGACCTTGTAGGGAGCAGCTTGTCCTCGAGGAGGGGTCCAGACTTGGTGCGGTGGGCCCAGTTAGCATAAGCAGCTTGGAAATATAGCTGATCCTTGAACATATGGGTTTGAACTTCACAGATCCACTTATACACAGACTGTTTTCTATACATATACAGTTGGCCCTGGTATCCACGGGTTTCAAATCCACGGATTCGACCAACAACAGATGGAAGACAGTATTTTCAATCTGTGGTTGGGAATCCACAGATGCAGAGGCCGACTGGATGCATTGTTCTACGCCTTTTTATGTAAGGGACTTGAGCGTCCACGAATTTTGGTATCCGTCGGGGCCCTGAAATCAATCCCTTACTGATACTGAGGGATGGGATGACTTAGTTTTGAGGCAGTTAAAAGTTATACTTGGGCTTTTGACTGTGTGAGGAGTCAGTGCACCTAATCCCCATTTTTCCAAGGGTCAGCTATTTAAGAGGCAGAGAAATACAGCAGTAGCAGATGAGACAGAGAAAGATGGTCTCTAGTGCTGTTGCAGAAGTAGTGTTTCTAGGACTTGGTGACCAATTGGCCGTCAAAGATAAGGGAGAGAGGAGGCCAGAGAGGCTCCCAGATGTGTGGATTTAGTGACTTAAGTATATATATCACCTCCACCAAAAGACTCATTGTTCTACCATCCCTGTCAGACTGAACACAAAAAATGTCACTCTGCCTAAGAAGGGAAAAGAAATACTTTTCAAAGGCCTGAATTGTCCCATTTGCTCTACTGCCAAAATGAGCCATTGGAAACTTATTGGGACAGGGGTGTCAGAGCCATGACCATGAGCTTCTGGGCAAGTGCAGTTTCTCCAGGTTCCCCAGTTATGAAGAGGCTCACATTCTCATTAGCAAAGTGATAGCCTCCACTGATGATATTGGTACTCACAGGGCAGGGATCAAAACCCCAGGCCACCAGGGCTCCTTAATCAGGAAAGGTGTTCATCTAAAGTATTCCGAAGCAGCCTGTCACAAATGGGGAACCCAAGTCCTGGTCAGTTGAAAACCAGAATTATTGTCAGAAAGTGTCAGGTGTCAAATTTGAAAGTTGGGACAGGTTAGAAATAGAAGAACAAGAGTGAGGCAGATGTGAGGAGCTTGAAACATGGTGTAAATAATGGGTCAGGACATGCAGTTAAGACTTAAGGCCAAGAAAAGAGAAAGGCTAGAGTCCTTGCAGACCTCAGTTAGAAAACCTTGCCACAGAACAACAATTCACTTTAAACTCATTTCCACAAGCCAGATTTCGACACAGTTTAGGTGCTTATTTTGTCAATGTTTAGGGCCTCTCTGTGAGGCATAAGACTAGACTTATTGGCATCAAAAGTGCTGTGCCTTCTAGATGGATACATGTAATAATAAGAACTTTTGCCTAAGAGACCAGTGAGACCTACTTAGGATAGTTTCAGGCTCAGTATCATCCTCTAACACATTCATGTATATCTCTAACTCTTACACTTTCATTTACATTTATTTTACTACACATCCCAAGAGAGGATTTTCTATAAGTTTTATTGATTTATTCCTATCACACCTAAATTCAGTCCCCATTGCACCCATCTTCCCCTCCAGATTATCATAACAGACAGATGTCTACTAAAGGCGCAGGGACCTCAACAGCACAGGCCAACGTAGACATCAGATCATAGTAGCCTGACGATGCGGTGAACACAGGCTTGAATTGGTCTCGTGTTTATTTCCAAGGAGGCCCAACCGAGTGAGTAAGACACTGCAGCAAGAGTTTCTAGCTAACAGAGATGGTCAAAGTCAAGCAAGTGGCCCTCTGGTGATTCTGAGTTGACCTTGTTTGGAGCTAAACCACAGGCAGCATCTAGGACAGGAAACTGGGACAAGTTGCTTGGCTTTAACATGTGGTCTCACCAGACCCTCGTGAGGTCCTGACCAGGTGTGCTGGCTCTACTCAGTAGAGAGACAGATGGGCATATCCAGGCACAGCCCAGCATATGGGCCTGGAAAAACATAGGAGTTAAGGGAAAGACTGGAACGTGATGGCTCACAGATGCTTAAGAGTCACCACAAGCCCTTTGGATGCTAAGTCTAAACTCTGCCTTCACCTGGGTAATTCCAGGCACTCCCTGCTCCTGGGATGAGTAACCCCACATGGTGCCTGCCTGGGTCCATGTTAACTCCACACATGAGAGGAATTAAGGCTGGGGAAGGAGACGGTTGGTACATATAGACTCACTTTTATTGCCTAGAGAACAGAGGCCGGTTTTTAACCCACAATATTGTAGAGGAGGGTTTGTTAACCTTGAGTAATATCTTTTATTTCTTCCTAATTTAATTTTCTGTTCATGTTTAGCTTACAGCATTGGGTCCTTTTCAAAAGAAAAAATTCTCTGGCTGGCCGAGGGGCCCGTTGGTTAAGAGTTGGCTTGGGACGCCAGCTCTGAGCAGCAGGGCCCCTATTCAGATTCCCACATCAAGGCCAGTGACGCTGCACCCTCTACAGCTAAGATGGTGAACAACAGCTCGACCTGGAGCTGGGCTGCCGTGAGTCGCCTGCGCCAGCTAGGCTGCAGTGAGGCTGTAGTGGGCTGCCATAAAGCTACCATGAGTGGCTGGCAGCCGGTGTGAGCAGCCGACCAATGGCCTGCAAGTGACTGCCTCAGCCGGGAAGAGCGCAATTATCACAATACCAATATGGGCCAGTGAAGCGACGTCCTCCATGACTAGACTGAAGAACAAAAGGACAGCAACTTGTTGTTCCCCTCCCCCAGTTCCCCAATACAATCTTTAAAAAAAAAAAAAGAAAAAGAAAAAATTCTCAGGTACTTAGAGAAGACTCATGTTCTCACATGGGTAAATACAAACATGAAAATCACATGAACATATCTACTTTATTGTCAAAAAAACAATCATAACATTTTTTTAGATTAAGTAAAAATGCCTTTTTCTAAGAACTCATGGATTCCTGTGAATTTTGCCACAGACTTGGGGATTTGTGGACTTCAGTTGGAAAACATTGCTGAAGCACAATAGTTCATTTTAAACTCATTTTTAGAAGTTAAATTTTGACATTTTAGATGCTAATTCTAGCAGCTTTCCACCTTGCCTAAGAGAAGTCTAAGTTTTGGGGGGTTTTTTTTAAGATTTTTATTGGGGAATTGGGGGGTTGGGAACAGTGCTGGGGAATTGGGGGAAGGGAAACAGACAAGTTGCTGTCGTTTAGTTCTTCAGTCTAGTTGTGGAGGACGTTGCTTCACTGGTCCAAGTTGGCACCATCATTGCACTCTTCCCGGGCAAGGCAGATCAGTCGCCGGCTTCTGGACGGCTGCTCACTGTGGCTGCTGACCGCTCACGCTGGCTGCTGGCTACACACGGTGGTCCATGGCAACCCACTGCCACAGGGGCTGCAGCCTACACTGTCGCCGGCGACTCACAGCAGCCCAGCTCCAGATTGAGCTGTTGTTCAGCATCTTAGCTGTGGAGGGCAGTGTCACTGGCCCTCATATGTGGGATCCGAACCGGGGCCCTCTGGCGTCCCAAGCCAGTTCTTAACCATCGCGCCACTCAGCCAGCCCCAAGTCTAAGTATTTTTAATTACTCTGAAAGAGCATTAACTGCTTTTATGTTTCAGAGACTGAGTGCCAGAGGTTGTTAATAAATGAATGCCATTCCACCCCTGGGAACATTCATGTTGCTATCCACAAAACCAGATAGAACATTCAGAATAACTAAGACATTCTCCTGGCCAGCACTGCAAGTGTGTCCCTGTTTATACTTTCAAGCAACCACACCAAATAGAATTAACCCAATTGCGAATGATCTTGAAGTGATTTGAATTCTTTCTCGATTGTTTTCCTCATAAATCCCTGGCCTGGTAGATATTTTCTGTTGCAATATTTAATGCCTAGTTCTTTGCCTATGTGTAAGAAATATTAATTCTAGAAGGATTTGGATACTGATTTTGGTGAATTTTTGTAAGACTGGCCAAAGGAGAAGGAAGAAGAAAAAGGGGGCCTGTGATAGAATTTTCAATAAGAGGGAAATAAGGTCTAGGTCTAGTGCAGGAGAAAGAGCTGAAGCTTAGGTACAATGGTGTTGGCGCCCATTGTTATATCTTCTGTGTGATAAGAAGTGAGCAAGCCACAGGTAAACTAGAGCAATGAAAACCTTTAGATATTCATCCTCAGAAATTCTGATATTGCCTAGAGAATAAAAGGAGAGAGGGACAGGTAGCCATAAGGACTCTGCTAAGATGGGGTTGATCAATGGACCAGGACTGTAACTCGCCTTAGTGGTAGACTGCCCTGATCTGGACACCACTGTTTTTCAAGAAAAATTTGCCTGTCAGAAGCCATGTGACTCCCAGCAGATATGGTCTCTCTGGGAAATGTCCCTCAGACTTGCCTGCCCACAGTTCCCTGAAAGGCCTTCCTTGTTCTGGGCAAGGGGAGTGGCTGATGGCCACTTGACCTAGACTTTTTCTTGGCCTCAGTAACCAGGATCTCAGACAGTGCAAGAAGGAGATAGAAAGAATCCATATTGTTGTTCTTTACAATTTTTTAAAAGCCCAAGTTTTAGGAAAGAGATAGCACAATGGAAAACTGAATTAGAGATGATAATTGGTCTGGGTTTTATTTCACCAGACAGTTGATACTATTATGCAAAATATCTATTTCTATGTGACCTTATTACACTTACCTAGACACCTCGAAAACAGAACCATTTACCTCCCAAACATACTAAGTTAGCACTGGTTTCAAAGAAGACTGACTTTTTCTAAGGCTAATGGAACTACTTAGACAGTTGCTAAATTCCCTTCGAAGTCTTACATTCTCTAGTTAATGAATCAACAATACCACTAAGGAGGACTGTATTCTCCCTCAAACTACCACTCTTATTAAGAACAATCTTAGGGAATCCAGAGTGCTCATTAAGTGAGTGAGAGGGTCAATGCAAAATGCAGCTTCTGAAGATATCCTGATGTTTACACTTAGCAGGAAGCTGAGCTTGTTGTCCTAGCTGGTCGTAGGACTCAGCCCCTTTCTGAGCCCAGCAACAAGGAATAATGTCTACTTCAAGAGATATTTGTGAGGAGCAAAAATCTCTCACTCAAGATTTAACACTCTTAGGAGAAATGTTAATCTATCAAAGATTTTGTAAAAATTTTAAATCAATTATACAAAAGCTCTTAATGAATTTTTACAGAGTTAGTGGTTATTATTAATACTGTTGAATTAGAATAGGAATCCACTTCAATTCTATTGGAATCCATTTATCCAGATTAAAGCCTTATCTCAGAGGTCACCTCCCAGTGGGTCAGGGTGGCCTCAGGAGTCCCTTGCAGGTCAGTCACAGCTTCAGAGTCACTCTTTACTCTTACTTCAGGCAGTGCTCAGCAGTGCACCTGCTCTTGGCTAACCTTTAAACTCACCATGGGCTCTGCGCTGCCCTCCTCAGTGCTGCTGGCACTCTTCATAGGGAGGGAAATACATCCTGCACGGGCCTCAGCATGAACTTGGATGGCCGCGATGTCATTGCCCCTGGAAGCTGCTTTTATACCCCATCAGGCCCTGTACTCGTCATGCTCAGTTCCCAGCATCTAGCCTAGTCTTGGGCATGCAGCTAGTAGTTGGTGCTTATGTGCTATCCAGAGCAAGTCAGACAGGCAATCTGCAGCCGCTCCTTCTCAGCCTCCTCTGCTGCCTCCTCTCCTTGCCAGCCCTTTGTAGATCTTCAGGGTTCTCTCTTCAGCTCTCTTCCAGACATCTTAGTTCTCACATCTGTGCTGCCGGCACCAGCATCCTCCTTGCATTCGCTGTGGTGGGTGCCTCAGGTCCACTTAGCCTTCCTCCCCTATTCTTCTCGGCCTGCGAGTCATGTAGAATCTAGCTGTGCATCCAGGTCTTCTATTTATCTCCATCTTTTCATTCCACTGTCTAGTTTGGCCCCTCATCATCTCTTACCTGGACTTCTGTACAGACTTTTTCTCTCATTTTGCCTGCCCCAGAGTATTCCCTACCTTTTGGCACGACGGGGGCCTTTAGCTGAGTCCTCAAGGCCCGTCACAGCCTGGCTCTGTTCTCTTCAAATTACATTTTGTGATTTAATCCCACAGGACTGTCTGCTGTTGACTGACCCCTTCCTTGTGAAGTCTCATACCCCACTGGTCATTTCATTCCTTGGCATTGAATTACCTTCCAATCAAGAATCAGCAAAATAGCTGACATTTATAGGACACTCATCACATGCCAAGCTCTGTTCTAAGTGTTTTTCAGATATTTTCTGATGTAATCCTCACAGCAACCTAAGGAAGCTGGGACAGTTAACCCACTTAAAACCAATAGCTGTTTGCTCTCTGCTTGGTATGTTCCTCTTCTACAAGCTGCCTCAGACTTTTACCCGTGTCTTCTTTTCTCCTGTCTCTGTTACTTTGCCCTTCTCAGGTGGCTTTACTCTCTACCAACTCAACGGACTTCTTTGTCTCAGTCTTCAAACATCTTCAAGATTGTAAATAAGCCCTTCCCCAGACTGCAGTCCCTTTAGGTTCCATTACATCTTTCTCTCTTTCTTATCACCCCCAGACTTCTAGAAAGCATGTGCTGGTGCTGCTCTGACCACCCACTGACCTCTGTCCTTGTAGGCTGGCTTCTGCCTGCCCCACTTCTTAACACTGCTTTTGGCGGCTGCTAAGGATTTCTCAAGGGGTAAAATCCAATGGCCTTTTCTCGGGGCTCATCTTCTTCAGGCTCTTGGCAGCGTTGGTCCTACTGACTGCTCTGCTCTCTGTGCCAGTTTCTCCCCCAGCTTCCATTTTATTACACTGTCTTGTCTTCAGATGTCCTTTCTCCCTACATAAGTGTTTTCCAAGCTAGCGTTTTTGCGCTCTTGAGACAATCCCCGGATAGTTTCTCCATGGTTACAACTTCTTTATGATAATCTTTTTAATGTATTGTTTTAATTTTGATGATCTTAAAACAAACCAAAAAAGTAAGCACCATTCAGAGGAGCTCTTTGTAACTGAATACCACCAATTTCAGTGTTCATTCTGGCACTTCAGATTGTTATACCAAGTGATCACTAAAAAAAAGGACAGCATTTGACTTTAAAGGAATGTTTTAAAAACTGAAGTCCCTCCTGTTTAAAGCTGTAGTCATCTTTGATGTCATTCCTGGTTTGTATTATCCACGTAGTGACTAAATCTGGCAAACTCTTCTTTAGTAATAATTGTTGGCTCTTTGCTCTTTTCCAATCTCATGGCCATTTCCTTTGGACTGGACTCTTGTAGTTGACTAGCCATCCTCCACACCCCCAATTTATTCCTCAGAATGTTTCCATCTTAATTTCCTAAAGCATACCTGATATGGCCACGCCTACTAAACCCCTCCATAACTCCTCTCTGTAAATCAATCTCCTATAAGGTGACAGGTACCCTGTGCCCCAGCTAAATTGAACTTCCTGTTCCCAAACACAGGCATCCATTCCCCCTGCACACCTTAGCTCAGACTGTTCTCCTCTGTCTGGAATTCTGAGCTCCTGTTGGGATGCCTCTGCTTTCACGAAACCGTGTTTGATCCATACCGTAAAACGTTATATTTTCCTTCTCTGTACCCCCATAGCAATTTGTTTGACTTTTCTTATGGTACTTTTTTGTCTTACATTTTGTTATTTGAACCCTTGTCTGATCATTCTGCCCACTTGCATTCCTTATATAATCTCTCATGGTGACTTGCAGTTTGGTGGAATCTAAACATTAAAGTACCATTTCTACCTTAAAGCTTTCCCAGAGCTCCCTAGTCACCCATTTCAGAATTCTAGTGGGTGCTTATTGTGAGCAGGCCCTGGCTGGCCCAGAGGGATTCAAGTCCCCAACCCCCTGGTTTTCTGTCTTGTCTATTTCTTGGCTTATGACAGTGTTTCAGGTGCTTGCCAAAATCAGGGATGAACCCCCTCTCTAAAGTAACCCACATTTTGGTTCTTAAAAAAACAAACAAACAAAAACAATAAGGTAGAAATTTCAGGCACCAGAAGATTTAAAAGACCCGTTTCAAAAGGTTATGCTACTGACCCTTGCTTCTCTATTCAAAATGATATTACACAGCCTTCTGGTAGGAGATTCCTCCTCTGTCTTCTTGTATCCAAGACTACTTGCAAACCCATTCCCACCACCACTGTCTTTGTCAAGAGTGGGGGGAGAGGGGAGGGAGGGCTGGATACAAGTATCTGCCTCTTAAACTACCTCTTTTGAGACTAATGGGGGCGAGCAGAACTCCGTGACCTCTGAAGTGTGTTCAGTGAACAGGTTCTTTTCTGTTTTTCAGTAGCCACATAAGACAGCAAATTGGCATTTTTTAGAAAGAGATTTCTCACATGAACTTTGCAAACTCTACAGACTTTATTTGTTGTGGTAATATGAAATGCATCTTTCTAAGAAAGGTGACCCCAGGCAGTGGTGTAACTGATGTGAGTATAGTACCTAACAGCCATGATTTGCAAATCCCTTTTATGTCCTATGAGAAAGAAAAATGTCCATTTTATGGTTAGTGTTGGGAACTTTAAGCCTTATGTGGACACGGGTCTCTTGGGACGTTTGGTCTTTTTCTGGGTCCCTAAACTGGTTGAGAATGGGGCCCTTATCAGAGCAGGGGCTTAATAAAAACATTGCTTTTTATGCATGTACTTCCGTTTTCAGTCCTCTTACTTTTTCTGTCTTTTCCTTTCTCCTTTACTTATTTTTTTCCCTGTTTCTTTTCCTGTTTTTTCTTAGACTGGTCATTAGTGATCCTGAGACACCCCCAGAAGTTGCCTGGCCCTGATTTAGAATGTCACATCTCCAACCTTCCTTCAGCTTAGATCTAATTTCTTTGCCCTGTGGTTTCTGCTGCACTTCATCAGCCATGCTCCTCAAAACTGTGAACCCTCCCACAGTGGCCCATTGGGTGGCAGTATTAGCAGCTGGAGGCTCCCTGGGACGGCACAGGACCCAGGTAATCTTACAGGCTCTGAGCTGGCCTCAGTGTTCACTGAACTCAAATGACCTTTGCCCGCCTTGGATGACAAAGGAAGTAATCGAGTTTAGAAATGTGCCAGAGGTGGGTGGGGGAGGGGCAGGCTGAACCTCCCAGCTGGGCCGTACAAACCACAAGACCAAATAAGGGTGTGCAAGCAGCCTCTGTATGTATTAAAGTTCAGAGTGCAGTGTGCAAAAGTGGGACTCGGTTTTCAGAGAGATAAGCTATTACCCAACCCTGGTGGAGTTCCAGCGGCAGACTCTGTATAGCCAGCCTCTGCCTGCAGGGCTGGGGCTGGGGGAGGGCAGACCTGGGCCTACGGGTTTTCCCAGAGTGGGGAGAGGAGGAAAGGGGCTTTCCTTGCCGGGGGCCTTGTGACCAAAGGAACTGACAACCCACAGAATATTTTTACATGACCCTCCTAAAATGATTCTAAAGAGTGTCTCCAGGGTGAGTCATTAGAATGTGTAGAAAAGGTCAGCATTTGAGGATATTCAGGTCAGTAGGAAAACAAATGTTATCTTTGTGAATCCTCACAGGCTGACAGGTCTGCCTGTTTACTGAACACAAAGGTCTAGGGCAGGGCTAAGTTTGGGGCTCTTTTCAGCAGTATTAACATTATGTTTATTAAATACACCCCAGGGAAGGGGCTGTGAGGATTGTAGTTATCGGACCAAAAGATTGGCAAGAAAGATTGGCAAGAGTCGGCTTCCTCTGTGGTATTTGATAGCTTCCAAAATACACATCTCATTCTCCTCAGAGGTCTTCAAAGTGCCGTTGTCTAGATAAGGCGCTTCAACAACCACTGATTGATGGCAATGCTGTAAGCAAGCCATGCTGCTACCCCAGCCTGGCATTCCTTCCCTCCAGCCCTTGACCGTTTCTGTCCCCTTGCAAATTCCTCATCCTGTGGCAAGGTAAACCTCACCCCCACTAGGCATGAAGCTTCTAGAGAGAAGGGACCATGATTTATGTTCATGTTTGTATCCCCAAACCTTAGCCCCAGCTTGGGGACCTAGTGTGTGTTTAGTCCAGATGGGTTAAATGTGCAATGATTCATTCTCTCAGAGGCCAGCCCTCAGTTGTGGAGGACGTGCTGCACTCCAGATCCCTCCTGGCCATGGCTGCCAAGGGGGTCAGGCTAGTACCATCTGATAGCTGCTCACCTCAGGCCCACTCTCCACCCCTTGCTTTCTGCCCTAGGGTTTCTCTGCCATTGTGCAGTCTCAGGTGCCTAAGCATGCTCAACCTTGAAGTGTTGGGGAATTAACACCCAATGGAGATAAAATACTTCCTTCTTTCTCCTCTTGGACAGATGGACAGCTCTAAGATGCTTTCCTACAACTTTCAGAGAGTCCCGTGGCATCACGCAGCCAGTGCCCATAATTGGGGCCAAGTTGATAAAGCATCCTGTGTGGGCTCTTCCTCTGTCACGCCTGCTTCCAGGGGTCACAGTCCCCCCAAAAGTACACATGGTTAAGCCTTCATCCTAGGCTCTGCTTTTTGGGGAACCTAGGCTAGGATTGCTGGACACTTGAACATATTCAGAGCCTTTTCTGTAGAAGTTCTCTCACAAACTTATTTTGTTTTTAAAATTCAATTCCTCTAAATACATTGCTATTCCTCTTTCATATGTCTCATTCTTTTAGACTGAGAAATCAGAAACAAAAGTAAAGTTTAGTAACTTGATGGGGTTTTTTCCTGTTTTGCATTAATATTCCTTACCGTGGGTGTATCTACACTTTCTTTACTTTTGCTTTGAACTTGCCCCAAAACTTTATCTTTAGCATTCTTCATAAGCCACATTCAGGAAGTTAGAGAAATTGCTCCCTGGTGTCAGAACAACAGAACTGCGCATCTTTTTCCCCTGTAGTTGCGGTGAAAGTGGTATCTCTGCCTGAGCTAACTTTGACTTTTAGGCTTCTCTGATTATTTCCTTAGAGTAAATGTCTAGAAAGATAAGGTCAAAGGGCACGAATAATTGCGTATAGCCAAATTGCCCTCTCC
This sequence comes from Hipposideros armiger, assembly GCF_001890085.2. Taxonomy (NCBI): domain Eukaryota; kingdom Metazoa; phylum Chordata; class Mammalia; order Chiroptera; family Hipposideridae; genus Hipposideros; species Hipposideros armiger. The sequence continues at coordinate 3,440,668 of NW_017731411.1, read as the reverse complement.
TTGAGATGTGGCACCCACAGTACAGAACAGCTTCTTTCCCTGTGCCCCTCTCCACTTAAACGTCCTGCTTTAATTTTGCATTTTCTGAGAATCGGAAGAACGTACGTTTTTCGTATATTGGCAGCTTACATTTCTTGCTTTGTAAAATACCTATTTTCTTTAAACAATCTTTAATATACTTTTAAATGTTGTAAACAGTCCTCACACTTCCTTTGTGAAAGACCTTGGAAGTTCTGCCTTCATTCCCAGTCCTCTGTTGCTGGCTTCTTATTAGGAAACCCCACCTGGCTGACTTGAGATGTAGCAGGGAGGAGTGGCAAGACCTCAGGTCTCTGAATTGGAAAGCCTAGGGACAAGGTGTGACTTGCCAGGCATTTTAGAGTGTTAGTGTTATTATTTCTGAGCTGAGAGGGCTCAACAGGCTGGAATTCTCCTGAAAGAAGAGAGGCCCATCAAGTAAGGGACATACAACCACTGCCTGCTGCAAAACCTCTGGTTTTCCTGGTCCTCAGTTCTTCACAGTTGTCATCTCTGCTTTGGGCAAAACCTGCCAAAAACTTGGTTTCAGCCACTATATCTATCACTATATCTATCTGTTTCAACCAGAAAGAGTTGCTCAGCTTTATATCTTAGCAAAATTACCCATGCCTGTCAGCATCTGAGAGATTGCCATACTCTTTCATTAAAATTGCAGTCAAAACCATGAAGGACCTTACTAATAATCAAAGGAAGTTTCTAAGAACGCTAAGCTCAATACCTTAATTTACCATTCCCTATATGCCTGTACATATCTGGATTTGGGGGAAGTAACAAGCAGCCAAGGAGCTACTTTATTTATTTATTTTTTTTCATTTTTTAAAGGTTTTATTGGGGAATTGGGAGAGGGGAACAGCATTTGGGGAATCGGGAAAGAGGAACAGACAAGTTGCTGTCCTTTTGTTCTTCAGTCTAGTTGTGGAGGACGTCGCTTCACTGGCCCATGTTGGGATTATCATTGTGCTCTTCCCGAGCGAGGCAGATTGGTCACCAGCCACTGGACGGCTGCTGACGGCGGCTCTTGGTAGCTCATGGCAGCTCCCTGCAGCTCCACTGCAGCCTAAGCTGTTGCTGGCGACTCATGGCAGCCCAGCTCCAGGTTGAGCTGTTGTTCACCATCTTAGCTGTAGAGGGCAGTGTCACTGGCCCTCATGTGGGATCCGAACCGGGGCCCTGCTGCTCAGAGCTGGCGTCCCAAGCCAACTCTTACCCAGCACGCCACTCGGCCAGCCACCAAGGAGCTACTTTAGAACACCTGTCTATTGTTGAAGCAGGTCCATTGCATGGTTCCCATTTGCATCACACAGGGAGAGTGATTCCCAGCTTTCTTTAAATCCAAAGCTTGGCTACTCTTCGAGGCTTGACTTCTACTTTCATATTGGCTTTGAATTACATACATGTGATTTCCAAGGAGAAGGGTTGGTTAACAAGATGAAATTGAAGTCTTAACAATATATGTATTCTATTATAATACTTGCTCAGTCAGCTGGCCCCCGTAGTGCCTACATAATGCCCCATGTAAGTCAATCATTCTCTTCTAACCAGGTCTTTCCAGCTGTAAAAGGAAGTAAATGAACTGGACTTTTTGGGGTGCTTATAGTGATAAGAAAGAAGGTGCTTCTGCACCTGAGGTTTTTCAGAAGAATGGGGCTTTTTTGTTTTTGTTTTTTTTAAGATTTTATTGGTGAAGGGGGAAGGGGAACAGTGTTGGGGAATTGGGGAAAGGGAACAGCCAAGTTGTTGTCCTTCAATCTTAGCTGTGGAGGGCGCAGCTAGCTCAGCTCCAAGTCCAGTTGCCATCCAGCCACCCGTCGGCAGCTCACAGCCACTCAGCTCAAGGTGCCATGTTCAATCTTAGTTGCGGGTAAGCGTAGCCCACCATCCCATGCAGGAGTCAAACGGAAATCTTGTTGCTAATAGCACATGCTCTAACCGCTGAGCCATCCGGCTGCCCATTGGCAGCTCAGGGCAACTCAGCTCAAGGTGCCATGTTCAATCTTAGTTGCGGGTGGGCATAGCCCACCATCCCATGCAGGAATCGAACCAGCAACCTTGTTGTTAGGAGCACATGCTCTCACCAGCTGAGCCATCCTGCCACCTGTTGGCAGCTCAGCTTGGGTGCAGCTCACTGGCCCATGTGGGAATCGAACTGGCAACCCTGTTGCTCAGTGCTCGAGCTCTTAACCAACTGAGCCACTCGGCTGGCCCCAAGAATGGGTCTCTTGCTATAAGTTATGCATTTTAGTCTTTCCTTTCAGCCTATAAAATGCACAATTCTTTCTCTCCTTTTAAAAAACACCCCCTTAATGCTGCACTTCTTATGAGTTAACATACTTTCCATCTCTTCTTCATAACAGGGTTCTTAAAAGAGATATCTACACATGTTCACTTCACTTTTGACTCAGAAATTACATTTCTTTTCTTTTTTATTTTCCAGTTTGAAACTATACTTTATTTGTAATGTAGCTAGAAATAGCCAATAACTATATAGAAATTACATTTCTATCATTTTATCCCAAAGAAATATTGAGGGATGCATACAAAGAGTTATGTATAAGGATGCTCATTACAACCTTATTTCAATAATAAATAATTTTTTTTAAATGGAGACTTTAAAATTTTATGGCATATATAAATCAGGTTTTGATAATGCAGCAAATGACAGAAAAACCACAATAATTGTGACAAGTAAAGGTGTGCTGTCTGGGACTAGTGTAATGGCTCTATTCCACAAGTTGTAAGGGCCAGGGCTCTTCCTTTTTTGTCACTCTGCTGTGTCTGGCCTTCAGACCTAAGATTACTTCATGGACCAAGATGGCTACTTCAATTCTAGTCATCATACAAACTCCAGCCACCAAGAAGAGGGCTACAGGACAAAGAAAAATGGGGCAAAGTTTGTTCACCAGCAACACTTCTGTTTACATTCTGCCAGCATGTTTATTATCTAAGGTGTAATTGTTATTCCATCCGAGAAGAAAGGAACTTTGCAAAAGTTATTACTTAGACCCAAGCCTTGAGTTGATTAGGGTTGAACTTTAGGCAAAGAACAACTCAGGCAGTTGGTCTGAAAGGAGTTACTTTTTTAACATGTATCTGTTTGAAGTTTCTTAGTGTCAAATTTTATATTTTCCTGCTTTGAGGGGAGGTGATCCCATTGGGAGGCCTGCTGCCCTCTGAAATTCATACTTTTATAAAGTTGCTATCTTCCAAAGCTCTTCCTTGTATATTTCAACCCCTCGCAGACTGATTAGGTATAGCAGCCTTTGGGTCAGCCAAATATATGCAAAACACTAGTAAAATAAAATGTAGATGTTCAAAACATTTACTAAACATCACTAAATTGTACATTTTAAGTGGGTGGATTTTATATTATATAAATTATACCTCAATAAAGTTGTTTTTAAATATCCAGGGAAAAATAAAATGTAGGGTGATTAGATTAGAGCAGTGATCTCCAAATATTTTTGATCATCGTCCCCTGACAGAAAGAAACAAAATTTGAGTATGCTTTTCCATATCTGTGGTTTATTATTTAAATTGCATTGTTAAACTCTGTTAGTATATGGTACCTTATAAAATAGCTCCAGAATAGAAATTTTAAAAGATAGAAAAACATAAATAAAAATTCTAGTGATTTCTGGCTTTCCCTCCCTGGATTGTCTTATACATCTCCTGGAGTGACCACCCCCACTCTGAAACCACTGACCACTGATACAGGCAGTCAGCAAAGAGCTCTGCAGGGGTTTCAGAGCAAGCAAGAAAGAAGGGGTTTTTCTTAGGCTAATGCAACAGTAACAGCCACTACTTTTTTAATATCCCTTTACAGTTTTTAAATGTTTTCTCACTTGTGTTACCTTACTTGCTCTTTCAAATAAAAAGAAATGAGGGTCAAAATAGGAGATAAAGGGCTGGCCGAGTGGCACGTTGGTTAAGAGTTGGCTTGGGACGCCAGCTCTGAGCAGCAGGGCCCCAGTTCGGATCCCACATGGGCCAGTGACGCTGTGCCCTCCACAGCTAAGATGATGAACAACACCTTGACCTAGAGCTGGGCTGCCGTGAGTCACCAACGGCGTAGGCTGCAGTGGAGCTGCAGGGGGCTACCATGAGCTACCATGAGTGGCCGTCCAATGGCCAGCGAGCGACTGCCTCACCCGGGAAGAGCGCAATGATAATACCAACATGGGCCAGTGAAGCGACGTTCTCCACAACTAGACTGAAGAACAAAAAAGGACAGCAACTTGTCTGTTCCCCTTCCCTGGTTCCCCCAATGCTGTTCCCCTCCCCCAATTTCCCAATTTAAAAAATAATAATTAAAAAAAAAAAAGGAGATAAACTGGGGAAAATCTTGAATGCTTGACCAAGAGGAGTTTGGACTTGATCACAAAAACTTGATGATGCTGCCGTATCAGATGTATCAGGTTACAGAGGGGACATTTCCAGGCCCAAAGCCCCTAAGTGATTGGCCTTCATATCTCCTATGAGAGGGTAGAGCCACTGAAGGAATGGCATAGAGTAACACCTCTTCCTGTGGACCTCGCTCTCCATGAAGTGCCCTGGAATAGCAGGTCCCAGGTCTCTGGAAATAAATGGAAGGCTGCAATGGGCTTTCCCATGCTAGGGTTCATTTTTCAGCACTTCAGAACCAGAAAATAGTACGCTTAGCCAACTACTGCCCTACCCATTCTCTTAGACCGCTTCACCATCCATGTGACTATGTATTATTGGTATATTCAGTTTCCAAAATGATGCCTTGATTCATATATGTGGACCTCCCCACCAGCGGTATGTATGTAGCTGTCTTTACACCAAGGTATTTTCCCTGATCCCTGTATCTCTTTTTCCTTCAGCAGCCTGAGCTCAGCAGGTCATGTTCTACGCACCATATTTAGTTCTATTCCTAGGGAGTAAGGCTGGACTTTGTACCAGTCTCTACTTTCTGTCCATTCCGCTACCAGCTGAGCTATCTGTCCTGCTTACTGCAGGAGCATTATGAGAACCACATGAAATGACTGACAGGACAGTGCTTTGAAAAGTATAAAGCTGCCCTCCACAGAAGGCACCCTAAGGGTTTCGTAGAGGTAGACATGAAGCAATGGAAATAACTGTATTATTTAGTGCTGAGGTTCATGTCATTTTTCCTGCTGGAAAACCTTCAGTGACTCTCCTTTGACCAAAGTCCTAAAAGGGTCAGTTAATGGCCTTTGTCCATAAAGAGGTTATAGCAGCCTGCCAGGAGAGCCCATGTCCTTCAGTCATATTGTGGATGTCGCCACAGAACCTGAGCCGAAGAGAGATGGATATCTATTTATAACATTTTCAAATAAGGGGGTCAAATTGAAGCCTTGGCCTCATATCATGTGACGCTGTAGATCTATGCACAAAAAAGAGGACAGAGGAGGAGCTACGTGTGTGGTGTGACCAGTGGAGACACAGATAAAATGCAGCTCAATCTGCAGAGCCCTCTGCTCCTGAGATAAGTGACGTGGTGTGGCCTCACCGGAGGGCAGATGTTGCCAGCTCCCTAGTACTTACTAAATCATCCTGGCTTTGCAGTCAGAAAACCTGGATTCCGATCCAACTTTAACTTTTCAAGCAAGCTGCTTAACTTCATCTGTCAAGGCTCCTCAAAAGATGATCATGAGGTTAAATGAAGTAACATACCTTTGTACTTTTTCAATTAAAACACTATCACTATTACTCTTATAAGGATACCCATCATTCTGCCTTGTGTCAGTTTCGCTGTTAACAGATCTGCCTCTCCAACTTGTAGACAGAGCCTTATCTCATTGATGTCTGTTTCTTCCCCTCAGCCACAAGCACAAAGCCCCAAAAGTGTGTTCTGTGGAATTGTCCATCAATTTCTAGCTGTGTCATGTTTCTAAGTCGTATCTCTTTTGATGGAAATCAGGATGCTTAAGGGTAGCACCCCCATGTAATCCCTGTCACAGACTGGCGCACAACTAACAGAGCTTAGGGAAAAGTTTGTGCCTGATTAGAAACGGTGCTCACGTTGTGCTTCTTCCTTCCAGGGATTTCCCAGATGACCCAGATGTGCAGTGGGACACAGAGCATGTGGCCAGCGTCCTTCTCCGGCACATAGAAGTGAATGGCATTAACCTGGTAAGGGGACACCCTCCCAGAGTGCAGAGCTGGGGATCTCAGTCACACCTTTCCTATGGCTGCCCACCCACTTCCAGCCCTTCTCCAGGGCCACTCTAAAAAGAGGCCAAAACCTCCAGTGCTCTCTCTTAAACCTCCTGATGACAACACACCTCTTGCAAAACTAAGTAACCAAATTGTCAGCACACTAAGATAGAGGCAGAGGTTTTTCCAACTGTGTCCTCTTTTATCTCCCCCACCCCCCTCCTCTGTCCTGCCACCTAAAAGCTCAGGTTCCCAGGAGCCTGTGCTGTGACTCTCATTTGTACAGAACTTTACCTTTTTACCAAGCATCTTCACATTTACAGTATCGTTTTAACTTTAGAGATAAATGTTGTTAAAATTCTCATTTTACTTCAAGGAATTGGAGGTACCAGAAGCCAAGCAGCTAGCCCAAGTTTGGCAAGTGGTGAAACTAGGACTTTAAGCCTCAGTGTCTCACTCCAAAAATCATGATGATAAATTCACAGCCGGTATAAGAACATGTGAGTCACAGAGCAGTAGTGGAGATTCACATTTATGTGCAGAGGTGGACAAGTCTGGGAACACGCATCTCAGCCCTCCAGGATCCACTGGAGTGGGCCTTGCTAGTAATCAATTTTCAGGCTGCTAAGAAGGCTTACTGTCCACTTCTGAAATAGTAATCCTAAAATTCAACCATTTAAAGCCCCAATCATATCAAAAATTAACTTTTGATAAATCCTCATTAAAAGATGAATCCTTCTGGCAGAGAAGAAACATGTTAGGCTTTTATCAATGATGAATTTGCTGTGTGAATTGACTTATTAGACCTTTGGTAAGAACAGATATCCATTGATTTATTAGTCAGACCATCTTTGTTTTCTTATGACAGAAATACAACTGAAACTTAGTCCACACAAGCCAAAAGGGCACCTAACTGGCTCACTGCAAATCTGAGCATGAAAAGTGGAGGGTTCCATCCAAGAGCTTAAGAGTCAAGCTCCCAGCCCTGCTGACTGCCCCCATCCCCATAGTCAGAACTTCTCAGGACTCCATGACCCAGATGTAGACAGAGCTGGTGTTCAGGGCCAGCCTGAAGTAACACAGTGAGGTCTGTGAAGTATGCTGCAGTACCCCTGGGTACCCCAAATACTCTCTCTCCTCCCCTACTTCAGTGCATAAGAACAGCTGATCTCCCCAGTAACTCCTGCTTATAGGAGAAACTCCTATCTTTCTAAACTTGGCCCTCTTCAATCTGGCCCTTACTTAAGTACTGGACACTGGTCAACAGGATTGGTCCTTGCTGAAGGACCAGGCTCTTTAGACCACATTGCAGCTAGTCTCGGCTCTGAACATCCAGGGAGGATCTCAGGGCACAGACATCTCTCTATGCTACTCTTGCTCTCAGAAAAGTCTCCCGTGTTTGTGTCCCAGGAAAGTGATTTGTGGCCCAGGCTCGCATCAAGACTGCCTTCTCCAGGAAGCCTTCCCTGACTTCTTCAACCCTCCTGAAGATTCCTGCAATATTCACAGTGTGTCCTACACCTGTGACGTGTGTTGCTGTTTATTCTTTAAAGTACAGACCATGTCTTGCAAACTAAACTGTAAGGTCATGAAGGCAAGGACTGCGCCATGGCCTCTTTCTATCCCCAGGAGACTAGCGCAGCCCCAGACAGTGCTCATCCCCAAACTGCTGCCACTATTAACTGCCTCCTGGCTGCCTGGAATCCTTCCTGTTGTCTGATATGCTCACATCCATTCAAATGAGTGAAGGGACCTTTATTGTCAGGATAATCTTGAATTAATTTCATTTCTATAAACAAGGAAATCCTTTTAAAACAGCTCTTTAACACACCCTACTGATAATAAGGAAACTCAGGTTATAAGAGTGCGGTTGGGAATAATTTCCCTGGTCTGCACTTAGTGTGACATTAGAAATATAAGGCCATGCTGCTAACACCATGGAAAGTGTGGACATAAATGGCTGTAGTCGAGCTCAGTGTGCGTTTCCACTCAGCACCCCATGATGCAGTGAAACGCACTTTCCCACAGACCTGCAGTCCCCGCATGCCAGGAACAAGGGATCAATACTAGGCAGGTGAGAAGTCACTCTGTGGAGTGTGTCCTGTACCGAGCTGAGTGCATAAATCTTGGAAGGGCCCCGGTTGCCCTGTCCAGACAGGAAGTATTGACTGCACAATTAGAGAAGATGAAGCACCAACAGGGAAGCATAGACAGAAGTGAGGAGCACAGAGCTAAGTCACAAGGTAGTTTCTCACCTGGGCTGTCCTGGAACGATAGCACAGTCTCTCCCTTGTCCAAAGCCAAAGCTGGCTCTGCAGCCATCAGCACAGCATATGGAAGGAAACTGGGTTCTGTCGGGTCCCAGCTCTGTTGGATGTGTGCTGAGCTGTCTGCTCCCTGAAAGAGCATTGCAAGAACAACATAGAACAGATGACAGGACAAAGCTTTGGAAAGTATAACCCTGCCCTCTACAGAAAATAGCCTAGGAGTTTGGTAGTGTCCTGGGCCCAGCCCCTATCTCAGTCTTTCATTTCAACAAATATTTATTGAGCACCTGCTATGTGATATTCATTATCTGTTGTAAACTGGGGATACAGCAATGAGCCAAACACACCTAGTTCCTGCTCTCTTGGGGCAGGATGTCTCAATAGTGACACTATTGACATTTGGGACTGGATAATTCTCTGTGTAGTGGCTGTCCTGTGCATTGTAGGATGTTTAGCAGCATCCCTGGACTCTATCTGCTAGATAAGCACCCCCTTTGCCCAGTAGCAACCTCCCTCATTCATCACAATAAAAATGATTCCAGACATTGCCAAATGTCTCTGGGAAAAAAACTGTCCCCAGTTGAGAACCACTGTCTCAGAGAAACCAGAGCAGCCCCACTGTTATCTCTTGTTTATTGGGGTCTGGGTAAGATTTCATTTGAACAAAGTTTTCTGCAACTTAACGGGGGGGGGGGGGGGGGGGGGGGGGGAGTGGATGGAGTCTGTAAAGAACTACAGGTGCCATTGTTGTTATGCAGAAATCTGTAAAAGTCCAGAGAACTAGATACAACTGAGCTCAGTCCTCCTTACAACAGAAAGAAAGAGGGTGATTATAAAAAGAAATGGAATGAGGAAGAAACAAAGACCTTGGAGAATTTGAAAAATGACTGAGCCAAACTCCATGTGGCCCCAAATCCCCTAACCAAGGGCATGCCCTCCAGCGTGCCTATGATAATAACCTGGCCCCAACCGGCCAGTTCTGATGGCAATGAACTTGGAGCTGAGGCACTCTAGGCTTTATCGCAGTATCGTTGTTTTAAACACTTCCACGTGGTTTCATTTTATTTTCACCTCAACCCAATGAGAAAAATAGGGCAGGTATTGCTTTTCTTATCTCTCAGATGAGGAAACCAAGACATTGAAAGTTGAAATAACTTCCAGTGGTAAAGTTCTGTGACTTGCCCAACAGACTGGGGTTAACTAGTGTCAGAGAGAAGAGTAGATGCAGGCCCCCCTCACCACCCCCCCTACACACACACACACACACACACACACACCATGTTGCATGGAGGAATGGGATCAGAAAGGGGTACTTGAATTGCATGGTTAACTTTTATTTAATAGCATTTTTAAGAGTAGTTTTAGGTTCACAGCAAAATTGAGCAGAAAGTACACACATACCCCCTGGTACCCCACAATTTGTTGCAATCAGTGAACCTTCATTGACACATCATCATCATCCAAAGTCCATAGTTTACATTAGGGTTCACTTTTGGTGTCATATATTCTGTGGATTTTGACAAATGTATAATGTCATATATCCACCATTATACAATTAGCTTTTTATAAGCTTTTAACTCGTTTTTTCAAACTTTTCATTATAGAGAATTTCAAGCATACAAAGTAGAGAGAATAGTTTAATGAACCTCTCTGTATTCTGATCACTCAGCCTCAATAATTAATATGTTGTCAATACTATTTTCATTTAAACACCTGTTTACCTTCTCCACCTCGTATTATTTTGAAGCAAATCTTCATCATCATATTTCATATTTAAATACTTTAGTATGCAATTCTAAAAGACATAGTCTTTTATCAACGTAACTATCATTATCATACCTAAAATTAATTAATATCAGTGTTTTGCATTTCCAATAGTCTCATGTCATAAATGTGTTTTTATTTTGGTTTTATTTTTGCAGCTTTTGTGAATCAAGATTAGTTGATAGGACTTTAAATTTTCTTTCAGTCTCTAACCACCCCACTCCAGCCTGTGCTTAATAAATGTTAGCTGCTTGGAATTTTCTATACATGGAATTAACATGTTTTATGGTTTCGTATAGAAAGACCAATCGTGAATCTTTTCCCATTAATATTCCATTCCCAGGTCCAGGTCCCTTCATGCATGCTATGTGGTCACCTTTGTTCCTTAGGAACAGTTTGCCTTTTCCCATCACCAACCACTTCTATTCCTTTTTCTGAGGCCTTGGTTCCTTTATTATACTTCTTTTATTATTCAAACTATCTATTTTTTTTAATTGTTCCTTGGGCTTTTTAAAATCCATCTGTGTAGAAATGAAATGTTGGAACCTAGACTAACCTTATAGTTAATAAATAAATGTTGGGCCGGCCGAGTGGCTCAGTTGATTAAGAGCTTGCTCGAGTGTGAGCTCTGAGCAACAGCAGTTTAATGACCGACCCAAGCTGAGTTGCCGCTGAGCTGCCAACAGGTGGTAGGATTGCTCAGCTAAAAAAAAACAAAAACAAAAACAAAAAACAAACAAACAAACAAATACATAAATAAATGTTATATCTGTGAAAATGGAAATAGAGGCAGTCTATGAATAAATATATTTCTTCTGTGAACTTAATCCCGGGTCATGGTGGAAATTGTCCCTCAAAGCTTTTATGCCCTTGGTATGGCACAAGGAAGAGACTCAATAAATCAGGCAGCATCTACATGAACAAAGTTCACACAGCAGCCAGCCAGGAAAACTAAATATGCTAATAACTGGCGAGGCAGATAAGAAACAGAGATAGTCTGAACCCATGTTTCTATCATGGCTGAATTCCACTCTGCTTCACTAGTCAGGAACAAGAATAAACAATGGAAAAGTCTCCATGCCATCGGCCAAACCAGTAGTTACATGCCATTGATCTGAGCCAGAGTCAGTTCAGATATACTCAGAACTTGAAAAGTTTCATGTTTCTGTGCTGTCTTTCCTTCCCAAGGGAGTGGGGATAGCTAGTTAGAAGTGGGGGCCTGAGTGAAACCCTGTATTTCTCTGCAGGTGGTGACTTTCGATGCAGGGGGTGTAAGCGGCCACAGCAATCATGTTGCTCTGTACGCGGCCATGAGGTACAATTCTCTGGGTGTTGGAGGTGGGAGAGGCTGGCTCATTTGCTAAGGGTGGATGGTTTCTCAGGTGCTTTCCCACTCATTATCTGAGCCCCATGAAACTCACTATTGTCAGAGAGCCAGTGTTGGCAGTGTCATCCGCTACATCTCACCACATCCTCCCTATGAGAAATCTCTGTCAAGTCTTAATTATGGCTTTGTCTCTGAAGCAGCTGAGATTTTTCTACCCCGTGGATACAGCAAAGGGGTAACTGATTTTATTTCTGTCTTTGCTTTGGCCACAGAAAGCTTTAGGGCCAAATTGACAACCCCTTGTAGCACCTGTGTGAGACTTTAAGAATTGAATTCTGTGAACCAGTGTGCCTCCTAGCTTCACCTTCTTTTTCCTCCTCTTATTCTCATTTATTTTGTTATCTCCTGCTGTAGATTTTTACACTGTCTCAAACCTTTCTTTGGAGAAAGAGGATATACATACAAAACATGAAACCTCATTTATTCTCCACAGTCACCCTATTTTACTGCGATGTATCTGTATGTTACCGGTTAAAAAACAACAACAACAAAAAAACAACAACAATGAACCTGGAAGATATTAGGTGCTTACTCAGTCATGCAAACATAGACCATGTTTCCTATACTCTAAAAAAGCGCTTCTCCTGGGCACCATGAGCAGCAGGGTGGCGGTCTGCCCCAGCAATGAGGAAGGAGAGGGGTAACTTGAAGTAAAGGACTTACCTTATTACCTTCTTCTAAACATGTCCAACATTCTCAGACAAGAGCAGTGAAATATGTGAAGATGGAAACGACCTCACCTATATCATTAAGTCCAACCTCCTCATTTGACCAAGGCAGTGAAGGGGTTTGTCCAGCACTGCTGGCCTGAACATGGGCAGAGGCAGCACCAGAACCCAGGAATCCCAGGTCTCCATTCATTGTCTTATCTGCTCCTGTAAAGACCTATGCAGTATTAGGACCTTCCAGCCCTCTCCCTAAATTGTGCATCACCTACTGGAAGATGCTAGAAATTGTTACCCAGACAGTTCCTCCTGTTTCCATGACTGTGGAATGAGGGCAGGCAAGAATGTTCTCCCCTCCTATAAAGACTGTTCACATCCTGTCCCAGGGAGAGGCCACACCTGCAGAGAAGGCCTGAAGTTGCATTAGGCCCCTTCAGATTCAGGAGTGACATATCCCCTGGTTACAGTCAGGGGTGTGATGTTTTGTGAAGATATGTGGGAAAATGAGGCAGCGCGGGAGCAGTATTTCCAGCCAGCCCTGTGGTTACCGTGAGGCCTTGGGTTTCCAAGACTAAAATGGACACCAGCCCCGCAGACCTGGAAGAGTCGCTGCACTTCATTCTGGATGCACACTGAGCCTTGTCATTTTCCACCGAGCTGCCCCAGAGAAAAGACGAGATCGGGCCTGTTCCTAACAAATCAAGAGTACCTGGATAGACAGGATTTGGGGGCACTTGAGGCTAATTTGGGAGGGTCCCCCCGCTGGCCTTACCACTGTAGTGGGGAAAGTGGGGAAGGCTTCAATCTAGACAGGTATGAGCCCTTATTTCAGCCTTAGTCAGTTGTGTGCTTCCCATATTTGCAACCAGAGTGGCTGGCAGCTTTACCCAGAAGCGACATCCATCTTGGTCACCTAAGGTCATAGCGGAGGAGAAGAAGAGTCCACAATCATTTCTTGCTGTCTTTGCTGAACAGGCATAGTCAGAAAAGAGGAGTGATTTATCCAAGGCTTCACACCTCCCCAAAGACAAAGCCAGAAACTATAACGCAGATCTCCTGTCCCCTTTTGTAGTGCTCCAAAGGGCACCTCGCCACCACTTTCCATTAGTAAGCAAGCTTGTGTGATTTGGATTAAATGACTTGACCTCTTCAAGCCTTAGTTTTGTCATCTGAAAGATGAGAATATTCACACCTAATCTGTCAGGTTGTTCTGAGGTAATAAAAGCTGTTGATACAAAGCACCTGACAGAGCAGCATCCCCGACATAATCAATACTGTCTTCCTCATCCCTGCCTTTCCACATGCCCTTCTGGCCTGGCCCTCTCTTTTGTATTCTTCTTGCCGTAGATGGTGGCTTGTGGAAGCTGCCAGGAAAACCGAAGCAACATCGCAGAAGGAGGGGACACACTCGGGGACCACACAGCCACTCTAGAAATTTCAGGAAGCACTTCCAATAAGAGGGAGCCCCCAGGCTGGCATTCATTCCCAGGCCCAAAGCAGTCTCACAGTTTCACAGCAGGCTCAGCTGCAGGCGCCCATCCTGATGGCAGACCCCCAGTCTCGGTCCAACTCACGGTTCTGCTCCCTTGGGCTTCAGAGCTCCTCTCTACTGGTCACTTAGCGCTGCCACCTGCAACTGCAGCCTCTTCAGTTCCAAGCAGAAATGCCAAGGGGATAAGGTTTGTCTTTTGAGCTGCCCTTCCTTCCTCTCTCTGGGCCTCAGCTCCATTTGTGGCCGTAGGACCCTCCTCAGTCTGGGTAGCCCCCCGACCTCAGGCACTAATGCTTACTGAACTACGTGAACTCTTGTGCAGAGAAGGCTCCAAGCTCCTCTCAGCAGACGATGATTGCCCTCCACTTCTGTCCTTCCTCCCCTCTGTGCCTGCCTTCTACTCCCACCGATCTTCTAAAAATTATCTCCACAGTCATCTCCTGGCTGCCAAACACCCTGGGTTTACTTCAGTCCTCATTGTCTTGACCTTTCTGTGGCATTTGACCCTGCCTATCACTCACTGCAGTGCTGCTTTGACCTGCCTCGCACCAGCTTGTTCTCACTCCTCTGGCCCCTCTGGCCTCTTCTCAGTCTCTTCCTGGCTTCCTCCCACCAGAAGGCCCTTCCTTGTTCTCATTCCCAGGGATCCCTCCCCAACCCCGGCTCCTCTAGTGCAGATTCCTCAGTGATGTTGTGTGATTTCAGCTCAGATGTGTATCTCCAGTGCTCACCCTTCTCCTTAACGTAGATCCTGTGTTCCCAGCTCTTTCTGTGGAGGTTCTGACCACCCCAAACTCAGAATATCCCCAGGGCCCTACCCAGGCTGCTGGACAAGTCACCTCTGTTCTCAGGATCCCGGAAACCTTTTTCAGATTTTTCTGTTTCTCAGGGCTCTGCTGAGGAGTCAGACCCATAGTTTAAGTTATCTCCCAACTTCTCTTCCGTAACCTCTGCTCCCAAGAATCCCTTTTAATATTCATGTGTGTGTCTGTGTGTTGCAGTGGGGACTACCTATGGCATCCTCCATCCCTCAGCTTTCAAAACAACAAAGGACAAGAGATTCGGAGATAATTGCTGCTGACTTTCTCCCTCCTCTTACAGCTCAAGCACACGTGGTTCCCTGTCAGGTGGGAGTGGGGCAGGTGAAAAAGGAGAAAGGAACTATCAGGGAAGAAATGTCAATATTTTAAGATATTCTCCCACCATACTCACGTTACAATTTCAAAAGAGAAAAAGCTTGAAGAGTTCCCTGCAGTTACCTTCCTCTCTAAGGGGCTTGGACCAGGGCACTTCATAAGCCATTGGCCAGCCTCCAGACTGGCCATCCTTGGGTTAGGTGCCCACCCTGGTCCCTTCAGCTGTAGCCAGAGGTATGGAACCCCATGAATCTATGTGACAAAAGAAAGTACCTAAGAACCTACCTGGAGGGACCATAGGGTGTGGCAGGCCTTCCGCTGAAGGCCCTTCCTGTTAACTGCAAAGGAAATCTTACTTCTCTCCTCTTGTCCTTTCCCTCCCCCAGGACCCTGCACTCAGAAGGGAAGCTACCTAAAGGTAAGGCCTGCCCCTTTGCAAAAGGCTGCTCGCTGGCTAAAGTAAGGCCACCGTCCCACAGGGAAACACCGGGGGAAATTTGTAAGTACACAGAGCTGCCCCGGGCCAAGCAGCAGCGGAAAGGACGGGAGGGTTGGCCCTGCTCTTCCCCACTCACCTCCGTGTTTCTGACAGTGCAGGTCCCTAGGTCTCAAAATCACGTTGTACCATTGGGAAGTGCCCTGCCCGCCAGGCAGCCTCCGAGTGTGTTTATTTGTTTGTTACAAGGGCTTGGCTCATGCAGTTATGGAGGCTGAGAGGTCTCGCGATCTGCTATCTGCAAGCTGGAGGCCCAGGAAAGAGGGTGGTGTAATTCAGTCTGAGTCCAAAGGCCTGAGAAACAGGGGAACCAATGATGGAAATCCTAGTGTGAAGGCAGGAAATGACCAATGTCCCAGCTCAGTCAGGCAGAAAAGAACGAATCGGCTCTCCCTCTGCCTTTTGAAAATAAAACAGTTACTAAAATTACCTAGTCAGGCCTTCAACTGATTGTGAAGACCAGCCACATTGGGGAAGGCAGTCTGCTTCACCGAGTCCACAGACTCAAATGCTAATCTCATCCAGAGACACCCTCACAGACATACCCAGAATAATGTTTAGCCAAATATCTGGGCACCCCGTGATGAGGTGCCGTCAACAGTAAAATCACAGTGGGCCTTTCTCGTTCACCTGTCTAGCTTACTGATAGGGTAGGTCTTTCCTACCGCTGGTGTTTTCAGTCCATCCAAATTCACGTCCCATTCCCCAATTAATTAGCCAAGTTTAAATGACTGATAGGTGCTTGATAGATTAATCTGATTGAGTTAAAAACTCTTCCTAACTCAAAGGATGGTGTTTGACCACTTACTGGACAACACTGATGCTTAACCTCCCAGAGCCAGTTTCTGGTCTGTCAGTGGGGATAAGATACACCTCTCACAGGAGTGATATAAAGATGAACAAATGAAAACATAAGTAGTGTGTGCGCTTTCTGAGTGGGCTTACTGCACTTACCAAGCTGTGAGGTCTTTGGAACATGACTATAGTTCATTTGGTTCTTATATATCAACCCTGTGAGACAGGCAGTTCCCACACTATCAGCACCATTTTACAGATGAGAAAACTGAGGCTCAGAGAGGCTAAGGGACTTCCCCAAATCTGTCAGTTCTTTAGTGACACAGCAGGAACCATGTCTCTGGACTCTGAATACAGAAATTCCTGCCTCCGTCCCCTTTCCCTTGGCCCTGAGGTAGCCAAATCCCAACCTCTAGCAACCAACTTTTTCATGCTGGAGATTGTAGCAGGGGGAGGGCAGTGGCCAGCTGTTCTACGGCCCTTTTACTCTTCGCATCTGTGAGGATGATAGGCAAAGAGCAGCTTTGGTGCCATGGAGTAACCTGGCAACTCCCTGGCCACTACCCAGCCCAGGCCTGAGCCCCACGGAACACGTAGGGCGCTCAGAGGAGATCTGCCCACAGGCAACAACACTCCTCCCTTCTCCTCTCTCCCTTTCCCACACAGGGTGCTCTGTGCTCACGCTTCAGTCTGTGAACATGCTGCGCAAGTACATCTCCCTTCTGGACCTGCCCTTTTCTCTGCTTCATACCTGCGATGTCCTCTTCGTGCTCACCAGCAAAGAAGTGGCACAGGCTGAGGTGAGGATGGCAAATTCTTGGACAACCCAGCTCCAGGTCTGTGCCCCAGACCTCTTGGCCCCCCAGAACCCTGGCTCTGCAGAGGCCCTTACCAAACACCTTCCCCAGCAGGTCAGCATCTGTCCTGAGTGTTATTAGCACGGCTGGTAGACCTTGGGTGTCACAGATTTTCAAGAACTTCTTCCTTTTTTTTTCTGATTATAAAAATAATGCATGCTTTCAAAAGTAAGTAATAGCACCTGTTCATTGTAGAAAATCTGGAAAACAAAAGCATCAAAAGGATGAAATGATAGAAGTCTATTGTTGAAGCATAGTGTGTAAATTGATATAGTCTTTGTGGGTAGTAAATGTCAGAAATCTCAGACATTATACTTACCTTTTGATAGTCTTGATACATTAAGTGAAAACAAACAGGTTACAGAGAAATATATATAATGTGATACTTTTTTTTTTTTAATTGGGTAGCAGTGTGTTTTTCAAGGACCCATCAACTCCAGGTCAAGTAGTTATTTCAATCTAGTTGTGGAGGTCGCAGCTCAGTGGCCCATGTGGGGATCAAACCGGCAACCTTGGTGTTATAAGCACTGCGCTCTAACCACTTGAGCTAACCAGCCACCCCTGTGATACATTTTTATACACATATATACACATGAAAAAAGTCAAAGAACATGCAAAAAAAATATTAATATTGATTACCTCTGAGTGGTAGGATTTTTGGTGAACTTAAGTTTTTTAATTTTTAAAATTGTTTATAAAATAATCATGTATTACTTATATAATTCAATAAATTTATACTTCCTCTGACCTAACAATTTTTATCTTTAGAATTTTATCCTAAAGAAATGAAAACAAGTATATCCAGAGATTTACGTATAAGACTGTTCATTATAATAATTTGTGACAGCCAAAAAAAAGGAGCTAATAATCAGCAGAATTATGTAGTATTATACAAGCAGTAAAATCATAGTTTTGAAAGACATGTAATGAAAATGCTCTAAGTTTGGGGAAGGGGAGTAGAAACAGTTTTGAAATTTTGTGTTATTCCCTTGGAACATTTGGACAAAATGTAATAGAAAACTAAAGTTTGTAAAAACCAAATTGGCAATAAATACGTAATTCCTGTAGTTGCCCATCTTATTGAATGGATACTGAAAAGTCATTAAATATTAGGGGATCCAAATAAATTGGCCACTTGGGCAGAATGATATGGGAAAGTCTTGAAACTTATAACTATTACAAGTAGATCTAAAAGATCAAGTATCTTTGGACTACAAAATTCATCCATGCCTTCACGGTTTTTCTAAAATGAACATTTTATTTTTACTATGGTCTTAAAATTTTTAACACTATTCTATGAGTTCATTTTTTTCTGCAAATAATTTTTTATTTAAAAAATTTAGTTGTATTTCCTGTTGAAATGATGCTGTATAATATTTTGCCTGAATTTTATCCAATAGTGATAGTTCCCTTTATCATTTAAACCTTGTGGTTATATCACAGATATAGTTACATCTTTAAAGCCATGCGTGTTCTGATAATAAATATAAAATGAGCTCTTCAAATAAAGGTTTGCAATGATTTAACTTAGAGAGGCATGTTAATTTTGGTACTTAAAGAAAAACAGGCAGGAACCATTTCTATATGTTTACATACAGTTAAAAATCAGTTGCAATGATCTATTGTGTTTAAAAACTAATCTATACAAGGTCTGAGTAACAAGATAACAAACGTTTCCCCCACTAGATGGCAAGGGGAACCCACACCTATGGATACCATCCTTTTTTTCCTTCTAATAGTGATTGTAGCTTCCCAGCCTACCTAGTTCAGGAGTCTGAGCGTAGTGGTCTAGCTTGCTCTCCGTGAACCATCCCTGTATGTGTTAAAAATGCGAGGTAGTGGAGCAAAATGGTTAATAATGTAGGCCCCAGAGTCAATCAGATGACTCTCGGTTCAAATGTCAGCTCTGCTACCTACCAGCTATTTGAGATTGATGAGTTTCCTTGTCTATTTTTTAAAAAGCAGTAATAACTACGTAACTCACAGGGTTGTTAAAATTGAGATAACTCATGGAGGCTGAGAGCTCTGGCTGCCGTTGGCTTCATCTGCTATTATCACAGGGGAATAAGCAGAGAAGGGAGAGGGGAGGCGGTGATTGGAAGCCAATCGAGAGGTAGGAGAAGCCAGATAAGGCTATATATAGCATGAGGTGTCTTATTAGAAGGAAGACCAGTGAAAATAACAGCAATGACTCGGGCGAGGCGTTCAGTAACCGCCCCTCTGATTCTTCCAGAGAGCCATGTCCTGCCACCGCAGTCAGCTCCTGTGGTTCCGCCGCCTCTACGTGCGCTTCTCCCGCTACATGAGAATCAACTCGCTGCACTTCCTCTAAAGCCGGGAAGCCTTTTTGGATCCAAGGAACAAGGGGAGAAAAACGACCAGGAAGCCTGGGGGTGTGGTCTGGAGCTGGTTTATCTCCCTGGGGCCAAAGGAGATCCCAGCCTGGGTGGCCCCCCAGAACTCTGCTCATTGGTGCCGGTCAGCCCCTAATAAAAAGGGGGCCATGCAGGGCAAAGGGCTGTCTAAACTTCGGCTTCTTCCTCTGGGGAAAAAACCACAATCCGAAACAAACCTACCCAAGGATAATAGCTACTCTGCTAGCTTCTCAAGTTCTTGGGTAAAATAATGTACATAATGACACAATGTATGTCAAACACCTAGCACAGAGCTTGCTATTATTATAAATGAATGTAAAAGCACTCTAAAAATCACTTCCCAGAAGTGATAATGCAGTATTTTTACACTGTTTCCAAAGCAGGCTCACCAAACACACGCATACACTCAGGAACAGTCTATATTGAATTAGTTGAACCCTACCTAATTCCTTTATCTTTGTGGCCCATGTATCAGACTTGAATCTAGGGAAAACTTGCTTTATTTAACACCAGTCGCTGACTGCAGCACTCAGGTTCCCATCACTGCGCTGGGGGCACCTTCACACAGATGAGCATGATGTGGGCCCCGCCCTCAAGGAGCACCAATCAAATACCTCAGCTCTCAGTCTTTGGGGAAAAGTGGGAAATAACAAGAGAAGACCCTTTTTTTTTAAACACTCAATAACTTGATACCTGAAAGTTGTGCTACAAACAAAAGCCCTCTGAGAGGTCTGGCTTAGAAGCTGCTCTCAGAGTCCAGCTAGTGGTCGGGGGCAGTGGCCCGAGGCAGGGAATCTCAGTGGTCAAGAGTAACAGGCCCTGAAGACTGGTGAGCTTAAGTGTGAGGCCAGAATTACCAGCAAAGTCGGCTGAGGTGCTTAACCTCTCTGCCTGCAAAACAGGGACAATAATGGACCAACCTCAGAGGAGATGATGCCTGAAGGTGCATAATAAAGGGTCTGACACGCAGTAAAGGAAGATGAGCTGCAGGTATTCCGAGACCTAAACAATAAGTAGGCATTAAGCAGAGGGACAAGCTTAAGTGGAAGGCCTGAAACAGAAAAGACCTTGGTGTGCATTGTTCCTGAGTATTTCGGAGGCCTGTCAGATGCGGTCCTGAATTGCTGTCTCCATAGCAGCAGGTTAGAGACCTGCTTGTTGGGTCTCCACCCAAACTTGTTCCAATATCTTTAATGCTTCCTAGGGTCCAAATAAGGCTGACAGAGCTACCAGGCTCTGAAGCTGGAATCAAAAATGCAAATCTGTCTACTAAAATTTGTCTATAGCTCCTAATAAGCGTTAGGTGAAAGTGTGTCAAGAAATAAGCCACGAACATTGGTTAGAGTATGGTGGACCAGGCTGAATCATATCCCGCTACAAAGAAAACAGACACTGACCCAGCCTTTCTGGACAGCAATTCTAATATGTATTAAGAGCTTTTAAAATATAGATACTCTGTGACCTAAGGAAATATTTTAAAAATCAAAATTATATACACAAAGATCATCACAGTATTATTTAAAATAGCAAAATTAGAAAAATCTGGTGATACAACCGTATTTAGTAACGAAAAAATGTTCATTATATATTAAATTTTAAAAAGCAGGTTAGGAATGGTACAATCCAACTTTTGTCAAATAAACATACATACACATAAATATACGTGTGTGCATGAGCACATCGAAGGCTATATATCCATAGGGTCATCTTTCTACAATGAACACATAATTTTAAAGGATTCTTGTTGTTTATGAAAAGTTTTGATGTGAGAAGATACTTTTGATATAATGTGAAGTTAAAAAACAATGTGTAGCCAGTATAATTTCAGTTATGTAAAGAAATGATTCATTAAAGAAAAGCTAGCCCTTTATACACTGCTGATCCACGTAGATGCTACAACCTCTGTAGAGGACAACTTGGCAACTTCCAGTAAAGTTATTTAGCCTTTGATCCAGCATTTTCACTTCCAGTAATTTACATTATAGATTTACTCAAGTGCCAAAAGAGGTATGTAAAGGATAGACATTGAAACATTGTTTATAATAGTAAAATACTGAACCATTCCAAATGTTTATCAATTTAGGATTGGTTAAATAGTGACTAAAACAGTAAAATGTCATAAAACTATTTAAAAAATAATAAGGTGATACACTAATATGGAAAGATCCCTAAGGTATATTATTAAGTGAAAAAAGCCAGATGCAGAACAGTATTAGTGAATTCAACCATTTGTGAGGGGGGGAAAATATGTCTACACATCAAATATGTGTAAACAAATAGGATATCTCTGGTAATAGTGTTTTGTCTCTGAAAAGGGGAATTGGGTGGGAGGAGGGGAATGAATACTTTTTGTCCCTTTTGTATTTTATACCAAGTGCATACATTACCTATTCAAAAATATATTTTTTAAGATTTTATTGGCGAATTGGGGGAGGGGAACAGCATTGGGGAATTGGGAAAGTAGAACAGACAAGTTGCTGTCCTTTTGTTCTTCAGTCTAGTTGTGGAGAATGTCGCTTCACTGGCCCATGTTGGTATTATCATTGTGCTCTTCCGGGGTGAGGCAGATTGGTCGCCAGCCACTGGATGGCCACTCACGGGGGCTCTTGGCAGCTCACGCTGGCTGTGAGCCGCTCACGGTAGCTTATGGCAACCCACTGCAGCTTCACTGCAGCCTATGCCATCGCCAGCGATTCACAGCAGCCCGGCTCTAGGTCAAACTGTTGTTCATCATCTTAGCTGTAGAGGGCGCAGCGTCACTGGCCCTAATGTGGGATCCAAACCGGGGTCCTGCTGCTCAGAGCTGGCTTCCCAAGCCAACTCTTACCCAACACACCACTTGGCCAGCCCTCAAAAATATTTCTAAATCATAGATTAGAAAGATATGTAAGACGATATCACTAGGAGTTGTCTCTGGGTAATGGGATTTGAAGCTTATTTTCTGCTTCTTTGGTTTTACTGTGCATGCTGACTATTTTTTTTTTTTAAGATTTTTTTATTGGGTAATTGGGGGGATGGGAACAGTGATGGGGAATTGGGGGAAGGGGAACAGACAAGTTGCTGTCGTTTTGTTCTTCAATCTAGTTGTGGAGGACGCTGCTTCAC
>NW_017731411.1:3400835-3417044 GCF_001890085.2 Hipposideros armiger | reverse complement strand
AAAAAAAAAAAAAAGAATTCCCTAGGGAGGTGTTGCATCCACTGCCCAGAGTTCTGGGGGGCCACATGGCTGGGGGTGGGGGTGCTGCTCCAACTCCCTGAGGCTGGGAGAGGCCTGCAAATGAACAGTCCCTCCTAAGGCTGCAGAGTGGGCTGGTGTTTGCCAGTTCGCACCCCTGGCCCAGAACAGCAGAAACCGCAGGTGTCCCACTCCTCACTGCTTTGCCACCACTAGGGACCAAGGGTGACCAGACATAGTACAAAAGGGGCAACCCTCCCTGAGGAGGCTCAAAGGAAGGGGGAATTCCACTCTCTGGAGTGGGTAGCCCTCATTGAAGGAGCAGTTAGTGGAAGAGACATCATCAAAAACAATAATGAAAGCTGAGGCCCTGGCCCAGACACACAATAATGTTTCTCAGCAATGGCCCAGTTAGTAATCCGGAATATCAGAAAGTAGATATATCTTAGAACAAAGGGGGCAGAAAAGCAGAGATATGGAAGTTGTGGTGGAAAAAGGACTTGAAAAATACATCTATTATAGGAGGCCTAACGTGAACAATGGGCGTTCCAGAAATTACAAATGGGGATAATAAAGGACAGCGTCCATAATGAGAGATCTGAGAGACCCTGGCAGAAGGGCCCACCACACACTAGTCAGCTTTGATTTTTTTTTTTAAATTGGGGAATTGGGGGGATGGGAACAGTGCTGGGGAATTGGGGGAAGGGGAACAGACAAGTTGCTGGTGTTTTGTTCTTTAGTCTAGTTGTGGAGGACGCTGCTTCACTGGCCCAAGTTGGCACCATCATTGCACTCTTCCTTGGGGAGGCAGATCAGTCGCCGGCTTCTGGACGGCTGCTCACTGCAGCTGCTGGCTGCTGGCTATATATTGTAGCCCATGGCAACCCACTGCCACAGGGGCTGCAGCCTACGCCTTCGCCGGCGACTCACAACAGCCCAGCTCCAGGTTGAGCTGTTGTTCAGCATCTTAGCTGTAGAGGGCAGTGTCACTGGCCCTCACATGTGGGATCTGAACCCGGGCCCTCTGGCATCCCAAGCCAGTTCTTAACCATTGCGCCATGGCCGGCACCGATTTTTTTTTTTTAATAAATTTCTATCCCCAGCTCAGTTCTCTCTTCTGAACAACCAACCTGTACATCCAACGGTCTTTTTTTTATTAAATATTTTATTGGGGAATTGGGGGAGGGGAACAGTGTTAGGGAATTGGGGAAGGGAACCGGCCAAGTTGTTCTTCAGTCTTAGTTGTGGAGGGCGCCAGTCACCATCTGGCTTCCCATCAGCAGCTCATGGCCTCTAAGCTCAAGGTGCTGTGTTCAGTTTAGTTGCTGGTGGGCATAGCCACCATCCCATGCAGGAGTCGAACCTGGCAACCTTGTTGTTAAGAGCACACACTCTATCCCCTGAGCCACCCTGTGGCAGCTCAGCTCAAAGGTTCCGTGTTCAGTCTTAGTTGCGGGTGGGCGTAGCCCACCATCGAACAGGCAATCTTGTTGTTACACCAGCTGAGCCATCCTGCCACCTGTTGGCAGATCAGCAACAGCTCATCTCGGGCACAGCATCACTGGCCCATGTGGGAATCAAACCGGTGGCCCTGTTGCTCAGAGCTCACGCTTTTAAGCCAGCTCTTAACCAGCTGAGCCACTCGGCCAGCCTCCTCAGCTTTGATTTTTAAAAAGATACATAAGCAGGCCAGCCGAGTGGCATGTTGGTTAAAAGCTGGCTTGGGACACCAGCTCTGAGCAGCAGGACCCCGGTTCAGATCCCACATGAGGGCCAGTGACACTGCCCTCTACAGCTACGATGGTGAACAACAGCTTGACCTGGAGCTGGGCTGCCCTGAGTTGCCTGCAATGGCGTAGGCTGCAGCCCCTGCTGCAGTGGGCTGCCATAAGCTACCGTGTGTGGGCGGCAGCCAGTGTGAGCAGCCGGTAACTGGTGTGAGCTGCCATGAGCCATGGTGAGCAGCAGTCCAGAGGCCGGCGACCGATCTGCCTCACCTGGGAAGAGCGCAATGATAATACCAACATGGGCCAGTGAAGCAACTTCCTCCACAACTAGACTGAAGAACAAAAGGACAGCAACTTGTCTGTTTTCCTGTCTCCCTCCCCCAATTCCCCCAATAAAATCTTTAAAAAAAGATATGTAAGCAAGCTGGCAAAATTGCTAAATATCAAGTGGGGAAGGGAGAGAAAAATATTGTAAAGGTCTCCTCTGGGCCCAAGGGGAGGCTGGGGAGGAAAAGCATCACAGTGCAGGGCAACAAGTTGTAGACCAGGACAGGGCTCTGTCTGTCTGGACTAAGGACCTGCAGTACTGAAGAGGGTAGTATACAAATTAACTAAGGGGAAAACAGGAAATGAAGAGAAATGTAAAATGTCTGCAAAATAAAAAAAAAAAAGGAAACAAAGTATAAAATGTAATAATATAATAAGAATGATATGGAAAGAATCAAATATCAGTCACTTACAAAAAATGAACGGGATAATTTCCCTACCAAAACAGAGACTATCAAATTGAGTTAGAAAGCAACCTCTAGCAACATCTAAAAGTGACAAAGGCTAAAATAAAGATGAGTCATACACCAGGCAAAGACACAAAAAGAAAGAGTGATGACATACACCCAGACATCAAAAAGCATTAAACCTTGAACAACAGGAGATATCTTATAGCAACAGCTTCACTCCATGAGAAGATATGCACCAAGAATCACATCAGCCAGACATATGAAACGAAATCTCCCAGAAATGCAAGTTCTTTATTTAAAAACACAATAATGGAAGCCTTTAATATTCTTTCAGAATTTTGACAATATCAAGTTGGCAAAAAGTAAAGACATAGCATTTGAATAATATAAGGAACTTAAAGTCAACATTCACTTCTTATGTGATAGAACGTTTACAAAAACAAATTATCAACCACTGAAAAATCCTTAATAAATTCCCCAAAGTAGATTTTGCAGGCATTCTTTGATCATAATCAAATAATATTCAAATAAATTATAAAGTGACCAGAAAACAAAAATCTGAGAAATCAAGACATTTCCTAACTAATCTTTAAATAAAAGAGGCAATTATTAATTGTCTAGAAAGTAATAAAACTTGCACTGTAGATGGTATTTGTATTCTTAAATGAACTACATGATTCAATTTAATAAAATCAACAATATAAACCAAGAAAAAGTAGGAAGAGGGATTTAACACAGATGAAAGGTAAAAATAAATGAAACAAAAAAATAGTGGAAAGGATAAGTTTTCTTTGAAAAATCAAATAAGCCAACACTTAACAAGTCTAATTCAGAAAGAGAAAACAGAAGTGTCGTTACTGGGAATGCAATGGATATTTACAGCCACAAAAATCTAAAGGAAATGAATGACTTCCTAGTAAATTTTACACCACCACAAAACCTTATTATAATGTCTAAATAAGGTCCAAACATTTCAATCCCTTAATATGTAGAACTGCATTACTGCAAGATTAATGAAAACCGTATTTTTAAATCTTCCCATGACTTAGCATCAATCAGGCACACCCAAAACCCAAAGGTGGTGCTGCCCCATTCTTAGGCAGGCAGCTGTTCTGCCTTTTTGGCAGAACCTAGGAGAGATGGAGGGAGCCTGTGCACCAAGATGTTCAGGACCAACTGCAATGTGGGGGTGGGAAAAGGAGATGAGCCAGGCTCTATAGGGGTTGGACCCTGGTACAGACTGATGTTGACATGGTGGCTGTCTCCTTTCACTGGAAAGCTTCACACTATCCCTTTTGTTGAGTCTTTGCAAAGTAAAAAATGCTTTCAAACTGAATAAGTCCTAAGTAGGTGGTCACTTCCAAATCCCCTTTCATCCCCACACCTCAGCACTAGCTTTGGTCCACCCACATTTGAGAATGGGAACTAGACAGGGAACTGGTGCCCAGGAACAACTGGATTCATCCAATGGCAGGGCATCTTATTAATATGATTTTACATGACTAAAATTTACTCAAAAAGTAAAAGAGAACAGACCCAATAAATAACATTAGAAGATATTAGAAAGGTAATTATAATAGATTTTTTAAATGTTCCTAGTCTAAATGGTTTTACAACTATCTAAAGATAATTCCAATGTTATTTGGGTGTAAAATAGAAAAGTACTCCAACTCATAGACATAATAAAACACTCTACAGCACAAAAAAAGGAAACTGACAATTTTTTTAATGTGTATTCTTTTTCTTTTTTATTAAAGTTTATTGGGGTGACAATTGTTAAAGTTACATAGGTTTCAGGTGTACAATTCTGTAATACATCGTCTATATATCACATTGTGTGTTCACTACCCAGAGTCAGTTCTCCTTCCATCACCGTATTTGCTACTGACAATTTTATTTCTGAATATACACGCAAAAATGTAAAAGAAAATATTAGCAAATTGAATCCAACAGTGCATCAAAAGAATTACTACTCCATGACCAAGTAGGATATTATTCCAGGAATGCAAGAATGGTTCTACTTTGGGAAATTCATCAACATAATTCATTATATCAACAAATTAAGAAGAAAAACCATATTTTTTTATTGATAGATGCTGAAAGATAAAATTCAGCCACTACTCCTAATAACAACTTTTAAGGAAAATGGGAGAGAAGAAAACAGCTTAAATATAATAAAGGCGGCTTACCAAAATCTAGCAGCCTAAAACTAAGTGGACAAGGTAGGAATGCAAACTATCATCACCTTTATTAGCTAGGTTGTTCCGAAGGGTAAAGCTAATAAAGTAAAATAGAGCAATAAAATAATTGGTGTAAGTATTGAAAAAGACAGCTATGTTTAGAAACCCAAGAGATGTCAATAAAATCTACTATAATAAATGAGGGAATTTGGTAAAGCAGCTGGATAATAGATATCTTTACAAAAATCAATAAATTTTCTCTAATTGGCAATAATGTGACAAATTAAAGTGGGAGAGAGTCCCATTCTCATTAACATCAAGAATCATAAAATACCTAGGAATAAGTTTACTATAAAAGATGTAACATCAATTTAAATTTTACAACCTATTTTATTTTACAAACCATTAAAATTCTGGCCATGTTTTTTGCAGAAATGGACAAGCTGATCCTAGAATTTATATGAAATTGCAAGTGACTCAGAAGCCAAAACAACCTTAAAAAAAGAACAAAGTAGGAAGACTAAGATATCCTGATTCAAAACTCACTGCAAAGATCTATATGTAAGAGCTAAAACTGTACAGCTCTTAGAAGGAAACACAGATGTAAATCTTTGTGACTTTGGATTAGGTAACAATTTCTTAAATATGACACCGAAAGCACAAGCAACAAAAGAAAAAATAGAAATCTTGGTGCATCAAAGGACATGAAAGTTAAATGGGAAAAAGTATTTGCAAATCATATGTCTAAGGGCCTAGTATCCAGAATATGTAAAGAACTCTTATAACTCAACAACAAAAAGACAACCTATTAAAAGATAGGTTAAACACCTAAATATACATTTCACCAAGAAAATATTCAAATGGTCAACAAGCACAAGAACATCATTAGTCATTAGGAAAATGCAAATTAAGACTACAATGAGATATGACATCACACCGACTAGAATGGCTATGATTAAAACAAACACAGAAATAACAAATGTTGGTGCGCATATGGAAAAATTGGAACTCTCATACATTACTGGTGGGAATGTAAAATGGTGCAGCAGCTGTGGAAGACAGTTTCACTGTTCCTCATTAACTTAAAGATTTACCATATGACCCAGCAATTCCACTCCTAGGTATATACCCAAAACAAATGAAATATGTTCACATAATAACTTGTAAATGAGTATTCATAGCAGTATTCATAATAGTCAAAAAGTGGAAACAATCCAAATGTCCATCAACTGATGAAAAGATAAACAAAATATGGCATCTTATTATTCAGCCATAAAAAGAAATGAAATCCTGACACATGCTATGAGAATGAACTTTGAAAACATTATGCTAAGTGAAGCAAGCCAGGCACAGAAGGCCATATATTGTAAGAATTCATCTAGAATAGGCAAATCCATAGAGACAAGTACATTAGTAGTTTCCAGGGGCAAGAGGTTGGGGGAAAGGATGTGACTACTAATGAATTTGGGGGGGTTCTTTTTTGGGGGGATGACGAAAATGTTCTGGAATTCATAGTGGTGAAGGCTGGACAACCTTGTGAATTTATAGGCATACCTCATTATATTGTGTTTCACTTTACTGCACTTCACAGATATTGCATTTTTCACAAATTGAAGGTAAGACCCTCCATCAGCAAAAAGATTACAACTTGCTGAAGACTGAGATGATGGTTAGCATTTTTTTTACCATTTAAGTATTATTTTTAATTTTTAAATTTTTATATTTTTCTTTTTTTTTTAAAGAATTTATTGGGGAATTGGGGGAGGGGAACAGCGTTGGGGAATTGGGGAAGGGGAACAGACAAGTTGCTGTCATTTTGTTCTTCAGTCTAGTTGTGGAGGACGTCGCTTCACTGGCCCAAGTTGGTATTATCATTGCGCTCTTCCCGGGCGATGCAGTCACTCACCTGCCATTAGACGGCCGCTCATTGGATGGCTGCTGATGGTGGCTCACGGCATCTCGTGAAAGCTCACTCCAGCTGCCGGCCAGCCCCACTGCAGCCTACACCATTGCCGGGGACTCACGGCAGCCCAGCTCCAGGTCGAGCTGTTGTTCACCATCTTAGCTGTAGAGGGTGCGGCGTCACTGGCCCTCATGTGGGGTCCGAACCCATGGCCCTGCTGCTCAGAGCCAGCACTCCCAAGCCAGCTCTTAACCAATGAGCCACACAGCTGGCCCGCCATTTTACTGTTTTCTGATTGTTTTACTCTGTTCCTTTCTTATTCTCTTGCTCTCTTCTTTTGAATGTTGATAACTTTCTATAGTGTTATGTTTGGATTCTTTTCTCTTTATTTCTTGTGTATCTTTTATAGATTTTTGGTTTGTGGTTACCATGTGCTTCCTATATACCAAGCTATGTTTATAGCAATCTATTTTAAATTGCTGGTCGCTTAAGTTCAAACGCAATCTAAAAATCACTACAATTTTACTCACCTCTTCCACATTTATGTTTTGTCATTATTTTTTACTTCCTTTGTGTGTGTTTGTGTGTATCCCTTAATTTACTGTTGTAATTACACATGATCTTCCTATTTTTGCCTTTTAACCTTTGTACTAGCTTTAGTGTTGATTGATCCACTGCTTTTATTATGTGTTTGCCTTTGTCAGTAAGAATTTTTTCTTTGTGATATTTTCTTATTCATATATATTTTTTTCCTTCTTCTTCTTAAAGTTCTTTTAACATTTATTGTAATATTGGCTTGGTGATGATGAACTCCTTCAGCTTTTTCTTGTCTGGGAAGAACTAATGTATTTTTACATTAAGATATGTACATTTTTAAAATATGTAATGCTACTGCACACTTAATAGACTTCAATGTAATGTAAACCTAACTTTCATATGCACCAGAAAACTCAAAAATTTGTGTGATTTGCTTTAATACAATTTTCACTTTATTGCAGTGGTCTGGAACTTAACCCTCAATATCTCCAAGGTACGCCTGTACTAAAAACCACTGAATTCTACAAGCTAAAAGGGTGAATTTTATGGTATGTGAATTATATCTCAATTCAAAAAAATAGTGTGAAAGTAAGATTGCATTAAAATGTTCTAGTTCACTATAAGGATGCACATATGATAAACTTGGCATCCCTCTCTGAACCTGGTGATACTCCTCTAACATGCTAGCTACTGAACACACAGTAACTATTACAGAGTACAAATATTTGTATTGTAACCCAATTTTAGTGCTTACTGCTTTTCCTTTAAATATACAATTTTTAAAAATTAATTTAAAAAATGTAATGCAGGACCTAAAACAAGACCTAAATAAATGGAGAGCTGTACCATGTACCTTGATAGATTTAATCCTTAGTCAATTAATAAATTGAATACCAAATATATATATGTAAGTTCCAATTTATATATTTACATGTCATATTTATATATATATTAATTCCCATTCTTGCAAAGTTAATATACAAATTTAATGTATTATAATTGTAGTCAGAATCTCAATAGAGTATTATCTCTGGACCTGAATAAAGTTATTTTAAAAACATATTAAAAAAGAAATGTCCAAGAATAGCTAAAATATATATATTAAAAAGGACAGAGAGGGGCCGGTCAAGATGGTGGAGAAGGTAAACACTGTGATTACATCTTCTCACAACCATATCAAAATTAAAACTAAACTACAAAATAACCATCATTGAAAATCACCTGAAGTCTAGCTGAACCAAAGCCCTACAACTAAGGACATACCAAAGAAGCCACCTGGAGACTAGTAGGAGGCGCAGAGAGGTGGAACAGGCTGGTCCCACACCTGCGTGTGACCATTAAAAATCAGGAGGGCTATCTCAGCTGCAGAGGTTACCCACCCCTCTAGAGGAGCGAGGGGTCCCAGCCCCACACTAGGCTACCTTGCGCAGGTTCCAGTGACAAGGAGAGAAGTCCCCGTAACTTCTGGCTGTGAAAACCAAGGAAGATTGTGACTGAATGACACAAGGGTGGTGGCAGTCCAGGGTGGAATCCCAGGTGCTCCTCTTAAAGAGACAGTGCACAGACTTACTCACTGATGGACTCACGTGCTCTGAGCTCCAGCTCTGGGGCGGCAGCTTGAAAGGTACCAGGGACACACATATGAGGAGGAACTGAGTTGCCTGGCTTCAAGGTGAGGGCTATAGGGGCAACTTTCTCCCAGGTGGAGGAGCTGGTGGAAGCCATTGTTTCTTGGTTGAACCCACCCCACTCCTGGTGTGTAGACGCAGATGGCCACCATATCTGAGTCTTATCAACTTGTCTAACACAGTTCATTCTCCCTGATTCCCTGAGAACCTGCCCTACCCAACTTTTGGGAACACCCAAGCCACTTCCAGTGGCTTTTCCACATAAACAACCTCTTTTGGTTGATGCTGTTAACTTTCCTATAATCTCTCAAAGGTTCACAAAACCCAAACAAGCAGCATCTGACTTTGGCATGTCCCATACCTCTGGCTGAGCAGCCCCAAGCCCAGCACTAGCGACAACTGGCCTTGGTTCATGGGTTGGTCTCTCGAGGCACCTCCAAGCACAGCACAGGCAGCCACCATCTATAGATTGCTTTGTGGCTCATGCCAGGTGGCCCTGGGCAAGGCACAGGCTGTGGCTGAACATGGCTTATGGTGGGGCCCCTCCTAGGAGGCCCTGGGATTGGCATGCCTGGTGGCCAGCTTTGCACCCACCCAGCACATCACCTGGCTGCCTCCGGAGATGACACACCCAAAAAGCATGCTGGTCAGGCACTAGAGTCCTGTTAAAGCAAATCCTGCTCCATATGGTCAGCCCCTGCACAACAGCTCCTCCATTGTAGGCATGGCCAGTCCTCACAACCAATCAGCCTAAGGATCAATCCCTCCTACTGACGTGCAAACAGCAACCAAGGCTCAACTACAACAGGAGGGCACACATGACCCACAGGAGAAACACACCTGGAATACCCACCTCAAGTGACAAGGGATACTGTGCCACTGCGCCCCGCATACAACTACTACATAGGTCATTCTACTAAGACTGGAAGACATAGCAGCCCTACCTAATACACAGAAACAAATACAGGGAGGCAGCTAAAATGGGGAGACAAACATATCCCAAATAAAAGAACAGAACAAAGCTCCAGAAAAATAACTAAATAAAATGGAGACAAGCAATCTACCAGACGCAGAGCTCCAAACACTGGTTATAAGGATGCTCAATGATCTCAGGGAGAACTTCAACAAAGAGATAGGAAACATTAAAATGGAGATAGAAAAGGGCCAGCCGAGTGGCTCAGTTGGTTAAGAGCTCGCATAAGAGTGTGAGCTCTGAGCAACAGTGGTTTGATGCCCAGCCCGAGCTGAGTTGCTGCTGAGCTGCCAACAGGTAGCAGGATGGCTCAGCTAAAAAACAAACAAAACAAAAAAATGGAGATAGAAAACATAAAAAAGAACCAGTCAGAAATTAAAAATACGATAACTGAAATGAAGAATACATTAGAGGAAATCTACAGATTAGATGAAGTAATTGAAAAGTATTGAATCAGCGATTTAGAAGATAAGGTAGCAGAAAACACCCAAACAGAACAGCAAAAAGAAAAAAGAATCAAAAAAAGAAATGAGGAGAGTTTAAGGGGCCTCTGGGACAACATCAAGCATACCAACATTAGCATCATAGGGGAACCAGAAGAGTACCAAACAAGATGCCCCAAACAGGCCCATGCTAAGCAAGACACATTATAACTAAAATGCCAAAGGTTAAAGTCAAAGAAAGAATCTTAAAAGCAGCAAGAGAAAGGCAACTAGTAACTTGTAAGGGAGCTCCCATACGATTGTCAGCTGATTTCTCAACAGAAACTTTGCGGGCCAGAAGAGATTGGCAGGAAATATTCAAAGTGATGAAAAGCAACGACTTACAACCAAGACTACTCTAACCAGCAAGGCTGTCATTTAAAATCAAAGGACAGATAAAGAGCTTCCCAAATAAGAAAAAGCTAAAGAAGCTCATTACCACTAACACAGTATTACAAGGAATGTTAGAGGGACTTCTTTAAGACAGGGGGGAAAAAAATCAAAATTATGAATAATATAATGGCAATAGTTACATATCTATCAACAATTACTTTCAGTATAAATGCATTAAATGCTCCAATCAAAAGACATAGGAGAGCTGACTGGATAAGAAAACAAAACCCTTTCATATGCTGCCTACAAGAGACTCACTTCAGACTGAAAGATACAGAGACAGAAAGTAAAAGGATGGAAAAAGATATTTCATGAAAATCGAAATGAAAAACAAAAAAACTGGAGTACCGATACTTGTACCAGACAAAACAGACTTTAAAACAAAGGCTATAAGAGACAATGAAGGGGCCGGCCAAGTGGTGCATTGGTTAAGAGCTGGCTTTGGACGCCAGAGGGCCCCAGTTCGGATCCCACATATGAGGGCCAGTGACACTGCCCTCTACAGCTAAGATGCTGAACAACAGCTCAACCTGGAGTTGGGCTGCCATGAGTCGCCGGCAACGGCGTAGGCTGCAGCCCCTGTGGCAGTGGGTTGCCGAGGGCTACCGTGTGTAGCCAGCAGCCAGCGTGAGCGGCCGGCAGCCACCATGAGCAGCCATCCAGAAGCCGGCAACTGATCTGCCTTGCCCGGGAAGAGCTCAATGATGGTGCCAACTTGGGCCAGTGAAGCAACGTCCTCCACAACTAGACTGAAGAACAAAAGGACAGCAACTTGTCTGTTCCCCTTCCCCCAATTCCCCAATTAAAAAAAAAAATCTAAAAAAAAGAGACAGTGAAGGACCAAGTAATCCCACTTCAGAGTATTTATTTGAAGAAACCCAAAATGCTACTTCGAGGGGATGTGTGATCCATATGTTCATTGCAGCATTGTTTACAATGGCTAAGATGTGGAGGCAGCCTGGGAGTCTGTTGATGGGTGAATGGATGAAGAGGAGGTGGTACATATATACAGTGGAATATTGCTCAGCCATGGAAGGGAATGGATTCTTGCTATCTGTGGTGGCATGGATGGACCTGGATGAGTGTTGTATATCAGACAAAGACAGATACAATGTCATTTCGTTTATATGTGGAATCTATGAACAAAATTAGCAAACAAAACAGAAACAAACTCACAGATACAGAGAACATTTTGATGTTTGTCAGATGGGAGGGAGATTGGAGGAGAGTGAAAAGGGGAAGGGTTAAGAAGTACAAATTGGTTGTTATACAATAGTCATGGGGATGTAGGGTATATCATAAGGATTATAGTCAATGATATTGTAATAACTATGTATGGTGTCAGATGGGTACTAGATTTGTTGGGGTGATAGATGGGAAGGGGTTGGGGCAGGGTGAAAAAGGTGAAGGGATTAAAAAGAACAAATTGGTAGTACAAAATAGTCATGGGGATATAAAGTAAATCATAGGGAATATAGTCAATAATATGGTAATAACCATTTATAGAGCCAGATGAGTACTATACAAGTCAGGTGGATCACTTCTTAAATTATGTAACTGTCTAACCACGATGCTCTATAACTGAAATTAATATAATATTAAATGTCCACTGTAATTGATAAATTTAAAAGGTGGGTAAAGGGGAAGAGGAATAAGAAATCTAAATTTCCAGGTATAAAACAAATACATCATGGGGATGTAATGTACAGCATGGGGAATATAGTCAACAATACTGTGATAGCGTAGTTTGGTGTCAGATAGTTGCTGGACTTATCATGGTGATCACTTCTTTAGGTTTATAAATGTTGAATAATGATGGTGTACTCCTGAAACTAATATAATATATGCTAGCTATATTTTTAATAAAAAAATCTTAAAAAGAAAAAAAATTATTAAAATGCACATGTCCCTTGACTCTGCAATTCCATGGGCATGTATTTATCCTCAGGAAACAGAAACTAGTACAAAGATGCATAGACAGATGTTTGATGGGTAGCACTGATCAGAAGGAGAACATAATCAACAGACTAGAGCAATGATCTCCTGATATTGACTTTTCAATGATACATGTTCTAAGTGCTAATATATACATTATAAAGCATACACAGAAAAGGTATTTTAAAGTATAAATAGAAATTATGACATTTTCTTCTCACAGATCAATAGATAATCTTGAGCATTTCTTGGAGGATGCACACCTTACCCTGTAGACCACCAGACCAGTCAATCAGTGGTGAAAAGCATGGAGGTTAGCTGATGCGAAGAGAACATGTGAAGTCAGTGAATTCTATGAAAAGTCAAATCCTATGGAGAGACAGGCAGACCAGGATGGCAGAACTACTAGAACACAAAATGTTTATGTTCTTGGGACCACAAGAGGTTGGGGAACAAAAACAGTTCTAGTTTGATCAGAGTGTTAAGGTCTTGGTCAAGGCTGAATCCTGCATATACTGTCTTGCTCTTCCCCCACCAGGAAGGCTCCATTCCATGCTGATAGTATTAAAAGGAAAATCCACATGGAAGTGAAGTCAACAGTAATTAAAAGCTGAAGACACATAGTTTAAGTACACCTTGGGGGAAAGTCTGAGGAATGTGGAAGAGGCAAGGTCATAAGGAAAAGAATTCTCGTTGTCCTTAAAGAGTTAATCAGAGACTGTGAGCTCAGAGTTACTAGTGTTATTTCTCCTTTTGGTTTGGGTCTATGTGGGTAATCATCTTGCTGCTTGGAAGGAAATCCCAGGAAACAGTAAGCGTGCTCTCTCAGAACCCATACATTAGCCTGGAACCGGAGCAATTGCAGTGTCCTGTCACTTAGGCTGCTCATCCTGTCCTGAGAGGGGTGGCGGAGGACCAACAGGGGATCTACAGATCAGCCTTGAGCTTTTCATCAGCCACAAAAGCAAGCACTGGCCCTCGTGCCACAAGCTTTAAAGAAGTGAGGGTTGATTTCAGAAAAGGATCCTGAAAGAACCCCAGGCCTTGAATTTCCACTAACTATAGCTATTATAGTTGAACCTGACTTTGGAGGTTCTGGCTGGCTTTAGAACTGTTTCTTTCCTTTATGAATTCAGAAGATAGCAAATATGCTCAAATTCCTCAACAGGGCTCGTACAGGAATGTTGTGTGAGGAAGCTCCCTGGCCGAGACCCCAGAAAGGGAAGTGGCACTATGTGGGGGACTCTAACTGGTTTGCTCTCCAGTCCAGGGCTCACTCCGAGGGTGCTCGGTGCTGCTGATGGCATCTAACATTCCTAGTCAGTCTCAGCCAGAGAGCCTCCTGGTTGATATCAAACCCGTGCTTCCTCTGAAACAAGTGGGAAAATACCAACCTCTAAGATGATGGCTAAGGAGCCTCAAGCTACGACAGTTTCTGCTCAGGGGCCCTTAATGTTCTGACCTCTGCTAGTGACCTCACTGCCAGGGGATACTTTCAACAGGCTGGCTCAGAAAGTTGCTGAAAATCCAACATTTGGCCAGATGAAGGTTTAACACACCATGCACAACAGCATTCCTCTTCACCAGCAATAACTAAATGCAAAGTGTAAAAAAGATCCCACTCACAAGAAAAACAAGATAGCCAGGAATCCAGGAATAAACTCAACACAGATTGTGCCAGTTATACGGCTTCTATATGGAGAAAGCATGAAACTTGACTGAAGTGCATAAAAAACAAACTGAATTGGTGAGATGCGCCACTTTCCTAGATAAAGCTCAGCATTATAAAGAAGCTTATTCTCCCCAAAGTAATTTATAAATTCAATACACTCTCAATCAATATCCAAACATGATTTTATACCCTAGTTGCTATACTAATTCTAAGTCATTTGGAAGACAAAATGAACAAAAAAAAAAAAAATGAAGGGGGGACTGACCCTATACTTTTTTAAAGCACATAATAAAGACTTAGAGGTTTAAAACAGTGTGGTATCTGTGGAACTATAGAAAAATAGACTAATGAAACAAATGAAGAGTCCACAACAACTCCATTTAGTAAACGCAGCATTTTAAATCAGTAAGGAATGGAAAGATTAGTCAATAGAAGT
Source organism: Hipposideros armiger (assembly GCF_001890085.2). NCBI lineage: Eukaryota > Metazoa > Chordata > Mammalia > Chiroptera > Hipposideridae > Hipposideros > Hipposideros armiger. The sequence goes on along the minus strand of NW_017731411.1, from coordinate 3,402,423 downwards.
GTCAATGTAATGGCTATCTATTTTGAGGGTGGGGGCCTAAAATCCTGCCTTATACCACTGATGAAAATAAAAATTAAAAACCATCTGGGAAAAAAATTCTAGGTAGATTGAATGGCTATATATTTAAAAAAGTAAAACAATAAACTATGAAAAAGTAGTAAAAGAAAATGCAGGTAAATGTTTATAAACTCGATAAAGAAGGTATTCTCAAACAAGACATAAATTACAAAAAGCCAGGAAACACAAAAGTCAGAACATCATAAAGAACAGGAAAAAAAAGACTGATAAATCTGAACTCATCAAAATCTAAGACCCCAATAAACCAAGTTAGAGCAATTGAGATTGAAAAAGAATATTTGTAAAATTTATAACAGGATTTATATCCTGAATATAAGGAGCTCCAAAAATTATTATGATTTTTAAAGATTTTATTGGGGAATTGGGGGAGGGGAACAGTGTTGGGGAATTGGGGGAAGGGGACCAGCCAAGTTGTTGTTCTTCAATCTTCATTTGTGGAGGGAGCCAGTTGCCATCTGGCTTCTTGTCGGCAGCTCGTGGCCTCTAAGCTCAAGGTGCTGTGTTACAATCTTAGTTGCAGGTGGGCGTAGCCACCATCCCAAGTGGGAGTCAAACCGGGCAGACGTGTTAAGAGCACACGCTCTATCCACTGAGCCATCCGGGCAGCAGCTCAGCTCAAGGTGCAGAGTTCAGTCTTAGTTGCAGGTGGGCATAGCCCACCATGGAACAGGCAGTCTTGTTAGGAGCACGTGCTCTCACCAGTTGAGCCACCTTGCCATCTGTTGGCAGCTCAGCGGCAGCTCAGTTCAGGCACAGCATCACTGGCCCATGTGGGAATTGAACTGGCGGCCCTGTGGCTCAGAGCTTGCACTCTTAAGCCAACTTTTAACCAACTGAACCATTCGGCCAGCCCTCCAGAAATTATTTTAATAGTATCTGAAACACCACTTTTTTACTAATATTTCTAATTTGGTAGATGAGCAAATAGCCCCAAAGAAAAATGAGCAAAGGACACAATCAAGCAACTCACAGGACAGGAAATAAAAATGTCCAAACACATAAAAAGATGCTCAGTGTCACAGGTAATCAGGAAAACGGAAATTTTTTTAAAAATGAAACTTTTTTTGCACAACAGATTGGTCACAATTAAAAAGATTGATAAGGGCCGGCAGAGTGGCGTGTTGGTTAAGAGCTGGTTTGGGACACCAGAGGGCCCCGGTTCGGATCCCACATATGAGGACCAGTGACACTGCCCTCTACAGGTAAGATGCTGAACAGCAGCTCAACCTGGAGCTGGGCTGCCTGTGAGTCACGGGCAACAGCATAGGCTGCAGCCCCTACTGCAGTGGGTTGCCATGGGTTACAGTGTAGTCAGCAGCCAGCGTGAGCAGCCAGCAGCCACCGTGAACAGCCGTCCAGAAGCCGGCGACTGGTCTGCCTCGCCCGGGAGGAGCGCAATGATGGTGCCAACTTAGGCCAGTGAAGCAACGTCCTCCACAACTAGACTGAAGAACAAAAGGACAGCAACTTGTCTGTTCCCCTTTCCCCAATTCCCCAGCACTGTTCCCAT
>NW_017731411.1:3373179-3400130 GCF_001890085.2 Hipposideros armiger | reverse complement strand
GTTTTATTCATCATAAAATTCATACAACTCCTCATCACTGTCAAAACTCCCAACCATTAGCTTGTCCTCATCTGTGTCTGATGACGAATCACTGTCTTCATATATTGCCTCGTCCTCAGTTCCATCTATGGCATTTGAAATCTACAACCACTGTATAAGACGCACCCAGCTTTTAGACGCCAAATTTTTTGAAAAAGGGTGCATCTTATACATGGGGAAATACAGTAGTATGCTGTTTTTTGTTGTTGTTTTTTTTAAGATTTTATTGGGGAATTGGGGGAGGGGAACAGACAAGTTGCTGTTGTTTTTGTTCTTCAGTCTAGTTGTGGAGGACGTTGCTTCACTGGCACAAGCTGGCACCATCATTGCGCTCTTCCCGGGCAAGGCAGCTCAGTCGCTGGCTTCTGGACGGCCGCTCACTGCAGCTGCTGGCCGCTCACGCTGGCTGCCGGCTACACCTGGTAGCTTATGGCAGCCCACTGCAGCAGGGACTGCAGCCTATATACACCGTCGCCGGCGACTCACGGCAGCCCAGCTCCAGGTCGAGCTGTTGTTCAGCATCTTAGCTGTAGAGGACAGTGTCACTGGCCCTCATGTGTGGGATCCGAACCGAGGCCCTCTGGCATCCCAAGCCAGTTCCTAACCAACACGCCACTCAGCCGGCCCTGCTATTTGTTTTTAAAAGATACACAAAACTATGTAGTTTTACAAAATACTGCAATTGGCAAGGTAGATATATCAGAGGGGACATTTACTTTATCAGAATATACTCATGTTTTACCTGCATAACTTTTTATCATCTTCTTCCAACCTTAAAGTCTAAACATGGCTGTCAGCCATCAGGCCGTCAACGACCTGGAAAAGGTGGTGACCACACAGAACACCAGGCCATCTGTACAGTTAAGTAGTCCCCCACTTATCTGCAGGGGATACATTCCAAGACTCCAGTCCATGCCTGACACTGTAGACCCAACATACACTGTTTTTCCTATATATACATGCATACATACCTATGATAAAATTTAATTTCTAAATTAGGCACAGTAAGAGATTAACAACTAATAATAAAATATAACAATTTTAACAATATACTGTAACAAATTTTATGAAAATGTGGTCTCTCTCTCTCTCTGAAAATATCTTATCACCCTTTTTCTTGTGATGTGAGATGATACAATACCTACATAAGGTGAAGTGAGGTGGAATTTTCCATTTAATTTTTTCAAACCATAATTTGTGGGTAACTGAAACCACAGAAAGCAAAACCATGGATAAGGGGGAACTACTGAATTTCCTCTCCTTTCCTTTTTTCTTTATCTATTCTACCTATTATTTCATGATTGATTTTCCTAAAGCAAAGAGCAAATATTTATTAAGCATTTGCCACTATGTATATACTTAGTATTTGGTAATGAAAGGAATGCTTTAGGAAAGTTAATCTGATTGTAATAGGCAGCAATGTGATGCACAGAGGCAGGACAGGGGAGCCAGTCAAAAGACTGCATTCCCCTGTCCTGTTCAAAGCTGTTCCGGGCTTCCCAATGCACACAAAATAAAGGCCAAATTCCTGAACCTAATATCCAAGACTGTCCACAGTCTGCCTTCAGCATATTCTTCTGATCTCTTCTATTACTTCTTCCCGTCACAAGTCTCCAATTCAGCCTGTGCCCACAGCTCTGTTCACAATTACTTCTCCCTTCTATCTTCCTAAATCTTGCTTCCTTTAAAAATATAGACTCAGGGCCGGCCGAGTGGCGTGATGGTTAAGAACTGGCTTGGGATGCCAGTGGGCCCCGGTTCGGATCCCACATATGAGGGCCAGTGACACTGCCCTCCACAGCTAAGATGCTGAACAACAGCTCAACCTGGAGTTGGGCTGCCTAGAGTCGCCTGCAACGGCGTAGGCTGCAGCCCCTGTGGCAGTGGTTTGCCATGGGCTACCGTGTGTAGCCAGCAGCCAGCGTGAGCGGCCAGCAGCCGCAGTGAGCGGCCGTCCAGAAGCCAGCGACTGATGTGCCTCACCCAGGAAGAGTGCAATGATGGTGCCAACTTGGGCCAGTGAAGCAACATCCTCCACAACTAGAGTGAAGAACAAAACGACAGCAACTTGTCTGTTCCCCTTCCCCCAATTCCCCAGCTCTGTTTCCATCCCCCCAATTCCCCAAAAAAAATCTTTAAAAAAATATATATATATAGACTCAAATTTGTTGTTTAATGGCTATAGAGGTTAAGTTTTGCAATACAGAGAGTTCTGGAAATTGGTTGCATGACAATGTGAGTGTACTTAACACTAAGCAGTACACTTACAAACTGTTAAGATAGTAAATATTATGTGTATTTTCACACACACAAAAAAATTAGGAGCTGATTTACCTTAAATGAAAAAAAAAAGACTTAAATCATACCCTCATCTTCCATGACCAGCCCTCTCACTCCTCGAACTCCTAGAGCTCATATTATCTTTACAACTCAAGTGGCTTGCAATCATTCACATTCTTACATTTCTAATAACTTTTCATCTGTTTTATCTCTCCCTCCCAATTTGGTTGAAGCATCTTAACAGCGCTCAGTAAACATCTGCGCTCAGTAAACAACATGGCTGGCCTCAGGAGCAAAATCAAAATGAGAAGAAAATGATAAACCACAGTAATCACTTTAATATTAAAAATATTTATTTTTCTAAAAGATCACACAAAAGTTGGGAAGAGAAAGAAGGATGTCAACTAGCCTACATCAAAATCTGGGCTGAGGAAGGACAAAGAGCTGCCTAAAGAAACTGGTAGCTGGAGCAAACTGTAGAGGTTGAGATGGCCACTGGCCAACGGCACCAGGGGCCTGGGTCTGCCATATTCATGAGCACTGCCGAGGTGCAGAGGGGACAGTCAAAGCTGCTGGCCCCAGTCATTCCTCCTTTTCAGAAGGGAGAACTGGGAGCTCACTCTTTAGACATGTTCTTGATGGTCTTGTGCTCCTTCATGGCCTTCTCCCAGTCGCTGCCATTGAACTCCTCAATGACTACACTCCGCACGGTGCCCTCATCCAGGCAGTGTGGGGCAATTCCTAGAGGGGGAATTGTGAAAGGAGGGTCCCAAATGTGAGTGAGACCAGGTGCTTTACTGACTCTTAGACAAACCCACAGCCGCAAGCATCACTGTACTGTATGTACAGGCTTTCCGTGTGATACACTACAGCTTACAATGTCAGCCTCCCTGCTCACTTTCCATCTCTCAGATGGGGATCGGGCTTCCTGAACCAGGGATGGCCAAGGCTGGACATCAATCAATCAATACCAAGCTGAGGGTAAAGAGTACAAAGACTCAAGCCTACAGAAATCTCTGACTGGCAGCCTGAAGAATTCACAGGCCTTTTCCAGGGCTTAGACGGGTAACTTTCTAAGCATTAAACACCTCCCCATTGTATACAGGATTTTAGGAAAGGCTTTCCAAAAGCCTTTCCCGTGCCTCAAGATAGGCAAAAAGGAGTCTCCATGTGACACATGAGGAACAGGGGCTGCTAAGGAAATGGGGCGGTAAGGGCAAGGGTGATGTCATGCCCTCCCCCCACAGCTCTGCAGGCTGCATCTACATAGGGAGCAAGATTACTCAGGAATGTCTTCAATGCTACTTTCCATTCAACCCACACTGCAATCGGTATCATTCTGAACAACTGTCTAAGGTTGTTTTCTCCACCCAGATCCAAGTAGAACCTGAAGAGGGACTTGGGGGTTCTCCTGTTTGTGTTTTGAACAAACCAAATTATTTTAAATGGCATTATCAATGCTCCTCATTCTTGCCTCCTTTATCACCTTAATCACCATCATTGTTAAAATTCCCTCGCCCACCCCACAGGCCCATCACCTCTCTCTCTACCCATCAGTCAGCCCTAGCGACACAGAGCTCTAGCAGCACCAATAAATGAAAATCAGGATCTGACTGGTATCTGAAGGGCCAGAGCCAGTCTTACATCCCATCATTTGAAAACAGCTCTGCTGAAGAGCCGTTTTTCTAAAACATGCACGTGAAAAGGTCTCACCAAACAGTAGGCAAGCCAAGTATGCCAGCGCCCACCTTTCCCACCGGCATTTACCCAGAGCAGTCACAGGCGTGTCCGTGTGGCCATGCCCTTCACTTACCGAAGCCGCCGGGGTTGGAGCGGGGGGTGTAAAAGCTCTGCACGCCGCATCTCTTACAGAAGGTGTGTTGCGCTTTGTGCGTGTTGAACGTGTACGTGGTTATACTCTCGGCTCCCTGAGGGAAAACAGACAAATGGATGTTCTCTTTTACAAAGAGATTTTTTGTTGTTGTCGTCATTTAAAAAAATATATCTTTTAAAAGGCTCAATGGGTCGAGAAAACCTTCTGTAAAGATCTCAGGATTATGAGGACATACCAATCTCCCAGAGACTAGAGGCTTCTCTGGGACAGGGACCCATCTACACTGCCAGGACACACATCAGTCTGGAGAATGACAGCTCATGCCTTCTCCCAGGTCAGCTGCACACACAGCAACTCAGACTCGCACGTTCCCTGATACCCTGTCGATGTCAGGGAGTGAAAACGCCTGAGGCCTCAATGTGGACAGCTCATGCTAGGGACTGGCTCTCCGTGTCCCCAAACATGAATGCTCATGGACTTAAGAAAACTGTTGACTGTATTTGAATTCATCTACAAAGGACAAACTAAGAAAATAATATTTACCAGATATCATAAGCAAAGGGCTACTTTCCTTAATGGATAATAACAAATGGGAAATTGGGTAAAGGATGTAAACAAATGGTGAAAAGGAAAATCAAATCGCTCTTTAACCTGTGAAATGATGCTCACACTCATGAACTGCAATGAGGTATTTTTCACTGTCAGGTTGACACAGTATTGATAAAATATGTGGAGAAATACGCATTCCCATGTATCAGTTGTGGGAATCTAAACTGGTAAAATTTGGCAACATCTACCAAAATTTTAAATGCACATATCCTTTAACACAGCAGCTGCACTTCTAGACATCTACCCTACAATTACAATTCCGTATGTACCCAATGACATATGTATATAGATACTATTGTTGGTGAAGGCTAAAGATTGGAAAAACAGGAAATGTCCATCAATAGAAGACTAGTTAAAGCAATCATGGACACTCTTAAAATGGGATACTCTGCAACTGGGAAAAGAATAAGGCAGTTCTACTTACAAATACTAATATGGAACAATCTCCAAGGTCACAAAGTTAAGTGAAAAAGCAAGTATAAAACAATTTGTACAGTACAGTACTATTTCTATTTTTAAAAAAGGAAATATACGTACGTGTACGTGTGTGTGTGTGTGTGTGTGTGTGTATGAAGGGTCGGGTTGATCTTTCTTACCACCATTACACCTTTTTATACCTCTTCCTTAGTCACCAGACAACCACCAACTCAGGGCCGGCCGAGTGGTGCACTGGTTAAGAGTTGGCTTGAGAGCATGAGCTCTGAGCAGCAGGGCTCCGGTTAGGATCCCACATGAGGGCCAGTGACGCTGCTCCCTCTACAGCTAAGATGGTGAACAACAGCTCGACCTGGAGCAGGGCTGCCGTGAGTCGCAGGCAACAGCGTAGGCTGCAGTCCCTGCTGCAGTGGGCTGCCATGAGCTACCATGAGTGGCTGGCAGCCAGCGTGAGCGGCCGGCAGCCGGCAAGAGCTTTTGTGAGCGGCCGTCGAATGGCCCGCGAGCAACTGCCTCACCGGGAAGAGCGCAGTGATGGTGCCAACATGGGCCAGTGAAGCGACGTCCTCCACTAGACTGAAGAACAAAAGGACAGCAACTTGTCTGTTCCCCTTGCCCCGATTCCCCAATGCTGTTCCCCTCCCCCAATTCCCCAATTCAAAAAACAAACAACAAACAAAGAAAACCACCCATTCAGGAGAGAAAAGCCCTCAGAGCTTGAGCCGCGTATAAAAATAGTTCCCTGAGGGGCCTCTTCTCACCCTACATCTACTTCAACACAGAAAAGCAGCAAAGAACAATTGCCAAGTGGTCCCAAAACATCCAGAATTATCTGAGTATATACTTTCTCCCAAGACATCACCAAGAGGAACTGGGAGCTGCCTCACACCCTACTTTACTTCATTCATTACTAGGTCACCCAGTGACATTCAGACCCTATTCCCTCATTATTCTGCACATCCACCGTAGAATATACTGACCACAGCCCCGTACTCCCCACTAAAACATATGGCTTGTCATCATCAAAATGCTATGTACTCAACCTCTCTGGTCATTTCTTCTGTCTTCACAACCAATCAGAAACCAATGACCACCATGTTGACAAAGCTAATGGTCACTTCTCTTGACCATTAGATTTGTAACTTGTTCTTCTTCTTTTTTTTTTTTTTTTAAAGATTTTTATTGGGGAATTGGGGGGATGGGAACAGTGCTGGGGAATTGGGGAAAGGGGAACAGACAAGTTGCTGTCATTTTGTTCTTCAGTCTAGTTGTGGAGGACATTGCTTCACTGGCCCAAGTTGGAACCATCATTGCGCTCTTCCCAGGCGAGGCAGATCAGTCGCCGGCTTCTGGACGGCCGCTCACTGCGGCTGCTGGCCGCTCACGCTGGCTGCTGGCCGCTCACGCTGGCTGCTGGCCACACACGGTAGCCCATGGCAATCCACTGCCACAGGGACTGCAGCCCACGCCGTCGCCGGCGACTCACGGCAGCCCAGCTCCAGGCTGAGCTGTTGTTCAGCATCTTAGCTGTGGAGGGCAGTGTCACTGGCCCTCATATGTGGGATCCGAACCGGGGCCCTCTGGCATCCCAAGCGAGTTCTTAACCATCGCGCCACTCAGCCGGCCCTGTAACTTGTTCTTCTTAACCTGACCTCTCAGTACCACTCCTTCCATTTTGAAACACGTGTCTCTGAGGACATCACATTCTCCCGTTTTTTTCCTCCTTCCACACTGACCATCCTTCTCAGGACTCTCTACAAATGCTGGCGAGCCTCAGGGATCTGTCCTCAACCCTTTCCCTTTTTTGGCTACACCCTCCACCCAGATGATCGCACGTGGTCTCTAGCTCTAAACATCATCAATATGCCAACAACTGCCAAATCAGTAGCTCCAGCTCTGATCTCTTTCTACAACTCCAGCCTTTACGAGATCCAGCTGCCCACTTCCTATCGCTAGCTGAATGTCCGAAAGACATCTTCGATTGAACTTTCTCAAAAAAGAACTTAGATGCCAGCACCCTCACCTGCTTCTCCCTAGGATCTGGCATCTCTATTCACCTACTTGCTCAGGCCCAACACTGTGAACGTAACTTTGACTCCTCTCTTCCTCATCTTCACACCTAATCCTTTACAGAGGTCTGCTCACCCTTCCTTTAAAACAGTGGCTTTCAAGAGTGTTGTCCCTAGACCAGCGGCATCACCTGAGAACATATAAGAAATGTGAATTCTCATTCACCCCATCCCAAGCCCCACAGAATCAGGAATGGGCTCAGCAATGTTTTAAAATGCCCACCAGGTGACTGTGTACACACTGAGGTTAGAAAACCACTGCTCTAAAACCTATGTCTGATTACGTATTCAAAACATATCTCCAATTATCTATTACATCTCTGCTTTTCTTTCCATTTCCATGACTACCATCCTAATCCAAGCTCCCATCATTTCTCACCTGCCCTGCCCCAACAGCTCCTGGCTATCCCTGTCTCTGCACTTACCTCCTTACAATCCAGTCTCCACACAGCAGCCACAGGGAGCTTTTCAAACACTGCAGCAGGTCTTGTCACTACCTGCTTAAGACCCTCCAGAGCTTCACACCGAACAAAGAATAAAATCCATTTCCTTGTCTGCTCTCTCTCCAAACCCATCCTGGTCCACTCTTTCACCTCCACCACACTGACCCCCTCTAGCCACAGTGACCACTGTTCAGCTCCTCAGACATGCCAGGTCTGCGCCCCTTGAGCCCTCTGCACTGTGTGTTCCCTCTGCCTGGGCTCCTCCTCCTGCCCACACACTCCCATCTTCATCATTCAGATCTGAGCACCAGCGGGAACTTCCCTAACTAATCTAAATGAGCTACCCAGCTATCTTCTGTCATATTGCTCTTTTACTCTATACAGCACAATCAAATTTTTTCTTATTTACCTTTTCTGTCTCCCGCTTACAGAATGTTAACTCCAAGAAGGGCCTTGTCTGTCCTGTTAATATCTGGGCTTCAGTGGAACAGGGCCTGGCACACAGTAGGTGCCCATAAATACTTACTGAATGAACAAGTTTTGTACTTAATTTTAAAAAACACACATAATATATACATATAATGAATCATTATGTTGCACACCTGAAACTAATATAATGATATGTATGAATTAAAAATAATACAAACAGAAAATTGCTCCTTCAACGGGCAGGAGCCGAAGAAGAGGATGGTACTCTAGAGCACCAGAAAAAATGCACTGATAAGCAGTCTCAAGGAGGAAAAAAAAAGGGAAAAAAATATCAATTCCAAGACCCCAAAGTCCAAGGCTGCACTTGATGGTATCTTCAGGAACCGTCTGTCATGGGTGCTCAGGAGCAAAGGTGAACTGGGGCCACAGCCTCCAGCAGGCATCCGAGGAGAGCACACCGGACGTCTTCTGGGCTTAAGGAAAAGACCAGGGACAAGTATGCTGCCCACCTGTCCCACCTTCCCCACCAGACACTCACATGAAAGGTCAAGAGGGAGACAAAGAAAAGGAGACAAATCGGCCCAAAGTATCTGGTATTAAGACTCTCACTACCTAGGCAAGACCAGGTCTCACGCATTCATTCATTCAGTCTTTTCTCCCAAACACTCACTGAGTGCCTACTCAAAGCCAAGCCTACAAGGCCAGGAGCAGGTCAGACGTGACATAAGGTGGTACTTGGGGGCCCTCACGATCTAGTAAAGGAAACAGACATGGAAACAGATCATTACACCAAAGCACAGTGAGGTCTGTCAGACCACAATGGGGGCAACCAAAGGGAACCAAGGAAGGCATGAAAGCCCCACTCCACATTAACAATAGTGGCAGAAAGCCTTTCTTAAAAAAAGTCTCTATTGTTTGACCACAGATTTTATTTCTAAGAAAATTGATCCTAAAGAAATAATTTCTAAGTTGTCAAAGATTTATACACAGGGAGGTTTATCACAGTATTGTTTATAACTGGAAAAAAAAATTGCACTCAATCTCAAAGTTCAAATATAGAAAATTGCTTATGGCAGATTCATAAAACAAAATACGCTGTGAATAGAGAAAAATAGTATAAGTAAACTAGGAAATGGTGTGGGGGTGGAAGAGATAAGGCAATGGAGGGAAGACTTTTCACTGTATATATGCACTTTTGTCCCTTTTAAATTTTGTATCAAGCACAAAAAATTATCCAGAATAATAAAGTGTAAAATTTTTGAATCATATATTTTTCATCGGGAAATACTAAAGTCAGTTATAAAACAGAAAAAAAGGTAAAATCCTACTTTGATACAAACGTATAATACATATTTAGATGTATTTATCTGTGTAGAAAATAATGCACAAGGATATGCACCAAAATATTAACAGTGGTTACCTTTGGTTGACAAGATTTGGGTGATCTTATTTACTTTTTGATTCTCTGTACTTGAAAATGTTTCCACCGTAATACTGAATATACATCCAAAATACAGAGGAAAAAATAACATAACCTTTTAAAAATAAACATGAAACCTGGGTGACAAGGGGAAATTAAAGCCCAGAGAGGCCCTGCTGTGCTCCCTGCCCCCCTGCACTCTACAGGGGTGCTGTAAGTCAAGGACTCACCAATGGGGTCTGCATCTTCAACCCTGCTCTTAGCACTAACCTTCAGGAGCTTGAATCGAGAAGCCGGAACAATGAAATGTTTATTTTGCTTCTTCTTGCAAATGCTGCAGCTACAGAAAGACAGAGCAAGTCTCAGATTGTGAACAGCCATCTGCACCCTCTGAGTGCCCAAGGGGCCACACCTGGTCTGTTTTGAGAGCCAGCTGACCCCAAACCAAAGGTGAAGCTCCTCATCCAGGGAAGGGGGAGCTCAGGCAGATCTGCCCGCAGGTCCCACAACCAGCAGTCGATGCCATGCATCCCTTGGAAAACCAGGACCAACAGAACCCCGTTTCTACTGCCCACCCCTCAGTTCATTACAGTGAAGAGAACCACTGTATTCTAGACACACTTAGAAAACAAGTATCAGACATAGCTACAATCTCATGCCTCTGGGATGTCCACACCAAAAATGGATAAGGAAGGTTATGTTTCCCTCTTTCCTCATCTTTACATCATAGAAAACCTAGCTCCAAGTAAAACAGGTCCTCAGGATTACCATCTATGGAATTAAACCTAAGTCCCCTCTTTTCAGTTTACCTTTAAAAAAAAAATTCTAATTTAGTATAGACTCCTCTAAGGAGAGGATCCTCTAATCCTCTAGTATAGGATCCCTGGTGTTTCTCCAATCTGGACCCCACTGTTAACAGCCTGGTCAGTCCCCATTTGAGTAATCCCGTGGTATATTTTTCATATATAACTCAGGTACCACCTAGGGCAACAGGTCCAGAAGTCAGAGCCTGTAGCCCTGGTTCTATCACAATGCTGGGAAAGGTGCTAAAAAGCAGGCCCTCCACAGATCCTGGCAGTACCACCTGCCTCTCCTGGAAGAACAGAGGCGAGAGGACCTGGAGGGTGGTAAGCTTCCAGGTGTGAGTACCGTCTACTCACTTACCTTGCACCTCCCCTGACTCTCAAGACTCTACCCAAGGTTCTTCATTCAATGCCCAGCCTGACCCACCTCCAGCTAACCACTCCCCCAACCCACCAGCAGAATTAGTCTGAGGGGTGACTCTGCCAGGCACACGTCACTCTGTGTTACCTGGGGCTGTGCTCTAGGAGTGAGCACGCTCTCTCTGTATCTCTCTCTTTCACACACACACACACACACACACACACACACACACACACATATTTTTAGCCTCCATCTTAAAAAAATTTATTACTGAAAATGTCTAGCTCACACAAAAGGAAAAAAATATATACCAATAAACACTTATGTACACATCACCTGACTCCAACAATTATCAGCTCTACAGATAATGTTGAAGCACTGTGTTTTAACTCATAAGTCCTTTTAAACCAACTTGGGAAGAGAAAGCACTCACTTGCAGTCAAAGATGTGTAAGTCGGCAGAGGCCCAAACTTCAAAGCGAACTGCTCCACAGTGGCAGCCTCCTGTGTGTTTCACCAGGCCCTGGTATTCGCTACATGAAACAGAAAATCAGAAAAGGATTTCTGAATAGTCGGGAGGACCTTATTGCACAACTCATGCTTTCTCTCTCTCTTCTCTTGCTGAAAGAAGCAAGACAGACAAAACTCTTTTCTACATGACAACCAGATGCCTCTGTGTTCTTGTGGAGGTGCTGTCAATTTTATAAAAGAAAGGATTCCGTGCCTTCTTTGTCCATGAGCTCTCTGTTTTCCATTTCTTATATGTTGTTAAATAGCAAAAGAAAGCATTCCAAAAATTTGGAAAAAGGGGAGTAGGGGTCGGGGTGGGAATCTAATCCCACCACTCAAACATTTTTATTTATATTTACTAAAAATTTTTACAAACCAAGCACACTGCACTGGAGAGCAATAAACAAGATACAGAAGACATGGTTCTTGGCCTTAATGATCTTACACAACCATCAAACAAATTACCCAAAAAATATTTAAATAATTATGACAAAGGCAGTATAGGCTGCCATGAAAAAGACAAGGGGACCCAACTGAGGCTGGGGGTTCAGAAAAGCCTTCTGAGAAAGTAACAACAGCTCTTATAGTTTTGTTATATTCCCCTCCAGTATTTTTCATATACATGACTTTTTACAGAGCTATACATACATATTACATACAATTTTAGTCCTTTTACAACTTATTATAGATAAGCCAGGCCCTTAATTGAACATTAAGATTTGATAAATATCATAAAATCGCTTTCCAAAGAGGCTAAACACTCTTACCAGTAATGAAGGAGAAAACATCTCACTGTAATTTCTCAAGCAATAATTATAGGAAAAATAGCTTGCTGCAGTTTTAACTTGCATTTATTTGGTTATTAAGACTAAATAGGAGGATGGGTAAAAAAAAAGTATAGGGGAATAAGAGGTACAAATAAAAATAAATAAATGAGTCACAGGGACTTATTAAGGTACTGCACAGGAAATATAGTCAATAATATTATAATAACTTTGTATGGTGACAGAGGGTTATCACTAGACTTATCATGGTGATCACATCCTAAGGTATATAAATGTCGAATCACTATGTTGTACACCTGAAACTAATATAGTATTGTATGTCAACTATAATTTTTTTAAATTTAAAGACTGAATGTTTTATCATGTTTCTTTACAAGTTGAATCAGTTAATTTGATGTATTTTTTTCTGAATATACAATTAATGCTTGCTGTAAAAAATTCAAACGTTACAGCATTTGATAAATTTAAAAATAAAAGTCTTCTATAGTCCTAACACCCAGAGAAATCCAGATAACTATTTGCTATATATTCCTCCAGAGATTTTCCCATACAATATTTTAACAAAAAGTGCCGAATTATACATTCCTTTTGCATATAAGTTAATTTAGTGAGTACTGATTTCTTTTGTTTTTTTTTAAGATTTTATTGGGGAATTGGGGGAGGGAAACAACGTTGGGGAACCGGGGAAGGGGAACAGAGAAGCTGCTGTTCTTTTGTTCTTCAGTCTAGTTGTGGAGGACGTCGCTTCTCTGGCCCATATTGGTATTATCATTGCGCTCTTCCCGGGTGAGGCAGTCGCTCGCCAGCCATCGGTCGGCCGCTCACGGCAGCTCACGCCCGCTGCTGGCCAGCCCCACTGCAGCGTGCACCGTCCCCGGCGACTCAGAGCAGCCCAGCTCCAGGTTGAGCTGTTGTTCATCATCTTAGCTATAGAGGACGCAGCATCACTTGTCCTTATGTGGGATCCAAACCAGAGCCCTGCTGCTCAGAGCTGGCATCCCAAGCCAACTCTTAACCAACATGCCACTGGGCTGGCCCAAGTTCTGATGTCTTAATAAATGTATGTATGTACTCCCACCATCAACTAGGTTTAAAAAATCTCATCTTTTTATGTCAACATTTTAAAATCTTTTTCTAAACTATTTATCAGTTTTAAACTAAAATTGTACTTCAAATTTGAGTTTTACATTTCTGAGAATCTTTATATCCCCTACACTTAGCAGTAACTGGCACACAGGTGCTCAAAAAATGTTTGATGATGAATATAAAACAATGTTCAGCCTATAGTCCAAGATGATAAATCAAAAATTGAAGCACAGAGAAAACCAAATATTCCATCTCTGAGAAGGTTCACCCTAAGAGAATTTCTTCTGGAACAAAGACAAAGGAACATTTTTGTTAAAGAAAAGGAGTAATCGTCAGGTTGTTAGGCAAGTTAGGTTGTTCTTGTATTTTTTGAGGGTTTTGATTGCTCTTTTAAATTCATAAAATAATCGACACAGATATTACTAGGGTGCTAAAATACTTCTCTGTAGCACAACTGTTCTACAGAGCAGGGATCTAGACCCTATCACATCTTGGGGGAACAAGGCAGCTCTTGCCAGAGATAACACTAATAGCCCATTCTAACATCAGGGACACTCTGAAATCCTCGGGCCATCGAAGGAACCGGGGGAAGTTCTTTTCCTGCAGCATCAAAGCTGGGGAAGCGCAGAAGAAAGTGCCCCGCCCAGGAGCATCAGCGGTGGAGAACAGAAAGCCTTCCCCCACTTAGGTATCCGCGCCGAGCTCCAGAATCCCAGCATGTCTCTGTGAGCGCTCCTCTCCGGGATGCACAACGCCCCGCCCCACCACCCCGCTCCCTAACAGCGAGGGCCTGGAACAACGGGATTTCGCCTCCCAGTGGTTTCAAAACTATTAAAGATTTTCTCAGCCCCAGACCTTTCCCTCCTACCCTCTCTCCAAAAACACATGCTCAAATATAAAAAGCGACTCAGATATGAAAAAAGTCGTGGGATTTATCTTTTCATTGGGAAAGGCCCCGGCACCCTTTGCGCGCCGAGACAACGTCCCTAGCATGATGGCTGTCCCCAGGAAAGACCCTTTGTGTCCCAGGACGGCGTGCGCGCCTCCACAAGCTCCAGGGCGGCGCCCCCAACCCACTCCCACCCCAGGGAGAAATCCCCACTCCAGCCCAAGAAGCACATCCCTAAAGGCAAGCTGCGCAGCTCTTAGAATTAGAAACGAGGCTGGTGCCACCGGGGGAAAGCGCGGCGGTCACATTACCGGTAAGACGCAGAACAGAAAATCTGCCCCAAACCCGCAAGCAGGCAGAAGCGCGCGGCGGACGGGCGGGCCAGCCCGATTCCCGCGCGCCCGCCCGCACTCACAAGGTGTCCAACAGGAGCTTGGCGGCCCCCTCGAAGGTGAGCCTCTGCCGCTTCTGGAACGTCTCCCAGCGCTCCCGTTGGTCGCCCAAGTCCAGCGTCGCCACCGAGGACGTCGGGGTCGCGGGGGTCGGCGGAGGCGGCGGCGGGAGCAGCTTCGGCGACGGCTCCCCTAGGCCCACCTCCTGGGCCCGCGGCGACAACTGCCTCGGCCGCTGCTTCGCCGACGGCTGCCTAGCCGCCGCCCCGCTCCCACCCCCGGCCTGGGCCGTGGGGTGACGTGCGCGGCTGGCGCTGGGGGACGAGGCAGCTGCCGCGGGGGCCCTAGAGGCCCGGGGGCGCTCCTGACCGCGAGGCTCCGAGGACGCAGTTTTCCGCGTCTGCCGCATGGCTCCCGCAGACTGGCGCGCAGGCCTTGCCGCCCGCGCGCCCCCGCTCCGCCCCGCGCGTCCCCGCTCCACCCCGCGCGCGTCCCTAACCGCCAAGCAACCTGCACGTCCAGGGGGCGCTGTGCACGCCCGGCCCCCGGCCCGGGCACTGGCCCACCGCCCCAGAAACCCGGCTCGCATCCCCGCCTCCCGGCCTGCACCTGCCAGCTGCATCCTGCAAGCCTAGCCGGACAGCGCCTCGAGCCTCGGCTGCCGACACCCAGAGCCCGTTTGCACTTGCAGAGACACCTCTGTCCCCCCGAACCCAGAGGGCTTCTTCCTACCTTTCTGACCTAGGTGGTCTTGGGTCAGTCTGAATTCACAGTCATATCCCAGCGGGCAGCTTGGGGAAACTTCATCTCCAAGGTGAGGACAACACTTAACTTGCAAGAGCCAGCGTGTGCCTGAAACAGGCTAATACTATATGTAAATGGCCTGGCACCTGCTACATACTGGACAAAGAGCAGCCGAAATTACAATTCTTCAACTTGGTCTTTCCAACTTTATAAAACAATGTATGTACTATATAAATATATAAAAAATATATAAAACAAAATGTCTTGAGGATATCGAGTCAACAAGTTTTTTAAAAAGTAATAAATGAATGAACCCCACCCTAAATTACATGATTATAGTTTTGTTGAACACACAACCAAAGTTTAAAGACAAAAATCACAAGAACCACTGATGAAACATAGGTATTTTCTAAACCTACTAGTTGTTCTATTTGATACGTAGCTTCAAAGAAATAACATTTTCTTTTAATCATTTTTCTACTTTTTTGTTTTCTACTTTTTGAATTTTTAATTTTATGATTTTTTATGTTAGTTTCAGGTGTACAAAACAACATAATGATTAGACATTTACACCCCTCACAAAGTGATAACCCCCCCAAGTCTACTACCCCTCTGACATTGTATATATCTGTTACAATCCCATTGACTATATTCCCTATGCTATACTTTACATCCCATGACTACATATTTAATTATAGTTGACATTCAATATTATTCTACTTGAGCTTCAGGTGTACAGCGCAGTAGTCAGGCAACTACACAATTTATGAAGTGGTCCCCCTGATAAGTCCAGTAACCATCTGGCACCCTACGTGATCTTTACAACATTATTGATTATATTCCCCATACTGTACTTCACATCCCCATGACTATTTTGTGAATACCAATTCGTATTTTCTAATCCCTTCATCTCCCCCATTCCCCAAACCCCATTCCCTGTTTTCTACTTCTTTAATTTCAACCTTCATCTTTATTCTGGTTTTGTTTATCTTATCATTAATTTAGTAGCTTATTGGATTAAATCTATAATTCGTTTATTTTCAGTATTTTTGGTAATAAAAATATTAATGACTATAAATTTTCCTCTGAGTATAGCTATTAGGGCTTTATATGAAGTGTCCTCTTAAAATTTTCTAGATCATCTGTACTTTCAGTTTTACCGAAGAGGCTGTACCATTTCATACTCCACCAGCAATGTATCAGAGTTGCAGTTGCTTCACATCCTTACAACACTTGGTATTGTCAGTCTTTCTGGTGAGTGTGCAGTGATATCTCCTTGATGTATAGTGATGTTGAACACTTTTTCATGTGCTTGTTGACCATTTGGATATCTTCTTCCGTGCAGTGCCTGTTCACACTCAGAGTTAGCTCATTTTGTAAATTGGGTTGTTTGATGTATAGTTCTTTATGTCTGGATACAAGTTACTTGCCAGACATATCTATTTAGAATATATTCTCCTAGTCATGGCTTTGCTTTTTGTTATCCGCACACAGGGGTCCTTGCCCCTCTCAGGGTAGAAATCAAGGGAACGGGTGAAACAATTTTGCAGAGAGAAAGGCTTATTAAAGTGAAAGCCAAGGGAGCACACTCCAGAGGAGAACGGATGTGGCTCCCCAAGGTTTACAGGTACAGCAGTTTTATCGGCTCTTGGAATTGGAGGCCACCCTTCCCTCTTTCCTTTCTCTCTCCCCAAAGTATATGGAGGCAGGTCCTACGCTGTGCCTGTGCAGTGTACCTACGTGCTACTTCATGTACCTACGTGCTACTTCATGCATCTCATGTCTCATTAGCATCTTAAATATCTACCCAGGGCAGTGTTTTTTACTGTGATAATGAGGAAAAGTTAACTTTAGGACAGCTCTTTCAACTAATGTGTATACACAACTTGAGAAACTTTCCTGGGGCTCACTTTTCTCTCTAGTGATTATGGTTCTGTCCACTCATTGTTTCTTATGGGGGGAGGGGAGGGGACATGTGGCTCAAGGTAGTCTTCCCCAGCTGCTGGTCCCAGCTATGTCACTACTGACTACATCTTCTCTTTAATATCTTTAGATGAGTGGAAATTTTTAATTTTGATGAAGTTCAACTTGTGACATATTTTTAATTTTATGGTTAGTATTTTTGTGTGTCCTGTTTTTAAAAAGTCTTTGCCTACTCCAAAGGTCATGAAGAGTTTTCTCCTCTTCTTCTAGAAGCTTTATAGTTTTAACTTTTATACTTAAGTCTATGATCCATCTCAAATTAATTTTTGCATATGGTGTGAGGTAGAGGCTAGTGTCATTTTTTTCATATAGATATCCTGTTATCTGTCTTAATCCTCTCTTCCGTTCCATTGATCTGCATACCTACCCTTACACCAAGACCACTCTGTCTTCATTACTTGCTTAATTACTTAGCTATGAAATCAGAGTAAGTCCTCCATATTTGTTCTTCAAGATTATCTTAGCCCTTCTAAGTCCTGTGCATTTCCATATAAAGTATAGAATCAGCTATTAATTTGTACGAAACAGCCTGCTTGATACTCTATTCTATCAATCATTCTTCTATAAAAATCTCTCAATCCCTCCAATTTAATATTCCTAACTTCATTCTTTTAATTTTTATTCTTTCACTACTACTCTTCTGAGAGTTAGACGAACTAATATTTTTCGTATTGTACTAGTTATTCCTTGATTGAATCAAGTCAACTTCATTCCTAGAGTCAGACTGTTCGAGGCACACACGTTTTTAGTTGCCTTCTTGGGTTTTGGGTGTGCAGTAACTTTATTAACTGTTTTCTTCACCTCGAGCCAACTTAATGGTATAAAATCTTTAAAATAAAACCCTGGGTTGGCCGAGTAGCGTGTTGGTTAAGAGTTGGCTTGGGAGTGCCAGCTCTGAGTAGCAGAATCCTGGGGTGGTTCTGCTACTAAGAGGGCCAGTGACGCTGCGCCCTCTACAGCTAAGATGGTGAACAACAGCTCCACCTGGAGCTGGGCTGCCATGAGTCGCCTATGACGGCATAGGCTGCAGTGGGCTGCAGTCGGCTGCTGTGAGCTACCTTGAGCAGCTGGCAGCCGGAGTGAGCTGCGTGAGCCATCCAATGGCCGGCGAGTGACTGCCTCACCTGGGAAGAGCGCAATGATAATACCAACATGGGCCAGTGAAGCGAAGTCCTCCACAACTAGACTGAAGAACAAAAGGACAGAAACTTGTCTGTTCCCCTCCCCCAATTCCCCATAAAATCTTTAAAATAAATAAATAAATAATAAAATAAAATCCTAATTCATATTTTTCATTTCTAAATTGAGCTAAACCTTACATACACCGAAGTGTTTTTATATATATGCACAACTTTACAACCACCACCCAGATCAAAATATAGAACATTTCCAGCGTAGTAGAAGGGTCCTTTGTCCCTGCTCACAGTCAACCTTTTCAAAAGATAACCACCACTTTTACTTCATCATCATGATTTTGAATTTCATATAAATGCAATTATACAATATGTACTTTGTGTATTACTTCTTTTACTCAGTGTTACATCTGTGAGTTTCATCCATGTTGTTCACATATCAGTAGTTCATTTATTTCCATTGCTGTGCAGTATTCCAATATATGAATATGCCACATTTTATTTATTCTTTTTATAGTTGAAGGACACTTAGAGTGTTTCCCATTTGGGACTATTATCATAAAGCTGCTCTAACATTTTTTTTTAAGCAACATTTTATTTTGCTCAATATCTTGTGGGACAGGAATTCAGGAAAGACTTGGCTGGACAGTTCTTGCTTGGGGCCTCTCATACAATTTCACTGAAATGTCACTGAGGCTACAGTCATCTCAGGCTGGACAAGGCTGGACATCAAAAATGGCTTCACTCACGTGGCTGACAGGTGATGCTGGCTGATGGCTGGGAGATCAACTGGGCTGTGAACTGGAGCACTTCCTCAGAGCCTCTCCGTATGGCTTAGGCCTCAAAGAATTTGGATTTTTTATAATTGGCAGCTCAGAGCTCCAAAAGTGAGAGACCTAGTGTACAAGGTGGAAATTTTACTGGGGTTTTGTTGTTTTGTTTTTTTTCTCTTAGTACAAAAAAAAAAAAAAAAAGCCTGCTGGGACTTGGGGTTGGAATTGCATTGACTCTTTATATCAATATATAGAGAACTGACTTTTTAACAGTATTGAGTCTTCCACTCCATAAATATGTCTCTCCATTTATGAAATCTTACTTAATTTTTCTCAGCAATGTTTTGTAATGAACTTAACATATCTTTTGTTAAATTTATTCCTAAATATTTGCTATTTTATAGCTATTAAAAATGGTGTTTTAAATTTTTATTTTTCCAATTGTTTGTTGCTAATATATAGAAAAACAATTTGTTTTTTTCTATATTGACCTTGTATCCACTGACCTTGCTAAATTTACTTGTCCTAACAATTTTTATTTCCTCTTAGAGCTGAGTGTAGGCTGTTTCTTAATTTCCAAGCAAATTTTTAAAAAGTCTTTTGGTGGTTGATTTCAAATTTTATTGGGCTATAGTTCAAGTTTCTGAATTATAAAATCTTTTTTTGGAATTTGTTATTTTCTTTATGGCCAGGCATATAATTGATTTCTATGAGCATAAAGGGTATATGTTCTCTGTAGATTAGAAAGTTCTCTTTGTGTTAAATCAAGCTTATAAACTGTATTATTCAATTCTCTATGATTTGCTTTGTTTTTGCCTAATTAGTTAAATTCTAAAAATGAACATGATGTATTTGGCTGTTTGATGCATAAACATCTATGACTCTTAGGTTGTCTTTATAGATTATATATAATTATGAATTTTAATTACAAGTATGAAAAGTGTATATTTTAAATTATACATAAATATTAACGTTATATGTTTTTATTAAAGAATAACCTTTTAGCACTTTTTTTTTTAAATATTTTGTTGAGGAATTGGGGGAGGGGAACAGTGTTGGAGAATTGGGGGAAGGGGAACAGCCAAATTGTTGTCCTTCAGTCTTAGTTGTGGAGGTCACAGCTAGCTCAGCTCCAAGTCCAGTCACCATCCGACCACCCCTCGGCAGCTCGCGGCGCCTCACCTCAACTTTTAGCACTTTTTAATGCATCTGTTCATTGATTTCAACTTTACCTGATAACAATTTCCCAGACTGCTTTCTTTTTGTTTGTACTTATATGATCTATAGCTACCTATCCCTTTGTTTTCAACTTTTCTTTAATACCTTCAAATGCAAAGAATTAATCGGTGGATTTTTAACACCTCAATCTGTTATCTTTTTGCTTTTGAATAGGAGAATTTAGCTCTTTTGCAATTATTATTAAACTGAAATTATTCTTTTTTTCTATCAATTAATTTGTTTATTTTATATCTTACCTTGTTGTTGATTTGTTTTCTTCGTATTGGCTTGGAACAGTTTCTCTTCATTCCCTTCTCTTTTTTTTTTAAAGATTTTTATTGGGGAATTGGGGGGATGGGAACAGACAAGTTGCTGTCGTTTTGTTCTTCAGTCTAGTTGTGTAGGACGTCGCTTCACTGGCCCCTGTTGGTATTATCATTGCGCTCTTCCCGGGCAAGGCAGATCGGTCACCGACTTCTGGACGGCCGCTCACCGCGGCTGCTGGCTGCTGGCTGCTGGCTGCTGGCTGCTGGCTGCTGGCTACCCATGGTAGCCCATGGCAACCCAGTGCAGCAGGGGCTGCAGCCTATGCCGTCGCCAGTGACTCACGGCAGCCCAGCTCCAGGTTGAGCTGTTGTTCAGCATCTTAGCTGTAGGGGGCAGTGTCACTGGCCCTCATATGTGGGATCCGAACCGGGGCCCTCTGGCGTCCCAAGCCAGTTCTTAACCATCGCGCCACTCGGCCGGCCCTCTTCATTCCCTTCTTGCCTCCCTGTTAATTTGGAAGTTTCTAATCTATGTCTCCATAATGCTGGTCATTCCCTTCCCATACCTAGTAGTTATGAAACCTGTATACTTCTAGTAATATTTCAAAATTGAATAATAAACATGTTTTCCAAAACATTTCACACACTCACATCCCCACCCTTCACCTTGGTAGAAATTTTAGAAATTGATATTTTACTTACCCATTTTCCCATTGACCCCCCCCTATCCAACTCATCTTAAGTGTGTCTTCTGTATGAAGACTCATTCCTGAATACTCACACCATATGTTTCTTCTCCTTCTTCTCATTCTTTGTCTCCTCCTCCTCCTCCCCCTCTGCCTCTTCCTCCTACTCCTCCTCCCCCCACCACCTCTTTCTCCTTCTTCTTCTCCTCCTCCTCCTCCTCTTTCTTCTTCTTCGAAATTTTATTGGGGAACATTGTGTTTTTCCAGGACCCATCAGCTCCAAGTCAAGTAGTTGTCTTCAATCTAGTTGTGGAGGGTGCAGCTCCTTGGCCTATATGGGAATCGAATCAGCAACTTTGGTGTTATGAGCCTGCACTCTAACCACCTGAGCTAACCAGCTGCCCCCCATGTGTTTCTTATTAGTATCATAACTATACTGTCAGCTCCAAGGGTTGCTGCTGAGCCTGGCACCCAGAATTTTTTTTGTTGAAAGAATAAATTATCTGAAGATAGAACTATATTTATTACAAGGTTAATTGTTCACAACAATTAACAAAGAGCACTGTACTCTTCATCTACCCAATATTGAGATCTTTCTTCTAATATATCAATTGATTAGAGAACTTTGAGTATTTTTCTCAGCTAGGATCCATGGGCAATATGAGCCCTGGAGCATCTATAATTATCTTTCTTTTGCTCCGAAAAAAATGAATGACATTTTGTCTAGGAGTAGGATTCTTGGCTCTTAGTTGCGGTTATTCTCTTCATTTTGTAGATACTGTTCCAATGTCTTCCAGTTTTATTGTAACAAGTGAGAATTCTAATTCTAGCTTTATTTGCATTCCTCTTTAAAAATAGCCTCTTCCTGGGGTGGCTGGTTAGCTCAGTTGGTTAGAGCGCAGACTCATAATACCAAGGTTGCTGGTTTGATTCCCAGTGAGCTGTGTCCTCCACAACTAGATTGAAGACAACTACTTTACTTGGAGCTGATGGGTCCTGGAAAAACACACTGTTCCTCAATAAAACTTCCTTTAAAAAAATAGCCTCTTCCTTCAGTGTGAAAACGTCTACGTTTCTCCCTTTAACCATGGAGTTCAGGAATTTTGCCAGGATATGTGTATGTGTGTATCTTTTTTTAGTACTCCTGTCTTGGTGTCAATAAGATAAGCACCTGCCAAGCCTGATAAAGAAAAAAAGAGAGAAAACAGAATATGCATTTATACATTAGAAACGAAGAAGAAAACAAAATCACAGAAACAGAATTAACTCAAAGATTTATCAAAGGATCTGATATGTTTTCTTAGGCCCCTAACTGGAAAGTATTTTTAACATCTCTGGCTGTTTAGCATCTGTGAGTTTGAGTAGGTTTTGATAAGACTTGCGAAATCATAGCTTCTATTTAATATAGGCTGTTTTCTGAACAAAAGTGTCATATGTCAATAGGAAACGATCCACTCCTATAGCCAATCTAACATTAGCAATTTTCTCTACCAGAAATGACATTAAATTCTTCCTGGATTCAAACTCATAGAGTTAGAAAGTAGAACAGAGGTCACCAGAGACGTTGGGAAGGGGAAGATGGAGATTTATTGTTTGATGGGTACTGAGTTCCTGTTTGGGATGATGAAAAGTTTTGGAAATGGATAGTAGTGATGGTTGCATAACATTTTGAATGTACTTAATACCACTAAATTATATACTTTAAAAGGGTTAAAATGGTAAATTTTACCACAATAAAAAATTCTTCCTAGCACCGGCCGAGTGGTGCATTGGTTAAGAGCTGGCTTGGGACGCCAGAGGGCCCCGGATCGGATCCCACATATGAGGGCCAGTGACACTGCCCTCCACAGCTAAGATACTGAACAACAGCTCAACCTGGAGCTGGGCTGCCGTGAGTCACCGGCGACAGCGTAGGCTGCAGCCCCTGCTGCAGTGGGTTGACATGGGCTACTGTGAGCGGACAGCAGCCACCATGAGTGGCCGTCCAGAAGCCGGCGATTGATCTGCCTCGCCCNGGAAGAGCGCAATGATGGTGCCAACTTGGGCCAGTGAAGCAACGTCCTCCACAACTAGACTGAAGAACAAAAGGACAGCAACTTGCTTGTTCCCTTTCCCCCAATTCCCCAGTGCTGTTTCCATCCCCCAATTCCCCAATAAAAATCTTAAAAAAAAAATTCTTCCTAGATTTTTAAAGCACAAGTAAAAATCAAAGAATTCCTTATGGTTTTGCACACTGTGTGTATATAATATAGCAGCAGATTCACATTGCAAAAGCCCACCCATGAAAATCAAAAGTGGGCATTTTTGTACCTAGAGTAGTCAAATTCATAGAGACATAAAATACAATGGTGATTTCCAGAAGCTGTAGGAGGGGAAATGTGGACTTACTGTTTTATGGGTACCAAGTTTCAGTTAGGGGAGATGAAAAAATTTCTGGAGATGAATGATGGTGTTGGTTGCACAACAATGTCTGTACTTAATGCCACTGAACTGAACACGTAAAAATGGAAAAAGTGATACATTTTATGTTATGTATATTTTACCAGGATTAAAAACAATTTTTTAAGCTGGGTATTTTGGGTTCTAGTTTAGGCCCCTAAAACCAACATGGTGAGGTCTCTGGTGACTCAGGATGTAGAGAAATAGATCCAGTATGTGATGTGCCCACAGAAGGGGAACAAATGCAACATTCAACTCCAGAAGGAAAACACAAAAAACCCTGGCAAATCTGTACAGGATTTTAAGAAAAAGAAATCTGAAAATAGTATAGTGTGCCCACTTTGCTTTTTGATTGATTTGAAATATCATGTCGGAGGAGAACGCTACGGATAATCTGGACCACCAGAAAGATGAACAGGTGGGTTCTAGAGCAAATTAAGTCTGAAACATCACTGGAGGCAAAAATGACAACACTGAAGCTGTCTTCCTCTGGGTGCATCATGAGAAGACAGGGCTCTTTGGAAAAGACAATATGCTGGAGAAAATAGAAGGCAGCAGGACAAGAGAAAGACCAAACACATGCATTGACTCCATTAAAAAAGCCACAAGCATGAGTCTACAGGAGCTGAGCAGGGCTGTTGAGGACAGGACATGTGGACATCACTCATTCACAGAGTTGCCAGAAGCTGCAGCCGACTCAACTACATGCAACATAAAGCACTGCTGTATAAGTTCCCGTGACTTGGGACAGGATTGCTAGAAATATGGAAGCATAAGAGAGTAAATAACAGTATCCTCCTATGCGAATGTGCTTTTCAGATATGATTTGTCTCTGTTTGAGATGAATATTACCTGATACTGCTCCCTAGCAGACAGAATTCTGTTAAGCTCCTGGGAGTGTGCAGAATCCACATTGGCCACCAGGGGACAGAAGTCCCTGTGTCATAGAGACTGTAGGAGCAGAGACAAGGAGTTAATTCCCCAAGGGCAACATTTTGTACCCTCAGGCTTGAGAGGACTGCAGAAACTCCGGCGACCTCTAAGTGAGAAAAGCATTTGACAGAGGTCAGGGTGGACTGCCCATGCTGTAGTCTCTTAACTACAGGAGGAGCACTGAAATTTCTCAGCTCATGTGACAGGCCTAATTTCTTCCCCTACTGATATTTATCTCAATACCTACATCATTCCTATCAACATGCCATGGGTAAATTCTGTTTTCAGAGCACTTGTAGGGGCACCGTTAACTTTTGTACTGATTAGAAAACAAGAGTCTTCAGGGCAGACACAAGCTAGCAGGCACAGGATTGGGCAAGCTGACTGATGTTTCTGAGCGAGTTAGAAAAAGATCCCCTCTTGCTGAGCAGCCCTATATGGTGATCCTGGGTTCTTACCAAGAACTGTGCTGAGGGGCACTTCACATACCTTGTCTAATAATATAATCCTCACAACAAGACAGGCACTATTGTTGTCCACATTTTGCTGATGACAAATTAGAGGGTGAGTATAAGTAATTCACACTTGCGGCACCCCTGCTCATGCCAAAGGGAAGGGCAATGACCTTGGTGGCCCTAAACTTCTTCCCACATCCATTGCACTCACCAGAATTGCAGCTACTTAAAAGCCTCCCAAGAACAATGCTGATATAAACATTCTCGTTCATATCTCCTGGTGCACATGTGCAAGGGATTCTCTACGACAT
The DNA here is from genome assembly GCF_001890085.2 of Hipposideros armiger. Lineage (NCBI taxonomy): Eukaryota > Metazoa > Chordata > Mammalia > Chiroptera > Hipposideridae > Hipposideros > Hipposideros armiger. Next base: position 3,374,806 of record NW_017731411.1, on the reverse strand, counting down.
AAAGCATTTTAAATCTTTTCAGACAGTTAATTATGAGCATATGCCAAAATTTTATTACAGTCTTGCTGTAAGAACAAAGGCTTATGACAGACCAAGTCAAAGATAGCTCTCTGGTAGGAACACTTAAAGGGGTAAAAATGACTAGATAATTTAAAAGAAAAAACTTTTCCGTGTTTTTCCTCTACTCTGACCCAGATGTGTGTGGGGTTTTCCCATACCAAGCAATTCTCCGACACCAGCTGGGTGTCTCACAAATTAATTCTGGTACCATCTACCTGGAGTTAACATCAAATCACTCAGTTCCACAAGACTGTCCCCGCAACCTTCAGATGCCAATCCAAGTCGAGGTTGTCACCTGTACTTCTAACTTGACTTGGCTATAAATCAGAGGTTTTCACAATCCCTTCTGGCAGTTGATTAATTTGTTGGATCAACTCACAGAATTCAGAGAAACATTTTACTTACTAGATTAGTGGCTTATTACAAAAGATATAACTCAGGAACAGCCAGATGGAAGAGGTGCATAGGGCAAGGCATGGGGAAAGGGTGTGGAGCTTCCAGATCCTCTCTGGACATGCCATTCTCCTAGCTGCTCTCCCAGCTCCACATGTTCACCCACTGGAAGCTCTCTGAAACCCATACTTTAGGGACTTTTGTGGAGGCTTCATTACATAGGCATAACCGATGAAAACATTGGCCATAATTTAACCTCTAGCCCCTCTCTCCCCTCCCTGTAGGTGGAGAAATAGAGTTCAAATTTCCAAACTTCTAATCCCTTGGTTGGTTCCCATGACAATCAACCCTCAAATTTAAAAGTTTTCCATAGGTCGCTTCATTAATATAAACTCTGAGGTGGTTGAAAGGGGCTTTTTATGAATAAGAGATCTTTATCGCTCTGATCACTTAGAAAATTCCAAGGGTTTTAGCTCTGACAGGAATGGGGACAAAGACCAATTTCTTGTCATAAATCACAGTATCACAGTAATCACTGTTAGACTGTATACCAAAAAAGTGTCTAATTAGAGATCTTTAAACACTTGACTGGTAGCTGACAGTCAACGTAGTAGATGGGTATCTAATTTCTCAGAAGAGAAAGCTCTCTCAGAAGCTCTCTTAATTTGATTCCAATCTATGATAAAATTCTTGAATGTTTTATTGGCAATGCACTAGCTTCCCAGAGGAGGATGTGAGCCACATCGCCCCACATGCCAGGTAGGACAATTTTTCTTCTATGATAATTGAAGTGAAACTACTGGATCTAGGACATGCGTGTGTTCAGTTTTATTTTCCTAAGAGATTGTAACCATTTATCCTCTCACCAGCAAGTGGATGAGAGTTCCTGTTGCTCCACATCATACCCAACAATTATTATTGTCTGACTTTTTAATTCTTGTGCTCCTGGGCATTGTAAAATGGTATCTCATCGTGGGGTTTTTGCTGTTTTTTTTAAGATTTTTTATTGGGGAATTGGGGGATGGGAACAGCGCTGAAGAATTGGGGGAAGGGGAACAGACAAGTTGCTGTCCTTTTGTTCTTCAGTCTAGTTGTGGAGGACGTTGCTTCACTGGCCCAAGTTGACACCATCATTGCGCTCTTCCTGGGCGAGGAAGATCAGTCGCCGGCTTCT
>NW_017731411.1:3349580-3373163 GCF_001890085.2 Hipposideros armiger | reverse complement strand
GCTCACGCTGGCTGCTGGCTGCTCACGTTGGCTGCTGGCTACACATGGTAGCCCTTGGCAACCCACTGCAGCAGGGGCTGCATCCTATGCTGTCGCCAGGCGACTCATGGCAGCCCAGCTCCAGGTTGAGCTGTTGTTCAGCAAATTAGCTAAGTGTCTGTAGCTAAGTGACACTGGTCCTCATATGTGGGATCCGAACCAGGGCCCTCTGGTGTCCCAAGCCAGCTCTTAACCATCATGCCACTCGGCCGGCCCTCATCGTGGTTTTAATTTGTATATTCCTGATTATTAACCTGGATGAGCAACTCTTTAGTCTGACAATTAAGTTCACGAACTTTCCACTGTGTAAGTACACAGTGGAAAGTTCAGTGGAAAGTTCATGAACTTAATTGTCTGGCCTTTTCATATAGTCTAGATCTGTGCTATTCAATATGGTAACCACTAGTCATATGTGGCTATAATTAAAATTAAACACAATTTAAAGCTCCTCAGTCTCACTAGCTGTATTTCAAGTCTCAATAACTATTTGTTGCTAGTGGCTATTGGATAGTACAAATATGGACCACATCTATCATTGGAGGATGCTGTATTGAACCACCCAATTCTAGATACTGATCCTTGTGAATTATATATTCCAAGTTTATGTCTAGTCTTTTCACTGTCTTTATTGGGTATGTTGATGAACAAAAGTCCATAACTTTTTGGGCCAGCCAAGTGGCTCGAGTGGCTCAATTGATTAAGAACACGAGCTCTGAGCAACAGGGTCGCCAGTTCGATTCCCACATGGGCCAGTGAGCTGCGCCAGAGCTGAGCTGCCCCTGAGCTGCCAACAGGTAGCAGGATGGCTCAGCTGGTAAGAGCACGTGCTCCTAAAAACAAGGTTGCCGCTGGTTCAACTCCCACATGGGATGGTGGGCTATGCCCACCCACAACTAAGATTGAACACGGCACCTTGAGCTGAGCAGCCGCGAACTGCCAACGGGCAGTCGGATGACGACTGGACTTGGAGCTGAGCTAGCTGCACCCTCCACAACTAAGATTGAAGGAGAACAACTTGGCTGTTCCTCTTCCCCAATTCCCCAACACTGTTTCCCTTCCCCAAATCTCCAATAAAATCTTTAAAAAAAAAAAAGGCCATAATTTTAATGTAATTGAATTTACCAAACCTCTTTACCTTGGTCATAAAAATACTTGCCTATATTTCCTTCTAAAAAATACAAAGTTTTGCCTTTCACATTTCAGGCCTGAATCCACCCAGAATTTAGTTTTGGCTGTGGTGTAGAGCAGGGATCTATTTTAATTTTTTTTCCAACTGTCCCAGCACTCTTTGTATATTAGATTTCTATACAGACATGGCTCTTTCTCTGAGCTCTCTGTTATGTTTCATTAATCCTGAGCCAACCACATTGTTTTAATTACTATAGTTACAGAAAAAAACCCAAGTTTGGCAGCTCTCCCCTGGAAAGCCAATACTCAAGAGACTAGTGTTGAGTGAAAAGAAAGCAAAGTTTGCTTTAGGAAAGATTGCTTTATTCAGGAAGCCAGCGCCTAGGAAGATGGTGGACTAAATGTCCAAAGACCACCTCTGAAGCGCCAGACCAAGCAGAGGAGTTTTAACGGGGAGAAAGGAGAAGAGGCATTCCAAGGAACTGAAAGAGAAGTCTGGGTTTCTTTAGTCACAGATGACACTTCCTCCCATCAGACTCCTGGGCATCAGAAGCTGCTAGCAGCTACCTTGGAGACATTCCCTCTTTCTCCAAAACAAACTCATAAATTCTCCTTAAGACCTTGACGTTATCTCCTCCTGCTTGACAAAGAAACAGCCCATCAGCAACACAAAATTAATTACACTGTGACAACAAAAAGAGTTGAGCAAAAAGAGCAGTTAACCTGTGAACAAAGGCCTAAAATTCAGAATTAAATTATTTAATTCTAGCTGCCAAAAGACTTGGGGCATTAAAATTACAAGGTGCTCAGCTACATTATAATTTTATAATGCAATAAAAGCCTGATACCTTGGTTTTTCAGGAGTGTCTTGACTGTTCTTGTCCCTTTGCACTTCCATATACATTTTAGATTTGCTTTTCAAATTCCCCATAAAATTCTGTTAAAATTTTAATTGGAGATGCATAAAAACTTTAGATCGATTTGGAAACAACTGATATCTATGTGCTAGGTACTGTTCATGGCCCTGGGGGTGCAACAGTGAGCAAGACAGACGAGAGGCCTTCCTATCAAAATTAGAATAAAATCCAAACTCTTTACCATCGCGTATAAACAATCCACACATGAACTGTACTTCTCCCCACCCCTAGCTCATCTCCCACTATTCCCTCTCCCTCGGTGCTCCAGTCACACCATCATTCCTTGAACTCTCCAAGCTTTCTTCCAGTTGTGTTTTTGCTGGACTCTGCCTCCACACCCTACCCTGTATTTGCATGACAGGCTCTCTCACTTTAAACAGGTCTTTGCTCAAATAACCACCTTTTCAGGGAGGCCATCATTCTATCTAAAATAGCTGCAGCATATCTCTCTACCAGTTGCTTTATTTTTCTCCATAGCACTCTTCACTACTTAACATATTAAAGTTTGTTTTTGTTTCTGTCTTCCTCCTTACTAGAAAGTAGGCTCCATGAACCAGGAACTCTGTCTGTCTTGTTTATTGTTATGTCTGCAGGGCCTTGATCTGTGCCCAGAACACAGTAGGCACTTAATAAATTTGTTGAATGAAAAAAGATTAGACAAATTATCAAGAGGCTTTTGAAAAAAACCCAGGCAAGATCTCTGAGTTGATACCTGTAGTCACAGCTATCTAAAGTCTTAGAAATATTTGGCTAGTGCTTATCCATTATAATAAAAACTCCATCTAAATTGGCTACAATTCTTGAAGAGTTCCCAGGGAGAAGAGTATTAAACACCTAATGATTTTAGAATCCTATTTGCAAATATGTCATCCTTCATACGTGTATTTCTCTATGAAGGTTTGAGCAGATTATTATTATTATTATTTTTAAAGATTTTATTGGGGAATTGGGGAAGGCGAACAGTGTTGGGGAATTAGGGAAGGGGAACAGTCATGTTGTTGCCTTTCAATCTTGGTTGTGGAGGGCGCAGCAAGCTCAGCTCAAAGTCCAGTTGCCTTCTGGCCACCTGTCAGCAGCTCACGGCCATTCAGCTCAAGGTGCTGTGTTCAATTTTAGTTGCAGGTGGGCATAGCCCACCATCCCATGCCAGAGTCAAACTGGCAACCTTGTTGTTAGGAGCACGTGCTCTCACCATCTGAGCCATCCTGCCACCTGTTGGCAGATCAATGGCAGCTCAGCTCAGTGCAACTCACTGGTCCATGTGGGAATTGAACTGGTTACCCTGTTGCTCAGAGCTTGCACTCCTAACCAACTGAGCCATTCAGCCGGCCCTGAGCAGATTATTTTAATTCCAATTTATCAATTTTTTTTATGGATTACATTTGTGGTCATAATTAAGAAGTCTCGGGAGGCTCGGTGGCTCAGTTGGTTAGAGCGCGAGCTCTGAGCAACAGGGTTGCCATTTCGATTCCCACAGGGGCCAGTGAACTGCTCCCTCCACAACTAGATTAAAGACAACGACTTGAGCTTAGCTGCCAGTGGGCGGCTGAATGGCTCAGTTGATTAGAGTGCATGCTCTTAACAAGAAGGCTGCCGGTTCCACTCCTGCATGGGATGGTGGGCTGCGCCCCCTGCAACTAAGATTGAAAATGGTGACTGGACTTGGAGCTGAGCTGCACCCTCCACAGCTAAGATTGAAGGACAACAACTTGACTTGGGAGTTGATAGGTTCTGGGGGGAAAAACACACACACACACACTGTTCCCAATAAAGTTAAAAGAAAAAAAAAAAAGAAGTCTCCTAACCCAAGGTCACAAAAAATTTCTTTTTTTTAGATTTATAATTTTCATTATATTTAGTTTATATTCCATCTTGAGTTAATTTTTGTATGTGGTGTGAGGTAAAGGTTTATGTTTATTATTTATTTATTTAGCCTACAGATATCCAATTGCTCAAGCACCATTCATTTAAGATTATCCTTTCCCCATTGAAGTTCCTTGGTATCTTTGGTGAAAACTAGTTGTTAGCAAGAGAGGTCTACTTCCAGACTCTTTATTCTGTTAGGTGGATTACATGTCTATCCTTATACCAGCACCATGGTGTTTTGATTATTGTGCCTTTACAGTAAGTTTGAAATCCGGTCAGTAGTCCAATTGTGTTCATTTTGTTTCAAAGAATAGCTTTGGTTATTCTAGGTCCTTCCCATGTCCATATAAATTTTAGGATCAGCTTATCAATTCCTATTTTTTAAAAAGCCTGTTGGGGTTTTAATAGTGATTACATCAAATCTATAGATCAATTTGAGGAGAACTGCCATCTTAACAATATTGAGTACTTCAATCCATAAACATGATATATTTCTCCATTTAAGCAGATTAATAGTTGTGGGGTTTTTTTTTCTTTTTCTTATTCCAGTTTGTTTAGGAGCTGATAGGTATGGTTTAGTAGGCCATAACTTTTTCTGTTTTCAGCCCTCACCTCAATAGATGTCTAATAATGAACGTTTGGTTTTGTAATTAAAAAAAAAAAAAGCACTCAAAACAGGTTAGTTTCCTTTTCCCCTGGAAACACCTTGCTTCTTAGTACCTGGGGTTTCTCTGGAGCCATCCTAGGGCCTGAACCTCCCCTCTTCCCCCGTGGTGATCCAACCTTTTTACATTCCTCGAGTCTTCTCTGGGACTCTGCTTTTCTACCCCACATTAATCCATTCAGACACTGAGGCCTTTTATGATCTCAGTACTCTGGACGGAGTGCTTTTAAACCCTCTGTCCATCATCATGCCCTCAAATATCCATCTTGTTTGTTCACTTTTCCTTTTGTTCTGGGATGTATAGGGATGGGGGATGGCCGATGATAAGCAGGGCAGGACCTCTCAATGAGCCAGATAAGAGGTGTGGCTGAAGCCTGAACTAGATGTGTCTGCTTGGAGTAAGGGACTGACCCTTTGCACCAAAAGGGTCACTGGCCTTCCATGATGTCCTTTGGTGGCTGAGGGAGTACATCTGTATATTGGAGGTCTCCAGGCAGTCAGGGAACCCCACATTCTCCTGTGCCACAGTACCCTCTGCTGGAGTCCGAACATTGACTCTTCGCTGAAAGTACACTTCCTTTTGGTTGGACCGGAAAAGAGTTATGTTACACAGCCAACAGATGCTCGCTGAGAACCTACTCTGTGTAAGGCATTGCTCTGGGCAGCCATGAATACAACAGAGTCTCTGACTGCAGAGGTGTTTCAATGTAAAATAGATTGCACTGTTTGGCTTGCAGTTAGGAGGCCCACATGCAGAAGAGACATCAGAAAAACTATCTTCTACATGGCTACGGAATCCAACAATGGTGAGGTGGGGGAGGCCTCCCAATAAACAGCAAGACTTCGAAGCCATCGCTACCTGTATGGATATTAGCCTGCATGGAACTGTGTCTCTGAGCTAGGGGGTTTGAACCTCACTTTGACATCCTGGTGAATCCAACTCACAGGTCTGCCCAAGGAAAACTTGATCCCATCCCTACCAGCTGGGGATGAGCATGTCCTTTATGCCATCATTGTTTCTTATAAACTCCTCCATTATAGTGTTTCTCATATAGATGGCATTGGCGTTATTTATTTACATGTTTCCTATTTAACTGGATGATGAGCTACTTTGGAACAGGCACCAAGTTGTTCAACTCTGCTGTATGCTGAGGACACAGATGACTGGTTAGGTGAGATATTTGCGTGGGGTGCAACTGAGGACAATCTTGAGTAACTAAGGCATTTGGATTCATTCCTGTTCCATCCTTAACAAAGACTGCTTTTGAGACACGGTATTAATGGTGGATTGGCCATTAATGGGCATATGGCCCATCTAGTTTAGATATTTTTACACTTGTTCTAAGCCACACAATCTGAGATTTTTGACAAAACTGGGTTGAATTTATATAGAACAGCTGGGCACAAGTCTATATCAGGGGAAGTCATAGAAAATAGCTGTAGTAAAATTGATTTGTTTCACAGCTTTGAGATATAATTGACAAATCACATTATGTAAATTTAAGGTGTACATTATTTTATATATGTGTATATAATATAAATACATGTATATATACATGTTATTAACACAATAAAGTTACTTAACACATCCATCACCTCACACAGTTCTATTTTTGCGTGTGTTGTGAGTACATTTAAGATCTACTCTCTTAGCAACTTTCAAGTATACACATTATTGTCAACTATAGTCACCATGATCTACATTTGACCCCCAGAAGAACGTATCCATCTTACTGCAGAAAATTCTTTTTTTTTAAAGATTTTTTTACTGGGGAATTGGGGGATGGGAACAGCACTGGGGAATTGGGGGAAGGGGAACAGACAAGTTGCTGTCCTTTTATTCTTCAGTCTAGTTGTGGAGGACGTTGCTTCACTGGCCCAAGTTGGCACCATCATTGCACTCTTCCCGGGCGAGGCAGATCAGTCGCCCACTTCTGGACGGCCGCTCACTGTGGCTGCTGGCCACTCACGCTGGCTGTTGGTTACACACAGTAGCCCATGGCAACCCACTGCAGCAGGGGCTGCAGCCTACGTGGTTGCCGGCAACTCATGGCAGCCCAGCTCCAGGTTGAGCTGTTGTTCAGCATCTTAGCTGTAGAGGGCAGTGTCACTGGTCCTCATATGTGGGATCCAAACCAGGGCCCTCTGGCGTCCCGAGCCAGCTCTTAACCAATGTGCCACTTGGCCGGCCCTGCAGAAAATTCTTGATTCTCACCACTGGAGGGATGTGACAGAGGCCTTTATCCATTCATCACAGAGCATACTCCTTGTAAGAGCCTACACAAGACATTTCTCTCAGAAAAAGCTGTTTCTCTTGAATAATCAACTTCTCTGTATCTTAGGGAGAGTATGATATATGTCTAATCACGTTTCTCTCTTTGCTTTTGCCACTTAGGCACTTAGTGCTAAAGTTACAGATTATTTCTAGTAACCATAAAGGATACCTGGAGACAGTCAGCATAGGAATTAAGACATTGAGCTTTTAAGTCAGGCAAATCTGAATTGAGATCTCACCTCTGCCACTTCTTAGCTGTGACTGCAGGCCACTTATCTAGTTTTTTCCAAGTATTTATAAAATGGGCACAATCACATTATTTACTTTGGGAAGTTATTTTGTTGGGAAGATTAAGGGATACAATGCTGAGCATAAGTCATGGCACAACAATCAACGCAATTATAATCATTTTCACTTTATGGTAAGCAGTTCTGTGTGCTCAGATTCCTCCTACCTTTAGTATTTTCTGGTTCCTAAGATACACACACACACACACACACACACACACACACACACACTTTTCTGCTTCAGAATTGTGTAAATTGGTATTATTTTTTTATCTGCTATACTTACCCTACAGATAAGAATCTGTAGAAAACTTGCCATAGTAATAATTAAGTCTGCATCTGGGAGGTTCTCCCCCTCACCACAGGATAGCAAGGGAGCATATTTTATATGTCTGACAGGATTAGGAAATCATGGAAAAGATGTGTGTTCTGCTTTAGGCATTCTTTACTTCAGGTGACCATTGTTCACACTGGTTCATTACTATTACTGTCTTCTGATATATACTCTGATTATATATTTGTTTAGATTTAAAGGGCAGCACTTCATTCCAAAGTAAGTAAGGAGTCTGTTCTTTAGCTTCCATTTGGGTTCAAATAAATTCAAACAGAAGGGATCCGTTAGGTTGACATTAATGTCTGGTACATTAACATAATTTAAGAAGTCTCAAACTTGGTATATATATCTCCATACTTTATAAAAGGAGGCTTTGATATCTATCTTTTAAAACTTTTTTTTTTAAGATTTTATTGGAGAATTGGGGGCGGGGAACAGCGTTGGGGAATCAGGGAAGAGGAACAGGCAAGCTGCTGTCCTTTTGTTCTTCAGTCTAGTTGTGGAGGACGTAGCCTCACTGGCCCCATGTTGGTATTATCATTGCGCTCTTCCCGGCTGAGGCAGCCATTCACTGGCCATTGGATGGCTGCTCACGGCGGCTCACAGCAGCTCACAAAAGCTCACGCCCACTGCCGGCCAGCCCCACCACAGCCTACACCATCACCAGCGACTCACAGCAGCCCAGCTCCAGGTCAAGCTGTTGCTCACCATCTTAGCCGTAGAGGGTGCAGCATCACTGGCCCTCATGTGGGATCCGAACCAGGGTCTTGCTACTCAGAGCTGGCATCCCAAGCCAGCTCTTAACCAATGCGCCACTCGGCCAGCCCATCTTTTAAAGCTTTTTTAAAAAATTTATTGTTGAAGTCAGTTTACTTTTACTTCCCGAGATACCTTCATGCTCATCAAGGATTTTATCTGAGCTATCTCAGGGACTGCTTTGCCAAATGTTTGTCTAATTTAACCTTTTTATAGCTCTATTGAGGTATAAATGATGCACAATAAGTTGCACATATTTAAAGTATATAAACTGATAAGTTTGGATATGTGCTTACACCTGTGAAACCATCACCAAAATCCAAGATAATAAACATTTCCCACACCCCCCAAAGCTTCTCCATCCCACCTCATTCCTTCTCCCTGCCTCCATCCCCCACTGACCACTCATCTGCTTTATCTCAATAGGTTAATTTGCATTGTCTAGAACTTTATATAGAATAGAATCATATAGTTTGTACCCTTTTTGTCTGGCTTCTTTCACTCAGCATAATTATTCGAGATCCATCCATGTTGCTACATACATTGATAGTTCATTTCTTTTTACTGCTGATAAATACCCACTGTATCAAAATACTACAATTTTTTAATTACATGAACTTATTAATTATGTAATTGATTTTGTCTCTCTCCATGCTAACTGGAAAAAACAAAACAAAACACCAAAACACTAAATCTGTGGCCCACCTCTAGCAAAAGGACAGATTTCAGGCCAGCATTTTAAATACTAATCTCACTCCTAACTTCATTTACTTTTTTTCTTTCCTTTTGTTTTAAGTTCCCTACCATAGAAATCTAATCATGTCATTCCCAGGTAGAACACCTGCAGGAAGAATCGAAAGTCCTTAGTACAGCAAGGCAGATCCTTCATTAGTCATTCATTCTTTCAACAAATATTTGCTAAGTGGTTCTATGCTACCTGGCTAGGTATGGAGGTATGATGACAAACCAGAGAGACATGGCCTTTACCTTCATGGAATTTATATCCTAGTGAGAGAGACAAACAACCACGTAAACAATGTAATTATGGATTGGATAAGCATGACATTGTTATGAAAGAAATAATCAGGGTGCTGTGACTGAGTCCTGGAGCAGGGTGGATATCACAGAAGGCCTTTCTGAGGCGGTGATGCCTACACTGCCTAAAACATGAGACAGAAGTGGCCATGGGAAGAGGTCTAGGCAAAGCAAACATCAAATACAAAGATCCAGAAGTGTGAAAAGGCTTAGATGGCCAGTATGGCTGCAGGTAGTGAGGTTGCTGGAGAATTGAGCTCTGCCTGCTTCTCCAGTCTTACTTCCCAAACCACAGGCCCACATGCAACCACCCTAAATCACAGACATGCATAGCTACTAGCCATTTCCTCAACACACCACGCTTTCTCATTTTTCACCTGCTCCCTCCTCCTGGACAATCCTACTCCTCCTTGTGATTGGGATTCCAAATAATACCTTCATTGAAACCTTTGGGTTCCTCTCCAACCCTCCTCCAGGCAGCTAGACTGCTCCTCCTCCTCTGTGCCTCTACAGTCTATAGGTACTTCTCTTTTTTTATGCAGCTAACATGTATTGAATGCTTTCTATCTGCTGAGCATTGTTCTAAGCACTTCACCTGTATAAACTCAACCTTATGAGGCAAGTTCATTTAATCCTCAAAACTCTACTCCCAGACAAGAAAAGGCTAAAGGAGTTCATCACAACCAAACTAGTATTACAAGAAATGTTAAAGGGATGAAGGAGGAGAGAGAAGGGGAGGGAGGAAGGAAGAAGGAGAAGGAGGATACGAAGGAAAAGAAGAAGAAAGACAAAAAATTTGAATAATACAATGGCAATAACTACATACCTATCAATAATTACTTTAAATGTAAATAGATTAAGTGTGCCAATCAAAAGACACAGGGTGGCTAAATGGATAAGAAAACAAGATCCTAGTGTCCATCAATAGATGATTGGATAAAGAAGAGGTGGTACATATATACAATGGAATATTACTTGTCCATACAAAATGAAATTTTGCCATTTGCAACAATATGGATGGACTTAAAGGGTATTATGCTAAGTGAAATAACTCAAACAGAGAAAGGCAAATACCATATGATTTCACTTATATGTAGAATCTAAAAAACAAAATAAATGAACAAACAAAATAGAAACAAACCCATGGATACAGAGAACAAACTGATAGTTGCCAGATGGAAAGGGGGTTGGGGGTGATGGGTGAAAAAGATGATGGGATTAAGAAGAACAAATTGGCAGTTACAAAATAGTCACGGGGATGCAAACTACAACATACGGAATACAGCCAATAATATTATAATAAGTATATATGGTTTCGGGGGAGTACTAGACTTATCAGAGGGATCAGTTTATAAGGTATATAAATGTCTAACCACCATGTTGTATATCTGAAACTAATGTGACTATCAACTGTAATTGAAAACAAACAAAAAAACAAACTACGAGCTAGATATTATTATTATCTCTACCATGTAGATAAACTGAAGCCCAGAGAAGTAATTCACCCATAGTTACATAATAAGTAAATAGTAGAGTCAGGATTCCAACCACGACAATCTAGTTTGTACTTTAACTACTAAGCCTTTTTTGCCTTTCAAGATTGATAATTGTAGCTAACATTTATCAAGCACTCCCTATGTGCCAGGCTTTCTTAACTCTTGATATGAATTAACTCATTGAATTCTCAACAGCTCTTTGAGATAGATGCTCTCAGTCCTCACAACAACAGCCTTATTGGTGCTAAGACCATGACTCTCTTGGGTGGGGTCCATGCCATGTCCCATTCAGCAATCTCAATGCCTCCCACACCTAGAAGTTGCTCAACAAATGTCTGCTGAATGAATGAATAAACCAGCAGAACTTGTGTCTTTCTCTTGGTTTAGGATTCAAACTTTGAGTACACAGTGCCTAATAGTTGCTTGGAGAAAATTATGATAATAGATTATAAATCTGTTGTAGTAAATATGCACCAAGAAGTGATTCATATAAAGGCTGGCTTAATATGCATATTCTCTGCATTTCAAATGTGAGATAAGGACATTATCTTATGTATCAGAGATTGTATTATGTATTAGAAGATGTACTAACCAACCCCTCTGGCAGCATAATAGGCACAAAGGGCTGCTTTGAAGACAGCACCTGGGCAGCCAGTTAGCTCAGTTCATTAGAGCACAGTGCTCATAACACTAAGGTTGCCAGTTCAATTCCCACATGGGCCAGTGAGCTGCGCCCTCCACAACTAGACTTGGAGCTCAGCTGCGTCCTCCACAACTAGATTGAAAACAACAACTTGACTTGGAGCTGATGGGTCCTGGAAAAACACACTGTTCCCCTATAAAGTTAAAAAAAAAAAAAGACAGGATGCAAGATGGCAGCCACCACGGGCTTGGGAGTAAAAGTCCCTCGCAATTTCTGACTGTTGGAAGAATTTGAAGAAGGCCAGAAAGGAGTAGGAGATGGCACAGTTGGCTGGGGTCTAGAAGATGACGAAGACATGACACTTACAAGATGGACAGGGATGATAATTGGGCCTCCAAGAACAATTTATGAAAACCGAATATACAGCCTTAAAATAGAATGTGGACCTAAATACTCAGAAGCACCCCCCTTTGTAAGATTTGTAACAAAAATTAATATGGAGTTAATAGTTCTAATGGAGTGGTGGACCTAAGAGCCATATCAGTGCTAGCAAAATAGCAGAATTCATATAGCATCAAAGTTGTCCTGCAAGAGCTTTGGCGCCTAATGATGTCTAAAGAAAATATGAAACTCCCTCAGCCACTGGAAGGACAGTGTTACAGCAATTAATCAAAAAGAAAAACCACAGGCCCTTCCCCTACCCCCATTCAATTTAAGCAGTCTTCATTTTCCACAGTAGTAAATTTTCTAGATATGTCTTGTAGACCTCTAAGTACTGGAAAGGAAGTTCCCATTCAAAGGCAGTTTATCTTAAGATACTGTAAATTATACTAATTTTTTGTTCATTTGAAATACATGTTGTGCTACAACAACAAAAAAAGACAGCACCCATAATAAATCTAATCTATGTTTAAATGTGACCCAGCCAACAAAAATAACATGTTGTTGCCTTACAGCTACGTCCACGACCACCCCCACCCCACCCGCACTAACCCCTGATCTAACGAGGTCCTGAAGAAGTGTCTCAGAACGCTGAGACCCGGTGGAATGATTTCGGTCATCTCCCTTTATTTGTATAGGACACGGCAGAATGGCACTGTCCTGGGGGCTGTGCAGGCTGTATGAAGGCATAGTACTTGTTGGAACACAATGGGAGCTGGTTAATGGAAAATAGCCTTAAGGCACGTGACACACGGATCTTTGAGTAATCCAGTTTCACTTACTTTGATATTTTCTCAATAAAAGTCATACTGTTAGGTTTACGGCTCCTTAACAAAACTTGCACAAAAGATTTTCGTTCCAGAGACTTTATGACCAGACCTGGGACTGTCTCTCAAGAGGAGAGATCAGCACCTAAGTCTTGGTGGGTAAGGAATTTATAGCTGAAGCTGGATACAGAAGCAAAAAAAAGCAGTTAGTGTGTAAAAAGGAAAAATGGTTAGTTTATCTTATTTTAACAAACTATAAAACACAGTTAGGTTATTATTTTTAACGAGCTAATACATAACTTGCTTATCTTCTTGACGGGCTATAAAACATGACTTGTTTATCTTTTCCTAACAAGCTATATACTTTGTTATGGCTTTTGCTGAAGCAGGAGCTTTTTAAATTCCTCTGGGCGGGGGTACTCTCCGAAATGAGCTTGTTTAGCCTAGGGTCTCGTCCTTGGTCCCTACAATAGGAAGCCCCGATTCGGGGCTCAGTCCATGAGGCTGATCCCCCTGGTCCCACGTTAGCCTCATCTCTGTCTCTTGTGCTCCCTCTGCGTCGCCCCTCTCGTTTCCCATTGCCCTTGCCACACAGGACATGACAACATGTCAACTTATAAAACCATCTACATCTTTTGTCTAGCTATTCTGTTCTTTCACTTGACAGCAAATATTAGACACAATAAATAAAAGTTTAAAATTTCATTTAAATCTCAGAATAAGTTAATGACCCTATAAAACAAATTGGGAAGAGTCAATGGTACTCAGAAAAAGAAGGATAACTTCTTTAAGTCTAAGGGAATGGTACAAAATCAATTTATCAGATTAAAAAATAGCTATTCTTGCCTTATCAGCTCTGGATACCTAATATAATTTTCTAACAGTTTGGGAAATTGATACAGCAAGCCTCAGTTTTTTGGTCCATTGACTATGTTTGAGAATTCCCTAGAAAAGTATTGGAAAAAAGAAAATATCAGTCTTTCAAAGGCAAGCTCTGTAAAGAGCAAAGGAAACTAAGCAAAAAGGCAAAGAGGAAGGAATGGAAATGATATTTGCGCAAATCTACTAAGTGCCAAGTGATTTACCTAGATTTAGGACTCAATTTGACAAAGTAGGATGACACCTGGTCCACGTTTTCTTTGCAGACAGGGAAATTAAAGGTTAAAAATGTTAAGTAAAATACACACCATCATAGGACTGGTATAAAACCAAGTTGGGAATCTGATACAGTTGTATCAGATTTTCATTCCAAATCTCATACTCTTTTTGCTGTAACACACTGCCTTAGGTTCCTAAAAGGATGTATTGACAAATTTGACAAAAAGGTTTTGTTTGTAGAAACTAACCCGGCATTCATTCCTACCCTCACATCCCTCCATTAACAACTACAAGACATATTTCACTGCCTCTTACAGTTTTTCCCAAGAGGCTCCTTAATCCTCATACCAATGGAATTCGAATGGCCAAGTCTACCAAACTGTCACACCTGCCTCAATGTCCCCTTTCCTACACTCAAATCCCATATGAAAACAAATAGGCTTGTATTTATAAAGTAAACTGAAGGGGACTTTGTAAAGCTTTTTTTCCTAAAAGAAATCTTCCCATCAGATTGGCAAAAGTTTTCAAGTCTGACAATACTAAGTGCTGCTAAGGATACAGAACTGTGGGAACTCTCCTACGTTGCTCATGGGATTGTAAGTTAGTACAATCACTTCAGAATACAATTTGGCAAAGTTTAATAAAGTTTCAGATACATCCCACAATTCTATTCCTAGATACATTTTCTAGAGATGTTCTCATGTATACAAGGATATATATGAATACTGTATTTCATTGATGGGAAGGTAAAATTGTGTAACTGCTATGAAGAACATTATGGCAGTTCCTCAAAAAATTAAAAATAGAACTACCTTATGATCAAACAATTCCACTTCTGGGTGTATATCCAAAAGATTTGAAAGCAGGGCCTCTAACAGATTATTTGTATACCTATGTTCATAGCACCATTATTCACCATAGCCAAAAAACAGAATCAACCCAAGAGCTCATTGACAAAGGGACAGATAAACAAAATGGAATATTTTATACAATGGAATATTATTCAACTTTTAAAAGGAAGGAAATTCTGATAAATGCCACAACATGGATGAACCTTGGTGATATGTTAAGTGAAATAAGCCAGTGACCAAAGGACAAATACCGTATGATTCCATTTATATGAAATACTTAAGGTAGTCAAATTCATAGGAACAGAAGAATGGTGACTGTCAGGGTCTGGCGGGGGGGGGAGGGATGGGAAGTTATTGTTTAATGGGTATAGAGTTTCAGTTTTGCAAGAATGAAAACAGTTCTGAAGATAAATGGTGGATGGGCTGGCCAAGTGGTGCATTGGTTAGGAGTTGGCTTGGGACGCCAGCTCTGAGCAGCAGGGCCCTGGTTCAGATCCCACGTGAGGGCCAGTGACACTGCGCCCTCTACAACTAAGATGATAAACAACAGCTCCACCTGGAGCTGGGCTGCCATGGGTTGCCAACGATGGCGTAGGCTACAGTAGGGCTGGCTGGCAGCGGGCGTGAGCTTTCGTGAGCTTTCATGAGCTGCCGTGAGCAGCCGTCCAATGGCCGGAGACCGATCTGCCTCGCCTGCAAAGAGCGCAATGATAATACCAACATGGGCCAGTGAAGTGACGTCCTCCACAACTAGACTGAAAAACAAAAGGGCAACAACTTGTCTGTTCCTCTTCCCCTATTCCCCAATGCTGTTCTCCTCCCCCAATTCTCCAATAAAATCTTAAAAAAAAAAAAAGATGGTGATGGTTGCACAAAAACGTGAATGTACTTAATGCCATTGAACTATAAAAACCACAATTGTTAAAAAAAAATAATTTTTTAAAAGATTTTTATTGGGGAATTGGGGGGATGGGAACGGTGCTGGGGAATTGGGGAAAGGGGAACAGACAAGTTGCTGTCGTTTTGTTCTTCAGTCTAGTTGTGGAGGACGTTGCTTCACTGGCCCAAGTTGGCACCATCATTGCGCTCTTCCTGGGCGAGGCAGATCAGTCGCCGGCTTCTGGATGGCCGCTCACAGCAGCTGCTGGCCGCTCACGCTGGCTGCTGGCTACACATGGTAGCCCATGGCAACCCACTGCCACAGGGGCTGCAGCCTACGCCGTCGCCGGCGACTCACGGGCAGCCCAGCTCCAGGTTGAGCTGTTGTTCAGCATCTTAGCTGTGGAGGGCAGTGTCACTGGCCCTCATATGTGGGATCCGAACCGGGGCCCTCTGGCATCCCAAGCCAGTTCTTAACCATCGCGCCACTCGGCCGGCCCCCAAAAATATAAATTTAAAATTAAATTTAAAAACACTTTTAGCAGCTTTGTTTTTAAACAGTAAAAAATTGGGAACCCCCTAATGTTAAAGTGTGTATCTTTACATAGCAGAATACCATATAGCAGCTAAAGCAGTTGAACTAGATCTATTGCCTAAACAGCTAAATCTCAAGAACAATATTAAAAGAAAAAAGAAAAAAAGGAAGTTATAGATTTATATGCACAGAATGATATCACTTATATGAAGTCTAAAAACATGTGTCTTAGTCTGTTCAGGCTGCTATAACAGAATACCACAGACTGGATGGCTTAAAAACAGAAATTTATTTCTCACAGTTATGAAGACTGGGAGGTAGAAGATTAAGTTACCAGTAGATTTAGTGTCTGGCAAGAGCCCACTTCCTGTGTCTTCACATGGGGCAAGGAGGCTCTCTGAGGTCTCTTTTATAAGGACACTAACTCCATTCTTGAGGGCTCTGCTGTCATGACCTGATCACGTCCCAAAGGCCGCAGTTTCAAATACCATCACAATGGGGATTAGGTTTCGCCATGTGAATTTTGGAGGACACACTTAGTCTATAGCAACATGTAATACTTATGGAACCATAAATGTGTATTATTAGTTTTAAAGGTGACTGAAGTTGATAAACATCAAATTCAGATTGGTGTTGGAAAGGGAATACTTTAAATAAACAAACAACTAACACAAATCATACAAGTCCAATTGAGTTTCAACTTGGTGCAAAAGCAATCCAGTGGAGGAAGTATAGTGTTTCCATGCTGCTGCAGGAATTGGGACATCCAAAGGCAAAACAATGAACCTCGACTTAAATCTCATACCTTATACAAAAATTAACTCAAAATGAATCATAGATTTATGTGCAGAGAAAATACAGGAGAAAATCATTGGGACCTAGGGCTAGGTGAAGAGTTCTTAAACAAGCCACAAAAGCACAATCTATTAAAGACAAGAACCAATAAATTGAACTTCATCAAAATGTTTAAATTTTTGTGAAAGATGCTGTTAAGAAAACAGAACTGAGGAACTGGAGGTGTTGGAAGGTTTACAGAATAGATGTGGTAGAAACAGGTAGAAAGAAAGTTAGAAGGGCAAGAGGTTGGACTCAGTAGAATACTGGAGTTTAAGAAACGAGTTCAATCAGCTTCAGGTGAAATCAAGGTTCATTGCTGAAGTGAAGTGGAGGTGATGGTTGAAGAGATTGGGGAGGAGTGGTGTAAAGAGGGTGCTGAGACTTCATCAAAATAACCAACTTTTGTACTTCAAAAGACATCATCAAGAAAGTGAAAAGACAACTCACAGAATGGGAGAAAATATTTGGAGACCACATATCTAAGAACTTGTATCTACAGTAGAATCTATAAAGAACTCTTAAAACTGAACAGTAAAAAGCCAAACAATCCAATTATAAAAAAGGGGAAAAGACATGAACAGACGTTTCAGCAAAGAGGATATAAACATGGCAAATAAGCACATAAAATATGTTCAACATCATTAATCATTAGGGAAATGCAAATTAAAACTACAATGAAATATCATTACACATATACTAGAATAGCTAAACTAAAAAATAGTAACAATACAAACTGCATCTCCCATACACTCAGGGTGGCAATGTAAATAGTACATCCAGTCTGGAAAATAACTTGGCAGTTTCTTAAAAATCTAATCATGTATTTACCACATGACCCAGCAATTACACTACTGGGCATTCATCCCAGGGAAATGAAAACATATGTTCACACAAAAATGTGTACATGAATCTTCATAGCAGCTTTACTTGTAATAGCCCCAAATTGGAAACATCCCAAAAGTCCATCTATAGGGTGAATGAATAAACCAACTATGGTACATCCATACCATGTAATGCTACTTAGCAACAAAAAGGAATGAAAATATATTGGATGAATATCAAAGGAATTGGGGAAAATTTAGTGAAGGGTACTCTCTGTACTATTTTTGCAACTTTCTGTGAATCTATAATATTTTAAAAATGAAAAATTAATCATTATGGAAATACAAATCAAAACCACAAGAAGATATCACTTCACACCATTAGGATGGCCACTATAAAAATAAAGTAAAATAAAAAACAAAAAGTAACAAGTATTTGTGAGGATGCGGAGAAATTGGAACCCTTGTGCATTGCCAATGGGAATGTAAAATGGTACAGCTGCTATGTAAAACAGTATAAAGGTTCCTAAAAAAATTTTTTTAAAGTATTAACCCAACTTCTGAGTATACTTGTAGATCCAAAAGAACCGAAAGCAGGATCTTAAAGAGATATTTGTGCACTCATGTGCAGCATTATTCTCAATAGCCAAGAGGTAGAAGAAACCCAAATATCCACAGGAAGATAAATGGATAATACAAAATGTGATATATACATAAATGCAATATTAGTTAGCCATTAAAATGAAGAAAATTTTGTCAACATGTATGGATGAAACTTGAAGACATTATGCTAAGTTAAGTAAGCCAGTCACAAAAAAACAAATACTGTGTGATTCTTTAAATACTTATACAACGTATCTAAAGTAGTCAAAATCATAAAAACAGAAAGGAGAATGGTGGTTATCAGGAGGTAGGTGGGGGAATAAATGGGGAGTTGTGGTTCAGTGGTATGAGGTGTGATTGAAAAATACAGTGAATGTTTACGTAAAAAAAATTATTACAATAAATGACGCATTGCCATTAATCCCTCTCAAAATACTTCCCCCTGCTTCGAACACACTTATCCCATCATTTTTCCCACTTTCTGAAGCAGTTCTTGAAGTCCTCTCTTGTGTCGTTACTTCATCCTCCATCATAACAACGCTCCGTGTCATACATTGCTTCTGATATGGCAAGTCCTGTCAAATAAAAACATTACAGTGTGTCCTCATCCACCTTATTCACACGATCTGGCACAGTGTGACTTCTGGCTCTTCACCAAAGTCAAAATGACCATGAAAATAAAATGTTTTGAATCAATTCAGGACATTGAGGCAGCCATGACAGTGCAACTAAAGACACTCAGGAAAGAGGGCTTCCAGAACTGCTTCAGAAAGGGACAAGTAAGATGGGACAAGTGTGTTTGAAGAGAGGGGGAGTATTTTGAGGGGGATTAATGGCAATGTCATTTACCGTAATAATTTTTTAAATTTAAACATTCACCGTATTTGTTGATCACACCTCTTATAGTTTCAGTTTTGCAAGATGAAAAAGTTCTAGAGATCTGTTACCCAACAATGTGAATATAGTTAACTCCTACTGAACTTTTAAAAATAGTAAGATGGTAAATTTTATATTGTATTTTTTTACAATTAAAAAAAACTTTAAGCAGAAGCAAAATAGCAAAGTGTTAAGATTTAATAAAGTTGGGTGGTGGTTTTATGGTGTTTGTTATCTTATCTCCAACTTTCATATAAGTTTGCAATATTTCATAATAAAAATTTTTAAGTAACCATTTTTAAATGGACAGATTTTGGTAATTTTGAGGCCCAATATAAAGACAATATAGAATTTTGCTCTGTGTTCATTTGGGCATTCAATATAAAAGTTGCTAACTCGTTGGTAATAAATTAGGAGTTAGTCTCACAGTTTTGTTGAGATAAATTGCCAAAGGAGGAAATGATAAACCACACACTAACTCCATATGTTAAATATCAACTGATAATGTCAAGAAAACAATTGTGAATTTATAATTGGAACTACAGTTTTCTCACAGATTTTATTAAAAGACATTTAGCCAAGTAAAATTACTTAAGTCTCAGAATCAATTCCTCTTTGTTTCTTTCAAAGGAACTGCCTAGGCAAAAACCATTTGCCTATGGAGATTAAGTACTCTTTTTGCTTCATATTTTAGGGCCTAAAGCTGTTGCAAATTTGTTGCTGGTTTTTTTCCAGTTGAACAAAAGGGAAAATTGCACTTCGTTCACTGAATAAACATTTATTGAGCATGATGCCAAGTATTTTGCTAGATTACCAAATTCTTGATCTTTGGGATTTTGTCTTTCTATTCTTTAATTTGTTTACAAATTACCTTTTACAATTTATTACCAGAAATGATACTACTAAAAGTTTCACTTATAAATAGACCATAACAAATTCCTCTTGTTTATTTCAGCAGGGAGGCCTCCCTGCTGAAAACATTTTGCTTTGTTGAGGTTAGCAAATGACCCACTTTGGCAAAACATTAAACCCACTGAAGCTGTATGGCTAACCTGGCAACTGCTAGAACTTCCAGCAAAGTCATCAGTATCAATCATGAGATCTCCACTCTGGATCATTCTATCAATCAACATGTATGACTTAGGAGAAGCTGCTAGTTGGTGAAACAAGTTCACTCACTATTAAGTTTACAAAAATAAAAGTTCATATTTTGTAAAATAAACATCAACTACCTCCAAGTCCAAAATTACCTTAAAGAAACTTTATTTCTGGGCCGGCCGAGTGGCACATTGGGTAAGAGGTGGCTTGGGACGCCAGCTCTGAGCACCAGGCCCCAGGTTCGGATCCCACATGAGGGCCAGTGACGCTGCACCCTCTACAGCTAAGATGCTGAACAACAGCTCGACCTGGAGCTAGGCTGCCGTGATTCGCCAGCGACGCTGTAGGCTGCAGCCCCTGCTGCAGTGGGCTACCGTGAATTGTCGTGAGCCGCCGTGAGCAGCCGTCCAATAGCCGGCGAGCGACTGCCTCACCTGGGAAGAGCACAATGATAATACCAACATGGGCCAGTGAAGCGACTCCTCTACAACTAGACTGAAGAACAAAAGGAGCAGCTTGACTGTTCCCCTCCCCCAATTCCCCAATAAAATCTTTAAAAAAATAATAAAGAAATTTTATTTCTATCTCCTGATTATTCATCAAAGTAACTCTTACCAAGTTTTAGTCAATTTAACTTAAAGCTGTCTAGGTGTTAAGTCATCATATACCTGTCTATATTATACATTTATCAACATAGTTTAATGTTATGCTTAGAAATGTAATTTAGGGCCGGCCGAGTGGTGCGTTGGTTAAGACTTGGGACACCAGAGGGCCCGGTTCAGATCCCACATATGAGGGCCAGTGACACTGCCTCTGCACCTAAGATGGTGAACGGCAGCTCGACCTGGGGCTGGGCTGCCGTGGGTCCCCGGCGACGGCATAGGCTGCAGCCCCTGCTGCAGTGGGCTGCCATAAGCTACTGTATGTAGCCAGCAGCCAGCATGAGCAGCCAGCAGCCGCAGTGAGCTGCTGTCCAGAAGCCGGCGACTGATCTGCCTCGCCCAGGAAGGGCGCAATGATGGTGTCAGCTTGGGCCAGTGAAGCAACGTCCTCCACAACCAGACTGAAGAACAAAACGACAGCAACTTGTCTGTTCCCATTCCCCAATAAAATCTTTTTAAAAATAAAATAAAAATGTTTTTTTAAAAAAAGAGATGTAATTTAATGACAAAACGACCTTTTCTAAGTGCTATCTAATTTGTGTTAATGCAAACCTTTACACTACTTCTTACTTAGGAAGGTTGGTATTACATAACAAACAGCCATTTGCATGTTTATTTACACCCCCACTTCCATGACTCAGACACAGGACTGCATTGGCATCCGGATCCAAACAACCCTGCCTGACGTTCCTCGGGTTATCTCCTTGCCACAACCCAGGGTATAGGGAAAACAGCCCCGTGGTCCTATCTGGCTAACCCCACCTTTACTGTCACTTGCACAACACGCACATTAATGGGAGAAATACTTTCTTGTACATTAATTCCCCGTCTCTTGAGGAGGGCTTTCAGGTCCTTAACCCGCATTTCTCTTTTTCCCAACCAAGGTTTGGACAAACAGCAAAGAGGAAGAAAGGGATATTGGCAGGTTTTGCCGGAGGCCCGTTCTAAGACCGGCCTTCCTATCACCTGGAGCCGCAGCTTCGCTGCTCTGGGCCTGAAGGCGAGAGGCCTCTGTGGTGGGGGTGGATGTGGGTGGGGGCTGTGAACCCGCAGAGGGTGTCACCACTCGAGTGTAGATCTACACACTCGCAGAGCCCTTTATAAGTATCGAGTGCGACAGAAGAACTCTAACTGTAAAGAAGCGTGATTAAAGTTCCACAACCCCGCTCTAACCAAGGACAAAAATAAAACCCCGCCAGTGTGTGAAAGGCGCGCCTTTTTTAATATCTCGGGGAGGTGGGCTGTGTTTCACAGGAGACACCGGGAAAAACAGCCGCCGGCCGCTCCGCTCCTGAGCACCTCCAAGACGGGACCAGGGCGGCATTCCCGCGAATGGGGCCGCGGATTCTTACGCTTCCTCCTTTAAGGCCTGAAAGACGGGCTTTAGGGTTCGAAGACAGACACACAGGACTCCCCGATCACCTCCAGCCGGAAATACCCCCTTCCCAAAGGCGCACGCGCACTCAGTCACTTAGCAACACTGGCTCTTCCAGCCGGAAGCCTAGCAACAGACGAGCCGCCGCTTCCCCACCAATCAGCGCTGGCCTCGCCTTCACACGCCTCACCAATCAGCGCCGGCGCCGCAAAGAAGTTTCCAGAGCTTTCGAGGAAGGTTCCCGTAACTCGAATTCATCCGCCTGATAAATGGCCTACATTTTTCTAAAGGAGGAGAAGTACAGCCTGGAATAGAGGGGAGCTGATTTGTTAAGGTTCTTTTTTAGGCTCTGAGGGATTTGGGGCTCAGTCGAAGGGCCCGACTGCGTCACTGGAGGTGGGGCCGAGCGAACTACTTTCTGCGGCGCATGGACACGGCGGCTACGTAAGAAGTGATTAGTGACGCAACAGACGCTGCATAAATTTCGGCTCCGCCGAGCGCCACAACATTCAGAAGCGACTGGCGTTGTCGTGTGGAGGTGTGTTCCTGCTGAGGTTGTACGACGTGCTTGGATTTGCGTCTTTTCGCATTTGCTAACAGGTACTGCCCGCAGCCTTCGAGACCTGGGAGGGGTGTAGAGGGCGCCTAGATAATAAGAAGCTGGCAAATTCTTGGGTCTGAGTGGGCCTCAGGGAGAGGAGTGGGGGGAGGGGTAGGTGAGATGACGCGGCGCCGGGCCTTTCCGGAAGAGTGGGCCTTGTTTACGTGAAGGGAGCGGGGGCGGTTGGCGCGCGTGCGCGACAGAGGCTAACGGATACTTAACCGATGGAGATTCTATCGTGTATGCTTCAGAGGGGGGAAGCGGAAAAAAGGTTGTGCGGTTTCTAGAAACCTTTTAATTTCGAATCGCTACGTGGAGGGGTCCCACTCCATCTCCGTTTAAACGGGAATTTTTCTCGTGTCCTGTGGGGTTTTTCTTTTTTTGTTTTATAAGTTGTGCTAGGTTTTGGGAAAATTGCTGGGGAGGGGAGTACTTAAGACGTACCTGGTATAGTTGAGGGAAAGAAATCTCTGCATAACTTCAGACATTGCTTTTGGTTCTCTAGCTGGCTTAAGTTGAAGCCTTGTTACAGAATTTTTTATTCTAGTAAAAATTGGGGGTGGTTTGTGAGAATTAGCTTAAGGCAGTTAACTTAATGAAGTCGAGTTAACTTAGTTTTGAATAATTGGCTACATGTGAAAGTAATAAATGTGAAGATCCTGAAATGATATATTTTTGCCTCCTAAACTTTATAGGTCA
>NW_017731411.1:3333450-3348712 GCF_001890085.2 Hipposideros armiger | reverse complement strand
GACTACAACATCCAGAAAGAGTCCACCCTGCACCTGGTTCTGCGTCTGAGGGGTGGCTGTTAATTCTTTAGTCTTGCATTCATAGTGCCCAGTGATAGTATTACTCTGCACTCTAGTCATTTGCCCCAATTTAAGTTTGGAAATTACCAGTTTCAGTAATGGCTGAACCTGTTCAAAATGTTAATAAAAGTTTTGTTGCATGGTAGCATGTTTGGTGTCTTTTGTCATGAAATTATGTAGTGATGTGGGGACTCCTAACTGGCTAAAGTGGTATTCAAGGAAGGGGTTTAACTTGGAGATTGTTGATGTGACCAAAATTAAGTCATTTGAACTTGGGTAAACATTGAGTGTGCACAAGGTATGGAAACTTTAAGTCTTGTGCTTTTCTTCCTAGTGCATTATACTCAAGTGTTTAACTTTAGGTAGTGAAACAGAACCCTAATCTTGTCTGCTGTATATGAAGTCAGCTAAGCATTAAGTGGAGCCCTAGTCAAGTTTTGAAAGAAGGCTGGCTGGTGAGAAGATTGCTTGAAAGAACTCGAATTAAAAGGGTATTCTGATTTAAGGCAATTGACACTGGTGTGTTAGGCAGCAAATGAAAATGGTTCCTAACAAGCAGACCTTAATGACCAGTAGCTTGACATTAATGTAAAGAAAAAAGATGACAGCAAATGAGATTTCCTTAATTTGAGACTTTATGATTCTTTTTAAAGCAGTTCTCATGCTGCCTTACCAATAAACACAAGAAAGTATGTTTCCAATACTGATAGAAGCTATTTGAGGGAATGAATCTATATGGACATTTATTCTTGAAATGTTTTTTAGTTTTTCACTTCTTACAATCCATTCCCTGTAATGTAACCAGTTAAAATGGCAGTTTCCCAATTTGAGACACAACAAGGGTGGGAAGTATATGTAAGAGGTAGAAATCGGAAGTAATGGTTATCTCAAAAAGTATACCACAGTTGGAAAATTAACTTTTCTGGTACTAAAGCTGGTGTGATCACAAGTGTGCTGTTAAGTGGAAGAACATCTGAAGGGTCACCTAAAGGTGCATTATGATCATTAAAATGTAAAAACTCAAGCATCAGGCCTAGAAATATGCCTTTGCTATTCCAAGTGCACCTCAGAAACATAGCCTGGAAATCCACTTAAATTTGAGCATAAAATACTAAATTGGGTTTCTTGGTTAAGTTAGGCACTGGTGATAGCACTTAATTTTAGACGGTGAATTTATGCTTCAATTCCTTGGAATGGTAGTAAAATGCTGGGCCAGGAAGGGGGAGAACTTGATATTAAACCCTAAAATCAAGCCTTTAAAAAGATTTAAGGGAACATTTCACTTATGTTAGGAGGTGACATTCCAGTCCTAATGTTTAACAGTTGACTTGCCCAAGACTTAGTTCTTGTTAAGGGCAAACCAAGGACTGGAATCCAAGTGACCTGTCAACTCACACTTAGCTTTTAAAATCTGAAGTTTTACTAGGCTCCTTCCCCTGCAGAATGTCTTCAAACTAGTGCTTTTAAGCAGGCCTTACCTTAGTTAAAAAACGTCTTTGGCTAGTAAAGCTGGGTTTCAAAGATTAAAAGTTCTTTCCCATACTTTCCTTTACATCTAACAAAAGCTTTGGTTAGTAAACCTGAAGAATAAAAGCATTTCACTGAATAGCTAAGTAAAGACTAGTTGTGGTTTGGGCAAATAGGACACACACACTTGTCATTTCTACCAAATCTTCACAATGACTTCAAGTGCTCACAGGTCTGTGGGCTTGTGAATACCTTGAGAAAAATGTTTCAGCTATTGCTGTCTCAGGATCTCTTCCATAGGTATCCCTAAAGATATTCATGGATCTCAGCAAAATCACCTGCACACAACTTGAAATTTGAGCAAGGAAACGGCTCTCTAAATGTGTCTAACCTGTACTCTAAAATTCATGTTTGGAAGTGGGTTAATCTGGGCTTCAAACCTTACACCACAGTGGATAAAACAGGCAATTGTTCGTGGCTCCTGCTCACTGACGGCAGGTAAGGAGCTGACAATGACGGGGGAAACGTGATGGAGTGGAGCTTTGCTTTGGGGTGAAAGGGATGGAAGAGTTCGTAAAGATTTTAATCTTATCAGTTACCTGAATCCAAGGTAACTCAGTCTTATCACCTATTCAACTGTATATTCATTGTCCAGCTACCTTCTTATAGCCAGGAATCTCAATTACAGTTGTTGGTCCAGATGCTAAGGAGTCCATGGGAAGGAAGAGAAACAGCTGTGGTGCAAATACATCACTGGACCGCCACACCCTTTATAAATCTCAAAAACAATGCCACAGAGAGTTGTTTATGGGACCTTTGTGACTTGTTAGGGTAGTGTCCAAAGTATACGTGAGTCAGTCTTCCAAAAATTTAAACCTGTTTTATTTTGGACCTGTGCTCTCTCTGAAAAGCAAATTCCATGTTTATCAGAAGAAGTATTGCACATCATTATATGTCGAGATCTGAGAGTTTGCAGATCAAGCTGCCACTTAACCATCCCCAATTGTAATCTTCACTATCTACCTTCTACTTAGGTATTCGATTAAAGAAGGATTCCTGTTAATATGTTCTATTGTGATCTTTGCTGAAAGAATGCTTGCACCTGTGTGCAAAGATATGTTTAAAGAATATTAGCTTGGCATACTGAAAGCAAGTTCCAAGTGCTGGTCTGTAGCCTGATGCAACTCAAAAGTTTTCACTGGTTCTCAGTGAAATGAAAAAACTCCCACTGGATTATACATAAAATTAAGTCCATTCAATTTAACACGTTAAGCACGAAACCTCTTTTGTCTTCCTTTTCATTTAGCCTGCGATATCCGATTTCACCGATATGCTTTTTCTTGAGTTGTCTGTGATTTGTGTTCCAGTACAATTTAAAATTTTTTTCTTTACCCGTAATAGTGACAATGTCAGTAGAAGAAACGTGTGAAAGCAATTCAAGTGAAATTAGGTTTCCTAATAGAAGAATATAATTTTTTAAATTGTATATCATCAGTCATCAGTGACTGACACAGTCCAAACGGAAAGTATAGTGTCAGTCACCAGTGACTGACGTGGCGCTTAACGTGTTAAAAGATTATATGTCCTCTGTATAAAAATGTTCCAGTGTAATACAATGATTTAGACGCAGCGGTTCTCAACCTTCCTAATGCCACGACCCCTTAATACAGTTCCTCATGTTGTTGTGACCACCAACCATAAAATTATTTTCGTTGCTACTCTATAACTGTAATTTTGCTACTGTCATGAATCGTAATGTAAATATCTTTATTTTCTGATGGTCTTAGGTGACCCCTGTGAAAGAGTCGTTCGACCCCCAAAGGGGTCGCGACCCACAGGTTGAGACCTGTGTGGCCCTGTAGACACGATTACTTTAAATCTGGTTCCACTTACTGGCTTGTAACCTTGGGCAACTAATTTATCCAGTACATCAGATTCCTCATCTATAAAAGGAGGGGGGGTTAATTATACCTATCTCTGAGTACTTATGAGAATTACATGTGAAGTGCTTAAAGCTATACAAAAATTTGCCTAGTACTTAATGCTATTTTAACAAAATTAGAAATGACAATTTCCCATCAAAGAAAAGTGGTTAGATTATGATAATGCCATAAAACAGAATGAAGGCGATAGGCGCTGGCATGGAATATTCAAGAGAGTGAAAAAAACACTATATAAAACGTGTGTGCACAAGCATACAGAAGAATGGGCTCCTGTTTAACATTGTTTGCTTCAGGAGAGTAAAGGGGTGGTTGTGAAGGGAGATGTATTTCAACTTCTCTATAGATATTTTCAAATCTGCCTCCCATAGGCTTTCAGGAGGACTGAAGTCATTTTGTAGCATCAGCAGTGTTCATAAACTTCCCTGTTCAAGAGCCAGCAATGTACTCCTGCCATGAAAGACTGCTTCCAAATTGAATAGAGTAGATAAGTCTCTGGTTCATTCTCTGATCTCTCAGGACTTCTAGAAACTACATCTCATGAGACTTTCTGAACCTCAAGACCTCCATTTTAATTACACTCTCCTTCAAAAATCTGAAGCGCCAGGCCATGACTCCCTTTTAATTAGGCCCAGCTGACTCCAAATGGGAGCTTTAGACAAATGTCTTCTGGGAAAGTATATTTCACTTAGTGCAACAATATTAACAGGGAAGTAAGTTTTGGAATTTTCATTTTTCATACTTGCTTGATCCCATTACTATCCTTACCTCTCACCCGCCCTTTTTTTGTCACCAGAAGTTGAGTGGTGAAATTCACTTCCCAGCTAGTAGGTCTCAGCCAACCCCTGAAATTTGTTCTAGCACCTACTCCCCTGACCACACAACACCCACCAGGACTCCTCTTAAGAAACACTTTTACCTTCAGAAATTTCTAATATCAGCATTTCCCAAACTTTGTCCTCCAAACATAACCACTGTGCAAAGCATGCTGTGGGCTCAAGGGCTCTAGAAGTTGTTACCTCCCCTCCTGGAGACTTACAATGTGCACTAGCATATTAAAGTCTCCAAGAAGTTCTGCCTTGAAGGAACTTGTTTAACCCAGGGATTTCCAGTTTCCAATTTCACCTTCCTTTTCAATCAGTTAATGTCCCTCACATTTTGAGAAACACTGTTCAAGCCGTGACCTCTTCCCTGTCTCCCTGTCTAGCCCTGCTGATAGTACATGGTTCCAGGCTTCTTTAAGGACAGATTCATGTTGCTGTGGACTCAAGACTTGCCACAGATGGCCTGGATATCTGCTAAAACAGTACAACACAGATGTAAAATAAAACAATATATTTACCCAACTCACAGGGAAATGAAACTTTTTTCAGGTTAAAATTTTCTTCCATAAGTTGTTCTTAATCATAAAATATGATTTTCCTCACACTCCCAGAGGAGACTATTAAATGAGAATATTTTCCATTCATTTATTTAGTCAACAAATATTTAAATGTCTACTGTTGTTTCCAGCATTGGAAATGCAGTAATGCACAAACCGACCAAGTCCCTGCCCTGATGGAACTTAAAGAGAAGACAGACAAACAGGTAAATACATCATATTTTAGATAATGAAAATGCTACAGCGAAAAGATAAAGGAGAATAAAGGACATCAGGTGGTCATGGAAGGTCTCAGGTACAAGACAACATTTGGGCAAAAGATCTGGAGGAAATGAGGAGCTTACCTCATGCTATCTGGGAGAAGAGTGTTCCACGAAA
Source organism: Hipposideros armiger (assembly GCF_001890085.2). Taxonomy (NCBI): domain Eukaryota; kingdom Metazoa; phylum Chordata; class Mammalia; order Chiroptera; family Hipposideridae; genus Hipposideros; species Hipposideros armiger. Next base: position 3,343,486 of record NW_017731411.1, on the reverse strand, counting down.
GAGAAAATCACATGCAAAGGTCCTGAGGTAGAAGAAAGCTTGAGTTCAACCAACAGTGAGATGGTCTGTGTAGCAGGAAGTTAGTGAGCAAGAAGGGTAGAATGAAATTAAATCAGAGGTAATAAAATCATTTATCCATTTATAAGGCTACTGTAAGGATACATATTATAGGTGTCCCTCTGGACTGCTATGCCAATACAAACATGCATATGTGTGTACACATCCCCGTATATACGTTTACTTCAATCTTGTTAATGTCTGCATAGTAATTCATGGGAGGTATACCATTTTTTTCTTAAATAATTTTATTGCTTTCCTAACTATGAAAGTAATACATATTCAATGAAGGAAACTTGAAAATTACAGAAAAAGAAACAATCCATTAACCCTACATCCAAATATACTCAATTTGGCATATTTCCTATTTTTCAAGTATTAATTTTTTATTTAAATAACAGTGAGTTCCAGTTATAAAGACTCAGTCAATAAATAATTATGTAAGAGTAAAACACAGAAGTCCTTTTTCAGTGCTTCTCCCCAGATCCTCTTCTTTTCACACTTATCTTTTTTCTCTGTGCCACTTGGTAAAAGTTTGGTGTATTTACCACCAGATTGTTTCCAATGTGTTTACATATACTTACGTATTATATAAAATCATACTTTTAAAAGTATACATAAATGAAATCATACTGAACATATTCATATTGTTGGGAGACATTCCATGCTAGTACATATAGATCTACCTTATTGTTTTCTGAATTGCTGCAATGTACTCATATTTCATAGTATAGATATCCCATGTTTACCCATCTCCTTACTGATGGGTATTTAGATTGTTTTTAATTTTTCACTATTAAAACAATGCTTCAGTGAACATCCTTGTAAATGTTTTTTATTGCTGTATCAAAAAATGTGGCTTTTTTTTTTTAATTGGGGAATTGAGTAAGGGAACACTGTTGGAGAATTGGGGAAGGGGAACATTGTGTTTTTCCAGAACCCATCAGCTCCAAGTCAAGTTGTTGTTCTTCTATCTTAGTTGTGGAGGGTGCAAGCTCAGCTCCAAGTCCAGTCACCGCTTGCAATCTAGTTGCTGTTGGGGGGGGCGAAGGGGGCATAGCCCACCGTTCCATGTGGGAGTTGAACCAGCAACCTTGTTGTTAAGAGCACACACGCTCTAACCAACTGAACTACCTGGCCTGCCCCAAAATATGGCATTTTAAAATTTGTGATTATGACTAAATTGCCCTTCTAAAAGATTATACCACACACAATGGAATATTATTCACCCTTAAAAAGAAAATTCTGACATATGCTACAACGTGGATGAACCTTGAAGACATTATTCTAAGTGAGATACCCATCACAAAAGGACAAATACTGTATATTCCACTTATATGAAGTACCTAGAATAATATAATAAAATTCATAGAGACAGAAAGTAGAATAGTGGTTACCAGAGGCTGGGGGGAGGGGAAATGGGAAGTTAGTATTTAATGAGTACAGAGTTTTAATTTGGGATGATGAAAAAGTTCTGGAGATTATAGTGGTGATGGCTGCACAACAATGGGAATGTAGTGACACTGAACTGTACACATAAAAATAGTTGAAATGATAAATTTTATGTTATGTATATTATACCACAATAATTTTTTAAAACTACATCAACGTAAATCATAAATTCCTTCTAATACTGCATAAGAGTACCTCGTCTTCCATACCCTCATTAATATACATTATGAATCATTTAAATTTTGGATAATTTGAAGGGCAAAAATGACACCTTATTGTTTTAATTTATTGATTAAGCTTGTGAGATTCTTTTGTACGCTTTTTTTACATTAATTTGCACTGAAAGTTACCTGTTGATGTCTTTGCCCTGTTTACTATTAACTTATAGAACCTCTTTATATATTCTAAAAAGAAATAATTTATCTGTTAAAATTGTGATAGTGTCTTTCACATTATTATTTCACTTTTTGTTTATGGTGTCTTTTGTAAAAACAGAAGTTTTTCAATCTGAAAAAGAATCTGCAATATTTTTCTTTATGATTTCTGGGCCAAAGAAATAAGTAAAGGTGTAAAGCTTGTTAATAACTATTTATAACACATTTTTTAAAAACAGTAAATCATCCAATTTCTACACCCTTCTGGGTGAAGAGTGTTCCAGGAAGAGGAATCTGCCACCCCATGACTCCCAGATCATAACAGCATTCTTTCCCCAGAGGGATCAACAAACCAGTGACAGAGACTCTTTGGAGCTATTGGTTGCCTACTGACCAATGTAATATCTATCTTAACACCCAGGTCAGTAGTGGCTTTTATAAACGCCTTTTATACCACATAACTATACTTTGCCAAGCATCCTGAACACTATTATAATTGTTTTCTACCACTCATGTGATAGCCCCATGCTTCTTTATAAGTTAAGTGTTTCAAAATAACATGACTTTGAAATACTTATAATGCTATTACAAACAATGAAGACATATGAGGGTGCTCCAACCAATATAATGCTATAGAAGTTAATATCAACATTTTAGGGTGGGAAATGCAGTCCTTAGTTGATGAAACTAGTCAATTTTGCCTTGTCCTTACTCATGTTTTGGGTTTAAGATTTTACCTATTTTTTTTTTCAAAAATGAAAATATCTTGGTTCATATTATTTTTATCTTGTTAAAGGAACAACACAACACACATTCATCATTTTTAAAAACTCAGATAATCTAGAAAAGTAAAATGAATAAAGTAAAATAACCTGAATAAATTACCTGAATTTCCACCAACTAAAGGTAACTATTGGTAACATAGGTTTTTTTTAAAAAGGGGCTCATATGTTTTGTTTTGTTTTGTTTGTTTGTTTTTTAAAGATTTTTATTGGGGTATTGGGGGGTTGGGAACAGTGCTGGGGAATTAGGGGAAGGGGAACAGACAAGTTGCTGTCGTTTTGTTCTTCAGTCTAGTTGTGGAGGATGTTACTTCACTGGCCCAAGTTGGCACCATCATTGCGCTCTTCCGGGACGAGGCAGATCAGTCGCCGGCTTCTGGACGGCCGCTCACTGCGGCTGCTGGCCGCTCACGCTGGCTGCTGGCTACATACGGTAGCCCATGGCAACCCACTGCCACAGGGGCTGCAGCCCACGCCATCACCGGCAACTCACAGCAGCCCAGCTCCAGGTTGAGCTGTTGTTCAGCATCTGAGCTGTGGAGGGCAGTGTCACTGGCCGTCATATGTGGGATCCGAACCAGGGCCCTCTGGTGTTCCAATCCAGTTCTTAACCATCGCGCCACTCGGCCGGCCCTGTTTTGTTTTATATCCTGGTTTTTCTACTTATTATACAGAGATATTACTTTCATTTAAATAGCTGCATAGCATTCTATTGTATGTATTATAATTTATTTAATCCATATTAATGATGCATTTGTAGACTACTTCATTATCAACATCTTTATAAATGCATTTCTTCACATTTTTGTCAAAAGATAAATAAACTAGGAAAAAATATTTAGAGCACATATAAAGGGCTAATTACTACATAAGGAGTTTCTACAAATATATCAGAAACAGATTGGTAATCCAATGGAAAAATATGCAAAGGATAGGAGCAGACAGTTCACAGAAAAGAAAATGAAAAGATGTACAGCTTTAAAAATGAAAATTAAATGTATGAAATAACATTAAAAAAATATTTCAGATTGACAAAGATAAAATAAGAATGCTAATACACTATTTCCAAGAGAGTAGAGAAATACATGCATTGGTGATCAGCATAAATTGGTAAAATCTCTTTGGAGGGTAGTTGGTAAGTACCTATGAAAATTTGAATTGCACATACCCTTTTAATCCAGCAATTCCAGTACTAGGAATTTTTCAGCTATTCTCACAAATGTGAACAAAGAAGCATGAACACAGGTGTTCACTGCTGTATTCTTAATAGTAGCAATACATTTAAAACAACCTAGATGTGAATAGCAGTATGTGTTAACACCTGTGTGAAAAGGGGATTATTTATACTTTAATGATTTTGCATACACATAGAAAAAGTCTAGAAGAATACACAGAAATTGCTAATGATATATGTCAAATATATTTTAAGAAAAAAGAAAAAGAAATTGCCAGCAATGGTTTGTTCCAAGAAGCGAGGTGGGAGGGGATATATCCTTTTCAAACTGTATAATATAATTTGAATTGCTTGAATTTTCATCATGGGCCAATACTATCTATTCAAATAAATAAATAATTAAAATTCACATTTATTTGATGAGTGAAGTTTAGCACCTTTTCTTTCCTGTTTTCCTCCTGTGAACTCTCCGTTCATGTCTTCAATTTTAAAAAATTTTTTCAGTTATCTTACTTATTGGTTTGTAAGAGCTCATTATATGTTTAAGAATTTTCACTCTTTGCTGCAGATACTGCAATTTTGTTTAGTGGTTATATTTCAAAATTTCAGGAATTTCCCCATAATTATGAGGCAATAAGGCAGTTTGCCAGGATCCTAAAGACACAATCCCATATTTTTACGTGGTTTTCCATCCACACCAGTGTATATTTGTGGAATTATGTGTTGTTTCCCAGCTCCTTGAGTGGTCCTAGAGCTGCACCTTCCTAGAGCTGCACTGTTCCAGGTTTTACCCCTGGAGCAAGGGTCTAGGCTCCAGGTCAATAGCTGGTATCAAAAGGAGCCTGGAAACGAGCGTAGGCTGCAGCCCCTGCTGCAGGGGGTTGCCATGGGCTACCGTGTGTAGCCAGCAGTCAACGTGAGCGGCCAGCAGCCGCTGTGAGCGGCTGTCCAGAAGCCAGCGACTTATCTGCCTCGCCTGGGAAGAGCGCAATGATGGTGCCAACTTGGGCCAGTGAAGCGACGTCCTCCACAACTAGACAGAAGAATAAAAGGACAGCAACTTGTCTGTTCCCCTTCCCCCAATTCCCCAATAAAAAAATCTTAAAAAAAAAAAAAAAGGAGCCTGGAAAAAGGCAAAGCTTAGCAGAGCTGGGCATCCATCCTCCTTGCTTCCTGTCCTGCTGTGGGGATGGATGTGAACTTGCTACTGCCAGGGGTGGGGTAAATTCTGGGACTAGGTGGCTCTTCTGGCAATGGCAGTCAGTGCACAGTGGCCCCACCCCTTGACTTCTTCTATATGTGGAATGGAGATAATGCTCTCAATGATCAGAACTGCTTTGCTCACCCTGAGTCAGAGTGGAAAATACTGACCGTTGCATCCAGCAAAGGGAATGCTTCAGCAATTGGGGTAGAAAAAGACCTTTGGGACTGATCTGAGGGGAGACCTTACCTCTAAGGCAGAATACCCTCTCCACATCACTCCCTGCGGCCTTTCAACCAACCAAGTTTCCACCCCCACTTTGTGGGTTAGCTGTCAGCTTCCAGCACATCCTGTTTCACCCTGGCTTCCTGCCAAGCAGCACCCACGCCCTCTCCTAGCCCCATGAAAGCTGTTTTTCTGAGTATCAGACCTGAGTATAATCTCCTTCAGAAGCTGAAATGGCCTTCTCTCATTTGCAGCCAGTACTTTAATTCAGAAGCTCTGATGGTCTTTTAGATAATGCTACTCCTCTCCCTCCTACCTAGAGCTTTTTCTGGAAACAGCTTGGCAAAGTTTACTGGAACAGTATGTCTCCGTGCCCCCACAGCAGCCACCACATTGAGAAGGGAAAAGGCCCTGAGCCACCTGACAGCATGACCAGCAGAGCTTAGAAAAACAGAGGCCCCCGGAGACAAAGGGAATGGCCAAAGGGAAAAAAGTGAGGGCTGGTAGAGTCTGCAGAGTATGCACGGCAGTGTCTCATTCTCTTTACCTCTCTGGGCCTCAGCCTTCCCTCAGCTGCTGATACCTCTACTGTCTCTTCTCTTTTGTGCAAAACCACAAGAACGCTGCTCTGGCTTCCAGTAATGTATGTGCTGATGATTTCCTCTAAGTGGCTGCTCCCCTGCAGACTGACTTCAGCCACCTAAAATAATTCACTTGTTTCACTTTCAGCTCTCCACTTGTGTTTCAGGCCAGAGCAGCACAGCAGGACTCCCAGCTCTGTCCACTGGGATCAGGTGAGCAGGGCCTGAAGTGGGTCTTCTGACATGGAAATTTACATTGGAATAAGGGGTCTGTGCCTAAAGACATACCACAAAGTAAATAGGCTCTCTTGGGTGACCCCAACCCACAGAATGTAAAGGAGAAGGTAGAGACCCACACTTTCTGTGAGTCATGGTGTGGGGATGCCAAGAAAGAGGCAAAAATCACCCCTTCCATTCTGGAAAGGTGGGGCCAAACAAATCTGTGTGAATTCAGGCCAAAAACATCTGAGGAAGTAAGTATGTTGTTCTAAGCCTTACTTTAGAGCAGCGGTTCTCAACCTTCCTAATGCCGCGACCCCTTAAAACAGTTCCTCATGTTGTGGTGACCCCCAACCATAAAATTATTTTCGTTGCTACTCCATAACTGTAATTTTGCTACTGTTATGAATCGTAATGTAAATATCTTTTTGTTTTCAGATGCTCTTAGGCGACCCCTGTGAAAGGGTCATTCGACCCCCAAAAGGGTCACGACCCTCAGGTTGAGAACCGCTGCTTTAGAGCCTCATATTTGTAGAAATAGAATTGGTCTTTCTTACCCCGTGCCAAATGCTAAGGCTACCCAGACAACTATGCTCAGTCATCGAATAGAAAAAGGCAAGTAAACTGACACTTGTAATATGGGATGATAAATACAATGCTAGGTCAGGGTCAAACAAGACTGAATTAGCACAGCTACTGGCCCCTCTCCAAGAGAAGAAATGTGAAAATCTCTTGGGGTTGATGGGAGGGGTTGCTTTGAACTGGGAAGATAAAATGGAGGAGTGGGGTTCTGCCCTTGCTCCCCCCACCACCATTTCCTTGGAACACACAGTTCCTGCCCCCACCTCTGCAATGACTCAGGTGTCTACTCTAGGAGCACTTAGAGTCAAATCAGGGCTGCCCAGACCTCCTGTGTTTGGGAGATGCTAAGGAAAACAGGTGAGGACTGACTGGCTTCTGACAGTTGCCTACTCATCCCTCCTAAAACACCCAGGCCTAGGGAATGACATTTTAGGGGCAAGTCCTCATGCTGCTTCTCTCTGGAGAGCAAAGTGTGAAAACGTGACTTGAGGAGTTGTTTTGTGGGATGAGGAGAGACTGACTGTGTTTTTCTTTCCTAGTCACCTAGCAGAAACCCAAGCCTGGATGAGTCAACAACTTCCTTCTCTCTGCCTGCACCCAGCTGCTCGGGGTGGGGGTGGGGAGGTAGGGGAAATCATACAACTAAGGAGACTGATTTCATTTTAAATTCATGATTGCAAAACTCAAATGGGTTCTGAACACTGCCAGGCAATTATACTCCATTTGTCTAAGAGGTGATATGCTCTATTTTCTTTCTTTTACCTCCCCCTGCCCCTCCACTCTCAGCTTGTGACCTTAACCTCACTCTTTTGAGTAAACAGGGGCCATCAGATTTTTCCACACTTGGCTGAAACCTGCCCACACTTGGGCCCGACTTGCCTTCTTGTCTTCTGTTACCTGAACAGAGATGAATCCCTTCACCAGGGCCAGCCATCTTCTCACCTTCCCAAGGACTTTGTATTTGCAGGTACCTTCCTTCCCTGCACGATCAGTCTCTCCCTACTGCCGGATCATTCCAACGGCATGATCTTTTATTTCATGTATCTTTTTAATCTTTAAACAAACAATGCCCCCCACCCCAGATCTATCTTCCAGTTACCCCTTACCTCCCTGCTTCCCCATATGATGAAACACCTCCAAAGGGTGGTCTGCACGTTGTCTCAACTTCAACTTCTTCACCTTTGTTTTTTCTGGCTCCAGGTTGTCTTTTTTAAAAAGAAATAAAACATCACAGTTATGGTTGGGCTTCCAGTTTAAAAATGGCTTCCTCCTCAACCCCCTCTAAAAGATCATAAAAGAATAAAAAAGGTATATACCCTTGGGGACAAAAAAGAGTAGGAGAGGAGACCAAGCAGAAGCACGGCCAGCAGTGTTTGTGCCACAGACAGTGGATGACCACTCATAACTCAGTAGAGAAGCTGAGACCTAAGTGCCCTGGGGACTCACAGGCAGAGGAGACCCTGCTGACCAGGGGGAATGAAGTGGACATCTGTGTACTAAATTTTGGGGACCATGACATCACCCTAAGAGGGTGCTCAGGCAAGCCCCATCCATGCATCTGGCTTTTGGTACCAGACATTTGAGCAAAGCCTCTACCAGAAAAGGCAGAAATTCAAACAAATAAACAAACAAAAAACGGAACTTGGGCAAACAGAGACAACGCAGAGAAACAAAAAAATTTCTGATGCATGAATTTTCCCATTCTCTCTCTAAATCTGGGCCCTAAGTGCTGCTTTCAGATAATGTTCAGCCTGAGCACTCAGGTTGGGAGGGGACCTGGCTAGTAACTTTTCAGAGATAGGCTTTAGTAGCAATAAGACAGGTTCCGGTGACTCTAGGGAGAATCTAACACTCAAATCTAAACCATTCTCCATTACTTGCATGATAAAGTCTAAATGTGAGTGGCATTTCTGAAATTTCCTCAACCCTTGTTCCAAACTCCCACCCCAGTTCTTTAGTCAACTTGTCATTTCTTCTGCTATGGCCTGAATGTTTGTGTCTGCCCACATTCTAATGTTGAAATCCTAATGCCCATTTGTGATGGTATTAGGAGGTGGGGCCCTTTGGAGGTGCTTAGGTCAGGAGGGTGGAGCCCTCATGAATGAGATTACTGTCTTATAAAAGAGGATGCAGCAAGAAAGTGCCTGGCTGTGAATGAGGGAGAGGGATCTCAGCAGTATGCGACCATGTTGGTACCTTGATCTTGGACTTCCCAGCCTCCAGAACTATGAGAAATAAGTTTCTGTTGTCTATAAGCTGCCCAGTCTGTAGTGTTTTTGTTATAGCAGCACAAATGAACTAAGACACCTTCAAAACCCTAACCCAGCCCATCCCTCCCTTCGCAGCCTGCAGCACCTCCATCCCCACCCCAGGCAGTGGCAACAAACTTTTCTCAAAGTCTGGGGGTTGTGGGTGGGGGAGGAGGGGTTGGTCAGATACTGCCAAAGGGAATTGCAGCAAGAAAAAGCTATGTAGGATCTTAAAAGACAGGGATACACAGATATGGTACATACTGTGTGATTCTATTCACATGACATTCTGGAAATGGCAAAGCTATGAGAATAGGAATCCAATCAGTGGTTATCAGAGCACGCAGTGGGGGAGGGGAGGGCAAAGGGGCCCCAGAGTACATTTGAGGGTAAAGAAAATGCTGTATATCTTGATAGCTGTGGTGGTCACACAATTATATATACATTTGTCAAAATTCTTTGAATTGTCAGCGTAAAGAGCATGTAAATTTTTTTAAATTACAAAGTACATTTTTAAAGGGTGTGAATTATACCATAAGAAACCTGACTGTGTTTTATGAAACAGAGATGGAAACGCAAAGGGAGGTCAGACTACCTGGGTTCAAATCCCACCGCCATCACTTACAACGTGCTCTAGTCCAGAGTGAGTTACTTCATCTCTGACTCTGTTTCCCATTCTCTGAAGTGGAGATACCAACGGGATCTACCTCCCAGGGTGGAGGTGAGGATCTAAAAAGAAAATGCCTTTAAAAAGCCTGGCTCACAAGCTCAAGCGTGCTCTTCCAGCTTTGCCCCGGTGCTCTCCAAGCCTGAGGGAAGTGCTACCTGTCCCCATCCCTTGGGTGCACCCCTCTAGCGCGCACCCGCTCCCTTGGAGGAAGGAAGGCACAGGCCACAGGCCCTAATATCCGCAGTGTCCTGCTCTTTGGGAGAGCAGTGGGGCTTGAGGAGCGCGGCGCCCGTGCCAAAGGGGAGGCCCTTCAGCCCTCCCACTCCTGACCCTGCATCCTCAGCCGTGACCTCGGACACTCGTCTCTGACAGCTCTGGGAGGGCGTGTCCGGATGCTTACGTAGAAAGGGGGAGGGGCCTCTTTGGGCCTGACAGACACGAAATGGGGGAGGTGCCCGGAACTGGGGGGG
>NW_017731411.1:3298235-3333055 GCF_001890085.2 Hipposideros armiger | reverse complement strand
TGAGGAGCGGCTGCGGGTGGGGGAGTTGGGATGGAGAAAGATACGGCTAGAGGAGCCCTGGGAGGGGGTGGGGTGGCAGAGTGGGAGAGGAGCGGCTGGGGCCAGGGTATGTGGGGAGGCGTATCTGAGGCGCGGTGGGATGGGATCCTGGGGACGCTGTGGGTAGGCGATGGGGGGCGGCGGTGGGCAAGACGGCCGGCCTTTTGCAGCCCCAGCATCCATCCTCGGGGCTGGACCGCGAGGTTCTTTGGCTCGACCTCAGACACCGCCCATATCATCCTTGTCTCAGTCTGGGCTATGTGATGCTTCCTTGGCACAGACTGATTATTCTGCCTGCGCCTGGTCTTTCTCCTTGTCTCTGCCGCAGGTTCTGACCTGTCCTGTCTCTGGATATCTAGGCCTCAGTCTCTGTCTTCTCTGTCTTGACTGTGTCTCTGTGACTGGCAGGAGCCTCCTCTCTTGGCCCCATCTTTATCTCAGCTCCCCCCACTTTTTCTCTGTTCTGGGTTCCCAGATGGTAGAACATCCCTTTCTCCTAGTCTTTTCGGTAGAAAAACCAGATATCCATTAATAACAGGGGTTCTTGCAAATGGGCCCAGCATCAGCCCAAGGTTGGGGAAATTCCCCAGAGGCTATGGGTTCAAGCTGGGGCTCCCAGATTTGGCCCAAGGCCTGGCTGTGGCTCTTCTGGGTCCTGGGAGAAAGACACCACACATCCGGGCCTGGCTGAGCAGTGGCCTCTGGGACTCAGAGGGCTCCCTGGGGTGGTGTGGGAAAGGACAGAGCACTTTCCATGAGAGCAAAAATTATCTCAGGCCAGACAGGCTGTGCCCACACCAGCAAGACTTTAGTCCCCTTCTCTTCCAGGAGGTGCCCTTGGCCTGGGTGGCCCTCTAAGGGCTCCTGTCTCTCTGAGGACCAAGGCCACCTTAGCTAGCATTTTTTTCCTCCCCACTGTGAGCCTGCTCATCTGTCTGTGTCTCCCCATTTGCAGGAAGCCTGTCTAGCCTACTAAGCTGGCTTGTTTCTATCTCTTTATCAATCTCAGACACAAACTGCTCAGGGAGGCTGCATCTGGCCAGTAAACATGGCCCAGCCCAGACTCTGGACCTAGTTTTGGAGTAAGCACGAGGAAAAGCAAAGTCTGTAGGTGCAGGCTCTGGCTTGTCCACCTTCTTCCCCCCAAGTACCACCCTTCCTTCTCTGTAAGACCAGAGCAATTCCTGCCTTCCAGACTCCAAAACCCTCTCTCACACTTCTCTTTAGTATTCACATTAATTATGCACAGACTTTAGACATCTCTTGCACATTTGAGTTGGATTCAGATAGTGGTTTCTCCCACTATCTGAAAGTAGAGCGTTCCTATGGAGACTTTCGTAAGCTGAAATGGTGTAAAGCAAAGGAGCAATTACCATTATTTTATATGGAAAAAATTTTGAGCATTCCCAAATCCAAAAATAGCCTGCCAAATCATATTTGTGTGCTTACTTATGTCCAGTTTTATGCTAAGCTTAACATCCTTACGAGCTCTGTTAGGCTTTTCTGATACCTTATGACACAACTTGCTAACGGATGCACAAAACTGAGAAAAAGCACAGATGCTCACAGACACAGTTCAAAGCTATGGCACCTGATGCTGTGATGCTGAGGGTAGTTCCCAGGAGGAGCTTGGTGGCCACTCTCACTGCTTGGTGTGGACAGCCTCTATAACGGCTCACTGAAAAACATGCTGAATGCAATTTTCTCTTTTGCCTTTTTTTGTAAAAGCAAAAATCCTCTTCAGATTTCTTTTGGTTAGCAAAAACAGGTACTAATGTAGGGCTTTCCTAAAAGCAAAGTGGTGTAATGTGAACTTTCAAAAAGCAGGGATGCCTGTATTTGGTGTTTTTTTTTTTTAAGCCAATGGTAAAGAATTCAAATAGTACAAATGATACTGAAAAGTAAGTTGCCATCCCATCCGTGACCCTTAGTTCCCCTCTCCAAAGCATATCTCTGACACATTTTTTGTGACCTCTCTCTTGTTTTTCTTAAAATTGATTCTGAAAATAAATCTAAATAAAAGAAACATTGCTTTACAAAAAGTGACTAAGTGTGAAATGAAATGCATAGGAAAGATATTGCATAAAGGCTGCTTGGGGAGATTTTCCTTGTGTGGAGAATTTATTGGGTGAAGCTTCTTAAAATATGGTTCCGATGACATTGGGTTTAAGAAAGCTTTGCTTCTTCTCTTGATTAATTTCCCCCCTAAAAACACAGGAATTTGTCTCTGCACAGAGGCCTTTAAAATATATATATATATATATATATATATATAATTCTCATAAAATTCATCAATTTAAAGCATTCAGTGGTCTTTTGTTTTTCTTTTGTTTTAGGAACTAAAATAGGAATTTATTTATTGAGGACAAATGGATGCAAGCAATATAAAAGTCAAATGTTTATCTGGCTTTAATTGACTTTTCTTTCTTTTGTCAAATGGGGGTAGAATTGTTTTGGTGGTTTGTTTTTGTTTTTTTGTTTTTTAAAGATTTTATTGGGGGACTGGGGGAGGGGAACAGTGTTGGGGAACTGGGGAAGGGGAACAGGCAAGTTGCTGTTCTTTTGTTCTTCAGTCTAGTTGTGGAGGATGCCGCTTCACTGGCCCATGTTGGTATTGTGATCATTGCACTCTTTCCGACTGAGACAGATCGGTCGCTGGCCATTGGATGGCCAACTCACAGCAGTTCTTGCCGGCTGCCAGCTGCTCATGCTGGCTGCCAGCCACTCACAGTAGCTCACGGCAGCCCACTGCAGCCCACTGAAGCCCAACTGCAGCCTACGCCATTGCCGGTGATTCATGGCATCCCAACTCCAAGTCAAGCTGTTGTTCACCATCTTAGCTGTAGAGGGCGCAGTGTCACTGGTCCTCATGTGGGATCCAAACCGGTGGCCCTGCTGCTCAGAGCTGGCGCTCCCAAGCCAACTCTTAACCAATGAGCCACTTGGCTGGCCCAGGGTAGGATTTTATTTGTACATTTTCTAAGGATCCCAATCTGCACATGTAATCCTTATACAGGGGGAAGTTTGGGGCAGAGATTCCTTAAGCGATCATTTGGGAGAACTCTCACCAGGGTGGGAGTAATTTCTCAATGCTGCCTGCTTCTTTCCCTTCTGCTTCATGTGTACCACCAAATAATCGTTGTCCGCAATGGTGAACCCAGCAATTAGCAAAAAGTAGCCTGGAAGCCCACTTTGTCATCTTAGCACTGGTCCAGGTCCTTCATTATTCTGTCCACAGGTAAAGGGTCTTTTTAATTTTCCAAAATCCCAGGGAATTCCTTTTCCATGAATACTTTCAGGTCTTCTTTTGTTAAGTAGCCTTTATCCCCAGCAAATTAGTGAAACACGAAAATCATGTATTCTATGGCATGTTCCATTGGAGACGACATTTTGGTGAGGTCTGTTGAAGTCTTGGCCAGAGGCGTGGCAGGGAGGCTCGGCTGGCTGGGGTGCGTGGTCAGTGAAGTCTTTAGTATATTTACAGAATTGTGCAACCACCATCACAATCAAATTTAGAATATTTTCATCACCCCAAAAAGAAGCCCTGTACCTGTTAGCACCCTATTTCCTCCCAAATCCCCTTGCCTTAAGCAGCCTCTAATTTACTTTCTTTCTCCACAGATTTCCTTATTCTGGACATTTCATATAAACAGAATCATGCGAATATGAGATCTTTTGTGACTAGCTTCTTTCATTTAGCCTAATTTTTTTAAGGTTCATTCATGTTGTAGCATGGATCAGTACTTCATTCCTTTTGTATGGCTGGATAATATTCCACTGTATGGAGAGACCACATTTTGTTTATCCATTCATCAGGTGATGGGCATTTGGGTTGTTTCCACTTGGCTAATATTTGCTGCTGTAAACATTTGTGTACGAGTGTTGTGTGGATATGTATTTCCATTTCTTTTGAGTACATACCTGAGTGGAATTGCTGGGTTATATGATAACTCTGTTTAATCTTTTGAGGAACAGCCAGACTCTTTTCCTAAGTGGCTGCACATTTTATAATCTACCAGCAGTGTATGAGAAAGCACATAGTCAGTGCTCAGTAGGCATTTGTTATTATTAAAGGTGAAGCCAAACAATTAATAAATGTTTGTTTGTTTGTTTGTTTGTTTTAAGATTTTATTGGGGAATTGGGGGATGGGAACAGCGCTGGGGAATTGGAGGAAGGGGAACAGACAAGTTGCTGTCGTTTTGTTCTTCAGTCTAGTTGTGGAGGACGTTGCTTCACTGGCCCAAGTTGGCACCATCATTGTGCTCTTCTCAGGTGAGGCAGATCAGTCGCCGGCTTCTGGACGGCCACTCACTGCGGCTGCTGGCCGCTCTCGCTGGCTGCTGGCTACACACGGTTGCCCATGGCAACCCACTGCAACAGGGGCTGCAGCCTACGTGGTTGCCGGCAACTCATGGCAGCCCAGCTCCAGGTTGAGCTGTTTTTCAGCATCTTAGCTATAGAGGGCAGTGTCACTGGCCCTCATATGTGGGATCCAACCCGGGGCCCTCTGGTGTCCCAAGGCAGCTCTTAACCAATGCGCCACTCGGCCGGCCCTAATAAATGTTAATAATGGGTAACGAGTTATGATCAGAGAAGTACAAAGTGTCATGGGAACACATAGTGGGGACCTCCAACCCAGCCTAAGTTCTACAACAGGCTGCCCAGAGAAAGTTTTGTTTAAATGGAGAGGCAACAGATGAATAGGAGTTGGTGGGAGCAGGGGTAGTTAATGTTTATGTGTGTGGCAGGGGGAGGGTTCCTGGCAGATGGAACAGCTTGTGCAAAGGCTCAGAGGCAACAGAAGAGAGACTGAAATGTGTTCAGAATATCTAGTATAGTCCTAATAGAATTCTCTGTGATGATGGAAAATTGCCGTGCCTGTTCTGTGCAATATGGTAGCCACTAACCAACCACATGTGACTATTGAACATTTGAAAAGTGTCTACTGTGACTGAAGAATTGAATGTTTAATTTAATTTTGTTATAATTGATTTACATTTAAATAGCCATTGTGGCTAGTGACTATCATATTGACAGCACAGGTCTACAGTATAACATGCAAGACAGGGTTGCAATGAGAGATGAAGGTGGAGTTGTGGAGAAGGACATCCAGATTGTACAGGGTTGTGGAGTTTGCATTTTATTCTAAACACCTGGGGAAACCATTGGTTGGAAGTGAGGGACTTAAGCCAGTGAATGAGTTGATCCGGTTTTCATTTTTGGAAGAGCACTCCAGTTGCTGTAAGGAGAATGAATTTTGAGGGTGAGAGTGGTGCAGAAGTGAAGCAGGGAGACCTGTCTGGAGGTGGCTGCAGTCTCCCAGGGGAGAGATGATAGTGGCTTGGACCAGGCAAAGACATAGATAAATTTGGTGAATTTGGTGTGTGTGGGGGGGGAGGGGTTTGGGAGGGGTAGAGGGGGCTTGCTGATGGTTTGTGTTTTAGGGTATGAAAGATAGGGAAGCACCTAGGGCTACCTGGATGGTGACTGTGTCTCCAAACCCCAGGGTTGAGTCCACTAGGGCAATACAAGCCTGTTTCTCTGCCCCCTCCACCGCACCCCATCCATGCTGGAAGCGCCCTTAACTAGGGGAAGTCCAATCCTCAGGGTCCATGGCTAGTGACCTTGGGGAGTCCCCAGGATATGGGGAAGTCCCCTCAAACTGTTGGGTGGGTGGAAGGGGTGCATTCCCAGGGGCACGTGCTGAACTGAGCCTCTCCTATTGCTGTGGGCCATCCACATCAGCTCTCTCTGCCTTGTGATGGGTCAGCCAGTTCTCAGTCTGAGCCACATGTCAGTTAAGAGGCTGCGGTGAGAAAAGGGAGAAGTAGATTTCAGCGTAGTGGGGCAGGACCCCCGCCACGCCAGCTCCCAGTGGAGGTAATGCTCCAGCACCAGAGGTTTGCCTCTGATTACCCCACCGCCCCCATCTTGGGTCTCAGTGACTAGACAGTAAGAGTTGGGGGGAGATGGGGCGTGTCTCCCAGAGCAGGGTGTGGCCAGTGATCCAGATGGTCAGTCCCTGAAGGCCACCCTGTCCTGACTGAGGAGTTAATCTCCACTCGCCACCACGCAGGCTGGCCTGGTGGGCTGAGGGCGTGGAACACCGAGAGACGACAGTCCGTCAGCCCAAGCTCCCAATAGGCTGGGGAGGTGCTGCAGCTCCTGGGCTGTCAGGGCTTGCCGCCCCTCCAGGCTTCACTTCCTCCCGCAGCCCCCGCCGCCTCAGAGGCTGCGGGATCTCAGAGCCGGCAGCCAACGGCTGCCACACCCTAGCTCAGCCGTGAGGGGTAAGTCAGAAGGGCAATTCCGGGGGTTTCTGAGGGGCCGGGCCCCCAAGCTTGACAGTGAATGATCCGGTTGGGGTCCCCAAATGGGCTCCTTGCTTCTGTAGCCCTGGTCCAGGGTCTAAGTGGGGCTCCCGCTCTCTCTACCTGGACTGCTACACCCCTTCCTTCCTGACCGATGTGGGTGGGGGCTCCAGTGGGGGGGTGGGCAGGGGCTGGACAGACAGCTGTTGCTGCTGAGGTTTGGGAGTGGTGGGCTGCTGAGCAGCCAGGGAGGCAGAATGGGGTGGGGTGGGGACATAAGCCAGATAAATAGTGTCTGTCTCAGGAAGAAAGCCCCAGGATGGGTAGAAAGATGGTGGGTCAAAACTGCATGTTGAGGCAGTCAGCCAGGTCCCCACCTCCCCTGCTTCTGTGAGAAATCCTCCACCCAGTTTCCCCAGGGCTGGGGGAGCCTGAAGCTGGACCTAGAGGGCCCTGGCCCTGCCACCACCCCATCTTCTCCACTTCCCAACCCCGTGCTCTTTCTGCTCCCTGCTCCCCTGTCCCACCCTGCTATCTCCCCACCCATTTCTGACGCTTTTCGTCTTCTGCGCCTACCCTCTGCTGTGCACAGGGACTTCCTCTCGCCCCCACCCCCCACCGTGGCTTACCCCTTGCCATGCAATGGGAGCTGTGGTTTCAGTTCTCCTGGGAGGGTGAGATAGTGCTGTCAACTGAGCTTACAGAGCCCTGTCAAGGGCCTGAGGTGGGGCTGCCTGTCAGACGGTGCTTGGGCAGCCAGCAAAGAGTCTCCCTCCCAACTCTGAAGCCCCTAGACACCCTAAGGCACAGAGAGGTGGCATTTGATGCTTTCAGAGATGAGTCAGACTGAAAGTACAGATGGGCCCCAAAAGATATTAAGAACTGAAGAGGACGTCATGGTAGGGTGAGGTGGTTTTAGATCAGGCTCTGCCAACAGCTAGCAACCTTGGGAAAGTCACTTCCCCATTTTGTGCCTTAGTTGTCCTGGCAACAAAATCAGGGGTTTGATAGACTAGTGGTTTTCCATCGGTTTCCCCCAGAGCGCCCTCTCTCTGTAGTGAGAGGTTGAGTGACCCGCCCCCACCCTACAACGACACTTTTATCTGTTGTGAATATTGACCACTAGACAAGATGTCATGTAGAGTAAGGGTTGTGCTGTTGATGCAAACATTTGTTACCCCTGGACCAGGAGCTGTGGCCTCTCAGATATCAGGAAGTCCTGGAGGGAAAGTCGGGCACAATCATGGCCCTTCCAATGGGACAATGTCAAAGAGGCAGACCTGTTGAGTCCCTGTTCCTACCCTAGTCTAGGACCCAAGGCCATCCTCAAGCCAGGAACCTCCCTCCCTCTCCTCACCCTCTGCCTCCCTCCCTCCTCTCCCCTTCCTGTTGGGCTGAGCTCCGCACAGTGGGTGGTTCTAATTGTACTTAGCTTCTAAACTTCTCTTTCTGCAACCCCAGCCAGACCTCCTACCCCTGCCTGAGGCTGGGAGGAAAGAGGGGACTCTCACATCTCTGTCTCCACAGAGGTTCCAGCTGGACAGAGCAGCTTCCACACCTCAGGATGACCTCACCCTCCAGCCCTGCTGCTTTCAGGCTGGAGACATACGATGGAGGTGAAGAAGATGGTGCTGATATGGACAAAGGAAAGCTGGGCCCTGGGGATGGGCCGGCCCCCATGGAGTCACCATTCCAGCATGAGGACCGGAACTTCTCCCCTATGATCAACGTGAATCTCGATTACTTCCGAAAGAGAGTTTTCAGGTGAAGCAGCAAATGGGGGTGCAGCCCTGGGGCCCCTCACTTACAGCCGAGCACCCCTGCAGGGTCCTTCATCAGGCTCTGATGGCTCCTGGGTCTGACAGGCTGAACTCTGCTCTGCTTTCTGGGGTGGTTCCTTCTGGAACCTTCCTTATTCTTGGCCTTTTGCTTTCTGAGGTAGTATTCTTCTTCTTCATACTCTTCCAGCTCCAAGTATTCAACTGACCCTTGCATCCTCCTTGTTTGTGCCATGGACCCCACCCTGTCATGGTCCCTGTGACAGATGGTAGCAGGAATCACACTCCAATCTGACAAGAGAGTCAAGGACATCTAAAAATGTCCCAGGAGCTCCTGGGTTCTGCTCCAAGGCTGAACCTGTTGCCCAGGGGATGTAGACTCTGGAGATTGTGGATGGTGGGCTTCTCCTGGGAGTCATCTTCACTTTGATCATCCTGTGGTCTCTACCAGTTTAGACTGTGTGAGCCTACTCTTGCTGGGAGTGACACGTCTAGCCCTGCGGGTGTATGTGGGGGGTGCACCTGGCATCCCCCTCAGTGTGAGGTCTGACATATGAGGTCTGACCAGGAGAATCCTCATGGTTCAGGCAGGACTCTGTCAAGGAAGCCCCTTCCTTCCTCCTCATGCCTGGGACACAGCCACCAGCCTTGGTTTTTCAGCCCAGAGCCCCCTATACTGTTTGTGCTGGAGGAGCACTGTCAGATTCAGACCAGGGCAGGAGAGGGTGCGTGCAAGGCTTTTAGGAGCTGGGTAGCCTGCTAGACAGGCCGAGTGGGCCCCTTGATGCCCTTTGGTGTCTCAGTCTGTGCCCTTGTGGGCTTCCCTACCCCAAGACTATGATATCAGCCTGCGACAGGAAATACTTTGTCCAAATAGCCACTTCCCCTGAGTGGACTACCCACAGGGCTCCCTAGTCAGACGCAGAGCCCTCTTGGTCATGTTGTGGCCACGTGGTCTGCTGGGCAGATGATGATGCATCTGACCAGGCCAGGCAGACATGCAACTTCCTGGTGTAGAGGAGGCAGGGCCTGGCCCCGTCATGTGAATATGGCTTAGGACACGACCGATCCCAACAATCCCCTCACTCATCAAAGTCAACAACCTTACTTGGTTGGCCCATTCCATGGGAGCCATGAAGCTAGGACCTGAGGGTCCCTAAAGTGTCAAATAGCACCCCTCCCTTTGTTTGTCCCTTCATATATGCTGGTCATGGTGCTGGGAGCCCCACAATGAGCTTGTGTTTGTGAATAGTGTGACATGTCCAGGAGGAGGTACTCCTTCCCCTTCCCTGTCACCAGACACTGTTAGATTCTGAAGAGCTAAAAGGACCCTGCTGGGACCTTTCCCGGAAGTGTGGCTTCTCAATAAAACCCCGGTGAACATCTGGTAAGTTTCAGTGCTGGGTCCACATGTCTCTGAGAAACCTGTCTGCCCAGCCTAGAGTTTCTCTGGGGTTAAGAGTCAGGGTCTGGAGTTAGTTAGACAGCCCCCAAGGGAGCCCCATTCTGCCACCTTGTGACTTTGGGGAAGTGACTTTTTCTCCTTGTTTGTCTAGTGGAAAAAGTAGAGATTCCTGCCCCCGGGGCTGAAGTGAGGGTTAAAGGTGCAGATACTCCATTATTAGCCCAACAGTGGTTTCTGAGAGGACACGGGACTTTTCTTAATTCCTTTGTCGAGGCCAGCAGTGCATACAGCCCCCAACAGCCTGTGGGCACATCCTATAGCCCCATCCTGACCTGGATCCCAGCTCAGGAGCCATGACAAATTCCTGTGCTGAAATTGACCCTGTGGGATAATGAGCCTATTGTAAGATTATCAAGGCACCTAGCGAATGATAAGCACCCGATGCTGTGAAACATCTGTGATGCCTGGAGCCACAGGAATGCTGAGAGCTAGAGCCTTGGACAGTCCCCCCCCTCCCCTTCTGGGGCTCTGAGCATCTGGGGTCTCCTTGCTTTGCCCTGGGAGGGCAGAGGCCCTCAGAAAGGCTCCCATGGGGCTCCTGGACCTGCGGGGTACACAGTGCTCATAGGGCTCCTTGAGATGGGGAGCTTTCTGGGGGGCCTGTGGCTCCTTTACAGCATCATTCACAAGCTACATTCCTGCAGCCAACCAGACCCAAACCGCTTTGACCGTGACCTACTCTTCAGCGTGGCTGCCCGAGGTGTCCCCGAGGAACTGGCTGGGCTACTAGAGTACCTTTGCCGGAGCAGCAAGTATCTCACCGACTCGGCATACACAGGTAAGCCTGCCCTGCAGGCCAGAGCCGCCGTGTCTTGCCAGCTGTGCTGAGACTGAGCTGGCTGGATGGGCTTTGACCATGGTCAGGAGCCAAGGGGCTAGTGTTCTTTTTCTTTCTTTTTTAAAGCGGGGAGTGCCCTTAGCAGCCCTCCTGCCGGAATGGCTGCAGGGGGGCCTTGTTGACATAGCCAAGGATGTGGCTTACAGTTCTGGCCGTGCCTACCACTTCTACCCACCCACCAGCTCCTGGACTACCTCTACCACCCCAAACCATTTCAATGGCTGAATGGATCCTTGTGGGCGTCCTCAGTGCATTCCCTCCCTCCCTCCCTCCCTTCTTTCCTTCCTTCCTTCCTTCCTTCCTTCCTTCCTTCCTTCCTTCCTTCCATCCTTCCCTTTCTCTCTTTCTTTTTCTTTCTTTCTTTCTTTCTTTCTTTCTTTCTTTCTTTCTTTCTTTCTTTCTTCCTTTCTTTCTAAATAACAACATTGTTGAGATCTAATGCACATATCATATACTTTACCCATCTCAGAGCACTCTTTGCCCAAAATCTAAATATCTTTATTGTTTGGACTGATTGGAAAAATAACTTGTGCATTCCAAAAGATTCAAATAATAATGAAATGCATAAAGCTGAAGGTAAAAAGTATGTCATCTTGGACCTCTGTTAATGATTTGGGATACATCTTTTCAAACTATTTAAATATATTAGGTATATACAGAGGGTGCAAAAAAAATGTATACACATTTTAAGAAAGGAGAAACTGTATTAAAATGATGCTGACGGTAACCACTTTGAGCACCTCTTGTAATTGAGAAGTCAAATGTGACTTGTATTCATCTTTTGTTATTGGTATATATTGAGTATTACAATTTTAATAGAGTTTTTTCCTTTCTTAAAATGTGTATACATTTTTTTGGCACCCTCTGGATTTACTAAATGGGGTTGTGCCATGTATACTAATTTGTAATGTGCTTTTTTCCCCAATATACTACATCTTGTAGTACTTTCCATTTCAGTATGCATACCTCTAACTCAGTCACTTTACAACTGCAGAGTTTTCCATTGTGTAGATTTACCATAATTTCATTAACTGATTCCTTATTATTGGTCGTTTAGGTTGTTTGCAGTTTTTGGCCTCAACAATACTGTGTGTCTGACCCTCTGTGTGCTAAGCACTTTGTGTATAATTCTATTTGACCCTTACAATAACCCTGGAATATTCCCATTTTACACTGAGAAAAACAGGTTAAGAGAGGCCAAATGACTTGCCTGAGGAGACAGAGCCATTAAGTGGTGGAGCTACGTAACAAACACCGCTTCAAATGTTCTTGTATAGACAACATTGCACGTAGGACAAATTATGTCTTAGAAACAATTTCTAGGGCAGAAATGGTAGTCAGTGGAAACTTAATAACCTGTATCATAGCTGTGCTTCCACGGATCATCTGTGGCAATCTGTTTTTATCCTCCCCAGTAGCATTTTGGAGCCTGGGCTCACTGTACAGGCTGGCAGGCAGCCCAGCCACTCCAGCCTAAGCACCCTGGTGCCCCTCCCCTCCCCTTCTCCCACAGAGGGCTCCACGGGGAAGACGTGCCTGATGAAGGCCATGCTGAACCTTCGGGATGGGACCAATGCCTGCATCCTGCCACTGCTGCAGATCGACCGGGACTCAGGCAATCCCACACCCCTGGTGAATGCCCAGTGCACAGATGAGTACTACCGAGGCCACAGTGCCCTGCACATCGCCATTGAGAAGAGGAGCCTGCAGTGTGTGAAGCTCCTGGTGGAGAACGGTGCTGACGTGCATGCCCGGGCCTGCGGCTACTTTTTCCAGAAGAAAAGCCAAGGGACTTGTTTCTATTTTGGTGAGCAGTCTTTCTTGGTTAAATTGAGGCACAGAGTGGGGTTACACGGTTAATCGGTGGTAGAGTGGGCCCTTCAAACCAGGTCTGTCTGACCCCGAGGCCCATGTTTCTAATCACTAGGCTGCTTGCAAAAACAGTTTGTCTTAAGAGATGTTTGCCCTTATCTGGCCAAGGAAGATTGCCACACACACATGCCTGGACCAGGGCTGGGGAATGGCTGTTAGAACTGGCATGTGACAAGACTCAACCAGACAGGGCCTGGCTAAAGGGCATCTATGTTAGACAGCAGTGGGCCTGGGCTCTGCTGAAGAAAAGAGAGAGGCAGGGGAGATGGGGACCCTGGTGGCTGGCCCCTGTTCTTCTCCTTCTGATGGAAAAGAGCTTTGGTTCCTCTCCCTTGTGTCAGCATCCACAGGGCTGCATTTACTAGCACTCATAGGAGAAGGCACAGCTGCTCTACATTGGGGCCTGGGACCCCGAAACTGTGCTCCATCCTTTCCCATGGGTGCTTGACCCATTCCAAGGAGGCCTGGCCTTCTGTCCAAAGAGTGTGAGGAGTAGGCAGGTGGAAGCTGGGAGGCCTGAGGCCCAAGCTGCCTTCTTGGCTCCCAGGTGAACTACCCCTCTCTCTGGCGGCGTGCACCAAGCAGTGGGATATAGTGAGTTACCTTCTGAAGAACACGAACCAGCCTGCCAGCCTGCAGGCCACCGACTCACTAGGCAACACAGTCCTGCATGCCTTGGTGATGATCGCAGACAACTCGGCTGAGAATAGTAAACTGGTGACCCAGATGTACGACAAGCTCCTTCAAGCTGGGGCCAGCCTCTGCCCCACCGTGCAGCTTGAGGACATCCCCAACCTGCAGGGCCTCACGCCCCTGAAGCTGGCCGCCAAGGAAGGCAAAATCGAGGTGAGTGGCTGGTTTCCTTCTCTTCCCCAAGAAGCAGCAGGACTCACCCTGAGATCTCTATAGAAAGAGCCTGAGGTGGTGGTCTAGATCGGTTTCCCCACTTTTCAACTGAACACTCCTATTAGTAAGAACGTTTTCAGCATGCATGTGTGTATTTATTGATAAATTATATCTGAACTAATATATTACATTTAAAACACAGGGATTTTTTTTTAAAGATTTTTTTTTTATTGGGGAATTGGGGGGATGGGAACAGTGCTGGGGGATTGGGGAAGGGGAACAGACAAGTCGCTGTCGTCTTGTTCTTCAATCTAGTTGTGGAGGACGTTGCTTCACTTGCCCAAGTTGGCACCATCACTGCGCTCTTCCAGGGCGAGGCAGATCAGTCGCCGGCTTCTGGACGGCCGCTCACTGCGGCTGCTGGCCGCTCACTGCGGCTGCTGGCCGCTCACACTGGCTGCTGGCTACACACGGTAGCCCATGGCAACCCACTGCCACAGGGACTGCAGCCTACGCCGTCGCCAGCGACTCATGGCAGCCCAGCTCCAGGTTGAGCTGTTGTTCAGGATCTTAGCTGTGGAGGGCAGTGTTCACTGGCCCTCATATGTGGGATCCAAACCGGGGCCCTCTGGCGTCCCAAGCCAGCTCTTAACCAACTGAGCCACTCGGCCGGCCCAACACAGGGATTTTTTTAAAAAGTCATTTCGGTTTCTTGATTGGGAGACAGTCTTTTCATATACTTGCCTATTCTGCTATTAAATTTGCTATTAAGTTTTCTTCATCTTGATCGGTAAGTATTCTTTATAATGAACATATTAGCATTTTGTTTACTATAGCAGTTCCGAACTTTTCTCCCAGTTCAAATTAAAATAACTTTTATGGTATTTTTTTGCCACACAGAATTGTTAAATTTTTATGTATATGAATGTAATTATCTTTCCCTTTAGGGTTCCTTGGTTTTGCCATTGCTTAATCCTTCTACGAGAATATATATCTATACCATTTTGTGTGTGTTTATTCCATATCCTTATTTTCTTCCAGACTTTTGCAGTTTCATTTTTAATGCCTAAAAATTTTATTTACCTGGAAGTCATTTTGGTCTAAATAGTAAACACGATCCAGCTCTACCCTTTTTCCAAATGGCTTACCAGTTGTCTGATCCTTACTACCAGGGCTGGCTTCATGCGTGCACACCCGTGCAATTTACACAGGGCCCTATGCTTAAAATTCAGGTATTTCTGAAGGCTAAGATAACAATAAACATAAGTAGAAGTTTTGCTGTTTTATTCCTGCCCTCCAAGATTCCTGGTATGTGGGAACCTCTCTTTGTTGTCTGGAGGATGGCTGTATGGCCTATGGAGGCCGCTCCCCAACCTGGTCCTCCCTTCCCCACCAGTCCTCATTTGTGAAACCAAATTACTTCTTCACCTGTTTGGGTTAATGACCCTTTCTGATCTGTTGAAAACTCTGGACTCTGACTGCTGTGGGCAGCTGGTAGCCTCTGATCTCAAGAGTCCTTAAGGACCTCTGGGCTGGAGAGCCCTCTGCCATGTGGCCACGCAAGAGGCCAAGGGGCAGGAGTGGGGAAGGCAGAGCCATGCTGACTGGCAGACCTGGACATATGTGGGCTGGTAGGAATGTTTACACTGTGGCTGAGCATGTTTATACACACAAGGACCTGCCTGTACAGGGTGTGTGCATGTGTTTGCTGCAGCTCTGCAGACAGTGGGCAGCTATGTTGGGTACTGAGTGTTTCCCAGATACCCAGTCAGTGCTGGTAGGTGGTCAAGCACCCAAGTTCACGTGGCCTGCCCTGCAGATTTTCAGACACATCTTGCAACGGGAGTTCTCGGGACCGTACCAGCCCTTTTCCCGCAAGTTCACTGAGTGGTCCTACGGGCCTGTGCGGGTGTCACTGTATGACCTGGCCTCTGTGGACAGCTGGGAGGAGAACTCAGTGCTGGAAGTCATCGCCTTTCATTGCAGAAGCCCGGTGAGCCTGCAGGGGTGGGGGTGAATGGAGGGGGCCTGGCAGAGCTCTCTGCAAGGTCCACAACTCAGACTGTCTGCTGGACCACACCTGCTCCATTCCTGTGCCAGTGGGGGTGTGGCTGCACATCCTGACTCCAGCTGTTGGGCCCACACTCATTCCACACTCCTGTCTTACTCGAGTGGAGATCATATCAGGGTCCTGGTGGCTACCACTGAGGGCTTCTTGTTGGCCAGCACCTGCTCTGGACCGGAAGGAGAGGCCCTGGGTCACTCCTTAGCCATGACAGTGTGGTGGGGGCAGGTGGGGAGGGGTCACATGGGGCTCCCCATCCTCTCCCCTCCATTCCCTCTCTTGGCCCTTGCATTGAGGCCAGCATGAGTGGGCCCCTATGCATACCTGATGAATGGACCCTGACTCGCACATTTCCACCCCAGCACCGACACCGAATGGTGGTTTTGGAGCCGCTGAACAAACTGCTGCAGGCGAAATGGGACCTGCTCATCCCCAGGTTCTTCTTCAACTTCCTGTGTTACTTGGTCTACATGTTCATCTTCACTGCTGTTACCTACCACCAGCCTGCCCTGGAGAAGGCAAGGCCAGGCCAGGGGAGGCGGGGCACATCCTGGGGAGGCCTCCTGGAACCAGTCCAGAGAGAAGCTGGGGCAGGGATTACCACTTCCACCCTGCAAATTCTGATGCTGAGGGTTTGACTGCTTGAGTGATATGCCCAAGCTCTTACCCAGCTGGTGATAGTGTGGATGCCAGCACCACAGGAAGAACAACAGTAATAATCAATACTTAGTGCACACCATATATGATGAAGTATTCTAAGTGATTGACATGTATTAACTTATTTAATTCATGTTCACAACAACCCTCTGAGATGATGAACTATTATCATCCCCAGTTTACAGTTAGAGAAAGGAGGCACAGATAGGTTAAGTAATTTACCCAGGGTCACACAGGCTGTTAGTGGTGGAGATGAGATCTGAACCCAGTCTGGCTCCCAACCCCTTGCTCCCAACTGCTATGCACTGTGCCTCTCAATATACTAGAATCCAGGGGTCCTGCCCCGGAGCCCATGTTCCCTCTGCTGCTTCGAGTGGCCTCCCCACAGCTCAGGCTTAGAATGGGCCCTCGGCTCTGGCTCTCAGAAGGTGCGCTGTTGGTGGGGACCCTAGGTCCTACCCAAGTATCTCTTCACAGGCCGTCTTCTCCGTGAAAGTGACAGCTGGAAACTCCCTGTTGTTGCTAGGCCACATCCTGATCCTGCTTGGGGGCATCTACCTCCTCATAGGCCAGGTAAGTGCTCCTCCCAAGCTCCCTCGCTTCCCCCTCCACACACACACACTCCACTTGGCTCCCAGCCCCCCAGGAGCAAACCTAGAACTACAAGGAGCCTCAGAGTGAGTTAACCACAGTCCCTTCATTTATGGGGACACCAAATCCGATAGCTGAACCCTGACCTGCCTCCTCGCAGTTGAAGGCTTTGCCTTCTGGGGCTGGGTACTCTCCCTGCTATGCTTTCTGAGGTGTTCACAGGGTAGAAAATGGCTCCTATGAGTCCTTGGCAGTGTCAGCTCTGCTCCCAGGGACTCGAGCTAAAAGCCCCCTCCAGGTCCCTGGGCTGGGGCATTCCTCACCTAGGGAGCACAGAAGAGTGGGGGCAGGTGGGGCTCAGCCCAGCACCCCCAGCAGGACCTCTTCAGTTGAAAATGCTGCAAGCTTGCAGGAGACGGGCCGGGCCATGGCACTGAGACTTTCTCAGAAGGGGCAGAACCTGGGCACCAAATCCAGGTTGGCTGGTGTACAGGGTGGTCCCTGGGAGGCAGGGAGAGTGAGGGAATGCGCTCTTCCCCTCATCATATGTAGTGCATGGGTTCTTCATTTGGGTCCACAAGGAGCCAGGAGGCCCCTGGCGTTACCTGGGTGTCTGTGGGTTGCTACAGACAGGGTCCAAATGTTTTGGAAACAGGGTCCAAACCTTTGTTAGCCATCAGCAAAATTCATGAACCCCTCCAAAAAGTTAAAGCTGCTGCCAGAGCCCCCAATGTGGTCCTGGCCAAGCTCCCACATGGCCAGCACGCAGGGAGCATGGTGGGAGGCTGGGCTCAGGCCCCGAGGGGCAGCAGGGCTGCTGTTGTGACCTGGAAAACCAATTTCACTTCCCTGTCCTTCCTCCTGCTGCAGCTGTGGTGCTTCTGGAGACGCCGTCTGTTCATCTGGATCTCGTTCATGGACAGCTACTTTGAAATCCTGTTGTACGTGAGGCCTCACTCCTCTTCCTTCAGCTCAGGCAGAGAACACCAGGCAGGCTTTAGCGGGGAGGACCCAGGGCCAGGGAGCTCCAAGGGATTGGAACCAGAGCACAGGCCAGACTCAGGAGTCCGACTGTCCAGCCTGGGGCTTGCTATACTCCCACCGTTGTAGATCATTCACCGAGCTCTTGCTATGCACCTGTGGAGCCTGAACTCTTTACATGTCTTGTCTTGTTGAATCCTCACAAATGCTCAGGCACGGTTACTATTACCCCTGTATTACAGGGGAGGGAACTGAGGCCCACAGGGGTTAAATAATTTGCCTGGGATGGAGGTCAGGACCTGACTGGGTCCAGACAGGTGGAGGACTTCTAATCCAGACTGTCATGGGAGAGGCAGTGGTGGTTAGCGCTGGCCAGTGGGAGCCAGGGGGCCTTGCCAAGTGGCCTGCAGCTGACTCGGACTCTGCCCCCATACAGCTTGGTCCAGGCCCTGCTCACGGTGCTCTCTCAGGTGCTGTGTTTCCTGGCCATCGAGTGGTACCTGCCCTTGCTTGTGTCCTCACTGGCGCTGGGCTGGCTGAACCTGCTTTACTATACACGTGGCTTCCAGCACACAGGCATCTACAGTGTCATGATCCAGAAGGTGAGAGGCAGGGGTTGCCCCACTGCAGCCAGACTGGCCATGGCTAGATCCCATACTCGAGTGGGATTCCTTTGGGCCTCAGCAGGCAGGCACCTTCCACAGCTAACCTGGGCAGAGGAGAACATGAGCATGTCTGCCTGTGCATCACGCACCCAGATACTTGCTGAATGTAAGCATGAGTGTGAGTGTGCACACACCTGCTCTCACTCTGCATGTGTAAGCAAGCACTTGCACGTATGTTTGCAAGTGCCCACACGGGAGCCACATGCATCCTTGCACGCCAAAGGAGCAGAGACAATGCACACAAGCTCACCTGTGTGCCTGTGCCATGGGACATCTGGGCATATGGATGTGTCTGCATTCATTTATTTATTCAACAAATGTTTAGGAAGTACGTACTATGGGTCAGGCCCTATTCTAAGTGTTGTTCACTAACAAAATAGACAAGGCCTTGCTCTTTTGAAGCTGACATTCTAGTAGGGGAAATGAAAACACTAAGAAAACAAATGTAAATGTTCCAGACTGCCAAATACTGTGAAGGAAATACATAGCACAATGTGATGGAGGGTGACTGGGCAAAGGGTGCTTCAGATAGGGTGGTCTGCAAGGCCTCTTTGAAGTGAACAGTTAAGGCCTGAAAGAGTGATTCAGCACAGACTCAAGAAAGAAGCATTTGAGGCAAAGGGAACAGCAAAGAAAAAGGCCAGGAGCAGAACAAGGTTGGAGTGCTTGAGACAGAGTGAGGAGGCTGGGGAGAGTGAGGGAGAGAGAGGCGGATCTAGAGGTCCAGAAGGTTTAAAAAAAAATTTTTTTTTAAACCCATTTTTTTTTTCTTTTTCAAGATTTTATTGGGGAATTGGGGGAGCAGAACAGTGTTGGGGAAATCAGGGAAGGGGAAGAGCCAAGTTGTTGTCCTTCAATCTTAGTGTAGAGGGCGCAGCAAGCTCAGCTCCAAGTCCAGTCACACCGCTCAGTTGAAGGTACTGTGTTCAATTAGTTGTGGGTGGGCCTAGCCACCATCCCATGCAGGAGTCGAACCAGCAGCCTCGTTGTTAAGAGTGCACCCTCTATCCCCTGAGCCACCCAGGCGGCAGCTCAGCTCAAGGTGCCGAGTTCAGTCATTAGTTGCAGGTGGACGTAGCCCACCATCTCAAACAGGCAACCTTGCTGTTAGGAGCACGTGCTCTCACCAGCTGAGCCATCCTGCCACCTGTTGGCAGCTCAGCTCAGGTGCAGCTCACTGACCCATGTGGGAATCAAACCAGTGGCCCTGTTGCTCAGAGCTCGCACTCTTGAGCAAGCTCTTAACCAACTGAGCCATTTGGCTGGCCCTCTAAGAATTTTTTTTAATTGTGGAAAAACATATATAACAAAATTTACCATTTTAGCCATTTTTAAGTGTACATTCACATTGTTATGTCACCATCCCCACCATCCATCTCCAGAACTTTTTCATCTTTCCAGACTGGAACTCTGTACCCCTTCGAAGCTAACTCCCTATTCCCTCCCCCTTTCCCCAGTCCCTGGCAACCATCACTGTACTTTCTGTCTCTATGAATCTGATTACTCTAAGTACCTCATAAAAATGTAATCATACAGTTTTGTTCCTTTGTCACTGGCTTATTTCACTTAGCATAATATCCTCCAGGTTCATCCATGTTGTAACATGTGTCAGAATTTCCTTCCTTTTTGAGACTGAATAATATTCCATTGTATGGATATACTACATTTTGTTTATCTATTCATCCATCAGTGGACACTTGGGTTGCTTCCACCTTTTGACTATTATGGATAATGCTACTATGAACATGGGTATATAAATATCTGTTTGAGTTCCTGCTTCTAATTCTTTTGGGTATATATCCAGATGTGGAATTGCTGGATCATATGGTAACTCTGTGTTTAATTTTTTGACCCTGGAGTGTTTCAAGCAAGAAAATTGTGTGATCTCATGTAGATTTTTTAAAGACCCTTCAGCTCAGTGTAGCTCCATAGGGCCCATTGTATGCACATGTTTGTGTGTGTGGAGGGGGTGGGGTGTACATGGAAACCCATGCTCAGGGTCAAGGAAGAGGTACGGGGTCATGTCTGGTGGCCCAGCCACCCACCCCTGGGCACGTGTGTTATAGGTCATCCTGCGGGACCTGCTCCGCTTCCTTCTGGTCTACTTAGTCTTCCTCTTCGGCTTCGCTGTAGGTAAAAGCCCTCCCTGTGACCCCTGCCCAACCCTGGCCCACCCTGTACTCCCTCAAGTCTGCCTGTTGATCTCCCCTGGATGAGGACTCCCTTCTATTCCCCTGCAGCCCTGGAGAGTCTGAGCCGTGAGGCCTGGGGTCCCGGGGTCCCCACACACCCCAATGCCACAAAGGCAGTGCAGCCCCGGGCAGGCCAGGAAGGTGAGAAGGATAGCTCGGCCCCGTACAACGGCATCCTGGATGCCGCCTTGGAGCTCTTCAAGTTCACCATCGGCATGGGTGAGCTGGAGTTCCAGAACCAGCTGCGCTTCCGCGGGGTGGTGCTGCTGCTGCTGCTGGCCTACGTGCTGCTCACCTACGTCCTGCTGCTCAACATGCTCATCGCCCTCATGAGCGAGACTGTCAACAGCGTCGCCACTGACAGCTGGAGCATCTGGAAGCTGCAGGTGCCCCGGGAAGCTCCTCTCCACCTCCCTGAGTTCTGGGCCCAGTGAGGCGTGGGCGGGACTCAGCTGAGCTGGGCCCCTGGAGCCAGTCCTCACCCTTTCAGGGTCTCCATCAGCCACTCCTTCCTTCATAGGGTTGCTGTGAGGATCTAATAAGCTTACATCTTATTAGGACAGTGTGTGGCACACAGTGGGTGTTCAGTGTGTTAGTTATTATCAGCATCATTATTATTAAGTATTTCTTGAGTGCCTGCAATGGGGCTAGGCACAGTTCTAGGTTCTAAGTACACAGCAGAGAAAAAACAAAGTCTGCCTCATAGAGCTCCCATTCTGTGTTCATCGTATGTTAAACGGGGGCAGTGTGGTGGGCGAGGCAGGCAGGTGTGCAATCCTGTGCCTGGCCCACCTTGCAGGAGTTGGGGGACTAGAGGTCCCTGAAGCTGGGGGCTGATATGACACCCACCTACAGTGGAAGCAAGAGCTGCTTCTTGACGTGGGAAGGGTGGGGGGTAGGTCTGGGCAGTTGGTGCAGGGAGAACTTTGCCCAGAAGGCTGAGTGTGTTACCAATTCACTGTTGACCTTGGGCTAGCCCCTGTCTTCTTTGAGCCTCCGAGTCCTCACCTGCAAAGTTCTGTGGCCTTCCTAGCTCGTGTGCCAGCAGGCAGGCACATGTGTGGGGTAGAGCAAATGAATATCTGCACCAGGTGGCATGAAATCCTGGAACCTATAATGATGCAACAGCAAGTAATTGCTGAGCACTCTTTACTTGCTGGCTTCTCCCGAACTACCAGACACAGTGTCTCAGTCTTTAAGTGAGGAAACTGAGATTCAGAGGGCCTCAGGGCCTCACACCACATAAGTCATCAAAAGTTGGAGTGGATTCCAATCCATGTGCTTAATGGACTTTGGGTTATAATGGAAAGTGCTGTGTTGCATCTTCCTGGCTGCCCTGTCTGACATGTCCTTTGTCCCCAGAAAGCCATCTCAGTCCTGGAGATGGAGAATGGCTACTGGTGGTGCAAGAGGAAGAAGCAGCGGGCAGGTGCAATGCTGACAGTTGGCACCAGGCCGGATGGAAGCCCCGATGAGCGTTGGTGTTTCAGGTGAGTGAGATGGCAGGGGAGAGCAGCTGGTGCCACCAGCCTTAGTCTTCTGAAAACCAGGGGACCACTGCCAGGACCCAGGGCTGCTGGGAAAGGCAGGGTTTAGGAGTGCTGGGGACTCTGCCCTCCCCCGCCCCCCCATTACAGGTGAAGCCAGGGATGCTGGATCTCATAGGCCTGGGGTTGTCACTGCCTGGTGCTCTACCTGTCTGCCCATTTGCCTGTCCCACTGGCTGAAAATGAAGGTCCCTCCCTGGTGGCCCCTGGACTATCCTTCTGGCCTGAAACGGGGTACAGTTAGGGGGCCAAGAAGCCAGAGGGACCCTCAGGTTATAGCACACTGTCTTGCCCTGGCTGGTCTGCTCTGCCCTCCCAACTCGCCCACCTGGCCACGGAGGCTACAACCCTTCCACAGAGAACAAACTGTTCCATGGCCAGGGAAGGCATGGGTACTGAGAGAGGAAACCCGGTGACAGATGCACAGCTAGAAACACATTTTCATGAGGCAACAGTTAAGCAAGGAGAAGGGAGGGTCTTAGGCATGTAGAGAGTAGCCACATAAGGCCCCAGAACGCAAGAACACAAAGGCACACCTGATTGGAACTCTTCTCTGGATGTTTAGGAAACCTCAGGTCACTGTGAACAGTCTGAAGGGAACAGATGCCTGTTCTTCCATGTGGGCACCTGGCCCAGAGGGCAGCAGGCTGATAGCTGCAAGGATAGGGCTCAGGGGGGATAGTGGGTGGCCCAGTGTCCTGTGGAGGAGGGCAGAGAAACCCCACCTCCTTGCAGTCCCTTTGTTCACTGGAATGTCTGCTTAGTCCACCCACTCGGGAGCTGGGGCCCTTCTCCTGGAGCAAAGGAGGCTGCACCATTGGCATCCTGTAGCCTCAGAGCTGCTCTGTCGTCCTCAGGGTGGAGGAAGTGAACTGGGCTGCCTGGGAGAAGACGCTGCCTACGGTGTGTGAGGAGCCTTCAGGGCCAGGCGTCGCTGGTGAGTAGCCTTGGTGAGAGGCAGAGTGTGTGTGCACGTGTTTGTGTGCGTGTGTGTGTGTGTCCATCTGTCTGCCTGCTTGACCACACAGCCACGGAGAGTCTGGGGCAGGATCTCTGCTGTGGTCACTCCCCAGCTCCACTCATTTAAAAGGATTGACCACCTTAAAGTGGTGCTTCCTTCCAGTCTTTTCCACCCTCACCTCTTAGCTGGCCTGTTTTCAGGCAGTCACCTGGGAAGACCTCTGAAGCTGTTAGTACTTTCACCAGCCCAGCCTTCATCCTGTCCTACTTCCTGCCTCCTCATCCCCATCCCCACCTCCTGGCAGGTTCTAATCCACTGCACCCTTTGCCCATTCAAGTGCCAGTCCTGGGCTGAGCCTGGAGACCCAACTTAGGGAGGGCCCCCTACCCAGCCCATAGCTTAAGTGGCATCTCCCCGAGCCCCCACTGGCTGTGTCCTGGTCAGCCTTGTTAACTTGAGCACCTCAGCTTTCCCCACTGCACGAGCCCCCAGCCTCTTCCCAACTCCAGCTCCCACATCTCTGAGGGGAAGGCACTTCCTGTGCCTTTCCCACCTCTCATGGCCTGCATCTTCTCCATTAATATGGCATAGTGTGGCAATGGCCCCTCCTATCCCCACCCTGCTGCTTCCCACCAAGAGTGGTGCCTATTCCAAGGATTAGCTCTCTCCACAGCATGCCATTTCTGGAACCTTCAATAGCTTCTACCTTACCGTCCACATCTTCCGTTAGCTCTCCTCCCCTCCTTTTTCATTCACTATCGAACAGACTCCACTTGCTTGTGCCTATAGCCCCTACCCCTCCTACCACAGCCTCCTGTGTCACCCATGACTGCTGTGCAGGGGAACTCCCCTGGCCTCCTGCTCCAAAGCCTACTGGTTTCCCAGGCTCCTGGGTCCCTAACCAAGGCCCTCACAAACCTATGTTTCCTGCCTACCCTCTCTATGTGTCTCCCTTAATTCTGAGTTCTGCTGCCCCATCACTTCACTGCCAAGACTCTGAAAGTCACCTTGTTCCTCCTCTTGCCCCAAGCTTTCCACACCCCAATCCCACACCCCACTGCCTCCTGGGGCCTCCAACTGAACACCCCCAACAGGAACAGCCTTGGGGCTGCTCCGCCAGATAACATGTACGTAACCCCCCCTCCTCCCCCAATGGGGAGGCCTTCATGGTTTCTGCCCCCACATCCTCTGTCTGATGCTGAGTGTCCTCCAGATTGCCTGAGCAGCCACTTGGTTCCTCTGCCCTCGCCCCTCATTTCTCCTGATTCTGCAGGGCTGCTCAGCCTGCACCCTGACCTCCAGACAAGTCTTTCTGCTCCAGGTTTATCCCACTCCAATTCCTCTATGTAGACAAAACTACACACAGTCTTTACTACAATATGCCTCCCACTGCCTGGAAGGCCATACTCATCAGTGTGGAGGTGAAGAACCAAAACTGTTGTCCAACCCATTCCCCACACCTCCCTCCATGTGACAGCCAGTCTGTCTACAGTGCTTCTTGTTCTTTGCTTTCCTTGGCTCTTGTCTCTGCTGCAAATGCCCTTCCTGCTCCTCTGGGTGTCCAAATCTGACACCTCCTCTATGGATTGGGTCCCCTCTCTCCTATGAACTCTCTGAACACCTAACTCTCACTTCCCTCCAGCTTTTCAGCAAATCTCAGGTGTTCTGGTTTCTAATACAGAAGCCTGTCACCTCTAGAGACTTGAAGCTCCTAGGAGGAGGCCCTTCACTGACACAAGGCAGGAGTTCAGGAAATGCTTGCGGAAGAAGGGAGGCAGAGAGAGGGATTGCTGGGGACTTCAGAATCCTGCTGTCCACAGGTCATGATGTCCTGTTTCATGGCTATGGCCTCCTCCTGTTTCCCTAGCACTTGCCTCCTGGGGACACACCCAAGGACCAAGTCACAGTGCTTTTCATCCCATTTACAGGCACCGTGAAGAACCCTGCCCAGCCCGGGGAGGACAGTGCCTTGGAGGAAGACCATCTGCCCCTCCAGCCCCTGGAGTCCCACTGATGGGCCAGACGCAGCAGGAGGCAGGCAGGACAGAACCAGGGAATATTTCCAGCTCTGCCTGCTGGCTCTGGCTCCAGGGAACTTTAATGGCAAATATAAATAAATATTTTCTCATGACTGACTCTCCTGGAAACATTATATGAGCAGTTACCAGGCCCTCGGGCTGGTCAACATCTGCATGACTCTGTGAGCACAAGCCTGTGTCAGGCTGGACTGCTCCCGCCCTGGCCTGGGCACAGGAGACCCTCAACTGCTGCCCCCCAGTCTCGAGACTGTCTTCTTCCTGGGTTCAGGTAGCTGGCTGAGGTGCTGTGCCTGTTCTCATGGCAGACATGGTGGTGGACATGGGAAAACACAGCCACCGCTCCTCCCTCCCCCACAGTCTCCAGGCACCCCTTAAAGCCACCTCAAAGATGCCTCTCAAAGCCTTTGACCTCCTTGGCTTAGTTCAGACTCTGAATTATTGCTTTCTCTCCCCATTGGGCTTCCCGCAGTTTCCACCCCTGTAAGCCATCCTCTGCAGGGCAGCCAGAGGGGCCTAAGACCCAAAAAAAGCACGGTACCTCTGTGCTCTGAAGGCTTGAGAGCCCCCATCCCCACCCCCAGTGCCCACAGGATGCACTAGCTGGCATCCCCAGCCCTCTGAGGTTTTGCCCAAGCATTTCCAGACACCTTTTCTCCCACATCCCTGCTGCCCCCATGTTGTCCTTAGCACTTTCACAAAATTCTTCATGCAGGCTGATGGACCTCCTGCGTGTCTGACCCATCTTACACTTATTTTTAGATCAGCTCAAAAATTGTCATATTATAGCTTTTCCAATTTACTCCAGTCAAAACGAATTGCTGTCCCTTCGGGTAATGTGTTTATAAAATGTATATTCATGGATTGCATTTTTTTTTTTTAAGTGGAAAAGACCTGAGCATGTTCATATGCTGAAAGGAAAGCATTAGCAGGGAGGGAGAGGTTTCCACTGTTGGTGAGACAGGGGCATGGATGGAGAAGCCTGGGATAATCAGAGGAGGAATGGTGGCTCGCTCCTCAGAGGTCATTTTAAATAGGAGGTGAGGGCTGTCAGTGCGCAAGGGTTGAGAGGCTCCGTGGATATTTTGAAATATGTGTGGGGAGACAGCAGACTGGCAACGCTTCTTAGAATTAGGAGCAGCTACTGCCGAGCCAAGGCTCTGCGGGGTTTTAAGTACATTATCTCATGTGATTCTCAGAACAGCCTTCTGTGGCGCCGTCATCTTCCTTTTCCAGATGAGCAGCCGGAAGCTCACAACGGATGAATAATTGCCTCAAGGTCACGCAAAGCAGCAGCCACAAGAGCAGGACTTGCACGCAACAGCCTCGGTGTAGCCCCAGCGCAGGCGCCCTCTCACGTCGCCGAGCGCTTGTGACCCAGAATTCCTAGGCAATGGAAGAGACCATCAGCTCTAAAGTAGGGGGGAGTCCTTGGGTGGCGTGGAGCCTGTATTAAGTGAGGTGGACGTTCCCGTCTTTGTCAGTATCACCCTCCCTTCTGTGAAGAGTGGAATGTTCCAACTCTTTAAGGGCCTGAGACACAGTAGACGCAGCCTTTTCACTATAGCTGCTATGGAGGTAAGTTGTGTTTGCATCTGGCTCTGGTAGCTGGTGGCAAAGGCAAATGAACTAGTGCCTTTCCAGTTTTTGGAGGATGTTTTCGGGAAGCTTAACTGGAGGGCGGCTTCGCCCACGTCGGCCTCCGGGCGGGCGCTGTGGCTAGATCTTAGAGACTGGTAGGGCCGCGTTGCGCTGCCGGGGCCGCAGTGGGCGGAGGCTCATGGACCGCGTGCGGGTTTGTCTTACAGGCCCGCCGCTCTCTGGAGATCCCCGAAGGCCGGGACCCTTTTCTAGGCGCTCGCCGTTTGGAATGAGCAAATCCGAGAAAATGGGGTAAGCCGGGGTCTAACCTGCACCGGAGGGCGCTGCACGTGGGTGAGGATCGTAATGGGACCACAAGGAGAACTTGCTCGACTGTCCTGATGATACTATTAGGAAGTGCCGTCAGATGCGATAACTGACGATTTTTATGCCAATCTGACCGCAGTCGCTGAAACCCTAAGTTTAGTTGCATATAACTACCAGAATCTGCCCTAAATGCACGTTCATCTTTCATATTTCAGGTGGCAGACCCACTGCAGAGTATCGAAGTTGGGGGCAGCATCCCACCCTGAGGTAAGGCCTAGTCTGGGTAGGGCTTTACACGGAACTTAGCTGTATCGTTTGTTACTTTAAATGCTTTGAAGTTGCCTGATGTATAGTTGTAGTTTTTACGTATTTAACGTAATTATGCACTACTTGCATTATTGCAATGGCCAGGAAGTGGCTGCTCTTAACCTGAAACTATTTAAACTGCAGCTGTGTGCCTAAACAAATTCTATTAAAATGTCCTCTGGCTGTTTTTAAGGCAACATTTAGCTTAATTCCAGTTGATATCCAGGGCTCTGGAGCAGTACTGGGAGCGGCGAGGTGCTTGACTGCTCTGATGAAATCACTAATAGGAAGTGCCGTCAGAAGCGATAACTGACGATAACAATGCCTGGCTGACTGCAGTCAACAAGTCTTCACAGGTTGCTGGTGCCAGGAGTAAGTTGCTCTGAACTGACCCTTAATTTCTATATTCACTCAGGTTGCAAGTTAGCGAGGGACTGGCAACCCTTCAACAGCTGAGTTTTGGAGTGGGGAGCACTGGCCTGGCGAGAGGTAAGCTTTGGTCTGCAGAGCGATTTATGGTTGAGGATACTTAGGTGTTAAGTTGAATTATGTGAAATTGCTATTAGGTCAGATACTGGCAGTGGAGCAGAATGCAGAGCAAACTCAGGAGTTCCTTTTTACCTTATGGCTGTATAATCCTGAGCAAATTGCCTGTCTGCTCTCAGATGTAGTTTTCCTCATCCTTAAAAGTGAGTCTAAGGTTTGTGATGTTTAAAATGCTGTGACTAAATGGTTACAAACACCCAAGAAGCCAATTATGACTAAGTTCTTAAGGACTCTTGTTAGGATGGATGTAGATTTGTAGTTGAATCTATGATCAGAACTGCCTCCAGTTCTTTAGCATTTGCTGTCTGTCTACAGGTGCTTTATTCGTTCCCCCAGGTTTTGAGTGCTGAAGGCTGATCAGTGCAGTTTCAAAGCTGGTGGGGGTGGCAGTGGCAGCAGCAGCTCACCTGAGAAAAGAGGTAAGATTTGATCTGGATAATGGCTGCCCCCATGGTAGAATGAATGAACAGCTAGTTTTGTTAAAATTGATACGCAGAAAAGGATATCAAATGATGAAATCACCCAAAATAGCTGGAATTACCGGCAGATTGTGTAGTGGTGAACCAAAGGTTTTCTGAAGATATCTTTTATACTGTGAATGACTTGTTTGCAGTAGAAAGTAAGACTGATACTTAGTTTCTTTGCAGGCTAATTTCCCAGAGAATGGTCAGCTATGCTACCACAGGGGCAGAGTTTTGAAGTCCCAAGGACCAGTAGCCACCATCAACTTGGACTCTGAAAACCAAAGCTTCAACTTTTGGTGTAGAAACATGTTCAACTTAAGCCGATATCAACAGGCCATCTTACCAACATAGCGCCGAGAAAGGAACATGGCAAACATTTTCTAGGACAGCCACTTTTGGGTCATTAAATTCATGAGCTTTCTAGTATTATCCCTTGCTCAAAAGGAGCACCTGTATGTAATGTATATTTTAATGTTATGTAAATCTGTTATATTGGGCAAGGGTCTGAATTAAGCTGGAAACATTCCTGAAATTATCTCCATGCATTACCATAAACTAACATTGTAATAAAAGATGGTCTTTGGTATTGGTTCTTAAAAATGTATTTGAAGAAAAAAATATTTGATCCACTGCTGTCAAATATTAGCAGTCCAGGTATTAGCACTTATCAATTTCCCTAAGGTCAGTCTTAAGCTGTCCTCTCCATAACTTCAGATTTGGGGGGCAAAAATTCCAAAGAATTTAAGGCATCCATACACTTGAGTCTGGTCCCTGTTCCCTCTGGCCTGCTTGCCTCGCCAAATCCTTAAGCAGTGACAGGCAAGACCCCAGTCTTGCTGCCTTCCTGTGTTGGGATTTTGCCTACTTAGAGGCCTGTCAGGCTGTTTCCAGTTTTCTGTTTGCCTGAGGTTCACCACCTTCAGGCACTGGAAGTGATTTTTCTCTGCCTCAAGATTGGTTCCCAACCTCTATGGACTTGCTGTGTATTCCTGGGTCTAGGTCTTGCTTATCGTGCCTAGGAGGGATTGTTTTAAACTGGTAGGCCTTGGGTAAGGGAGAGTTAAAACCTTGCTTACTCCCAGTTCTTCCACCTTTCTTGAGGCACTAAATCTGCCAAGTGTGTAGAAAGTACTGTCAACCTCATCCTAATTCAAGTTGGTTTTGTGAATGCTCAAAGTATCAAGGCTTATTGGAGGAGCTTAGAAGGAATTTTATGGGAAAGGGGTCCTTAACTCTTTATAAAAGGAAGCCTATACACAAGCAACAGTGGAATCCATGTTAAAGTTTGATAGACTGGGGCAGGGGAATGGTGGGGTTTGAGTAGGCCTATCTGCATACCTGTGTGGGTACCATCTGACCCAGACATCCTAGGATGCTGTGTGTTGATAGGGGTGTTGGTTCCATGGATAGGCCCCTGGAATTATGGGTTTGAGGGAAGTCACTTAACAGGAGCCCAGGGCTCCACAAAGAGGTAGACAGCCTTCAGTCCACGTGGAGACCAGGCTTCTGGAGTCTGGCAGCCCATCCGCCTATCCCAACCTCCTTCAGCCAGGAGTTAGGGTAGGAAGATTACAACCTGACTTGTACAGGAGCACAGATTTCAAAGTCCTGGGTTGTATGTATGGCCCCAACTACACCCTTTTCTGGAGTAGAGCTCACACATACCATTCACAGCTCAAACTTCCAGCATCAGTAACCTATGCGCTGTACTCTTAATTCTGGGGAGGCTGAGGGCTGATGTCCAGAGCCAGGGATGACTTCTCAGGAGCCAGAAGGCAGATAATGAGTTGACAAGGGGGGAAGTGGAGTGAAGTATTACACAATCCCCCTCTTGCAGGTGCTACACTCTGGGCTTCCCGTGGGTGGGGCTGCTCAGGCCAGTATTGGGTTATAGCCTGAGCCTCCTGGTAGCCCCTAGTCTGCCTCAAGCCATCCTACCCCAGAGACTCCCTGGTGAGGGCCCCACTTCCATGTCACGTCTGAGCTGCAGCTGCAGTCTCCCTGCCCTCCTGGTCTTTGGCAGGAGCCAGAAGGTCCCATCCAGGGTCCTCCTGACCCACTGTCCCATCCTGGACCTCCTCCCCACTGCCTGGGCCTTCGCCCAGCTCCAGGATGGTGGGTAGGTGGCCCTGCTTTGGGGAGCGCTTGCGCAGGCTGAGCAGGAAGGGCTGGGGCAATGAGAAGATGTCCACATTATTGCCTAGGTCAATCCACGTGACGTTGGGAAACTTGCTGGGATCCTTAAGGGTGTCGGTAAGGTCACGCAGCAGGGCTCGAGTCAGCCGGTTGCCATTGAGGGCCAGTGTGGTGAGGTGGGGCAGTGTGCTGAGTGCCGGCAGTAGCTGTAGGACCATGTCATCTGTGAGGCCTGTGAAGCCCAGCTCCACACTGTCCACCTGCTCCCCACATCGCTGCAGGTAGCTGCTCACCCGCTCCAGGTCACGGGAGGTCAGCGGGATGCCCGACAGGTCCACCGTGTTGTCCAGAGGGCTCCCCGCCAGGACAGCCTTGAGGCTGGAGGGGAGAAGGAACAAGCAAGGTTCAAGCAAGTGGGCAGGCCTTTTCTCCAGAGGCAGCAGTGACACCACCATGGAGCTGGCCTCTTCTCCAGGGATGGGAAGAAACCGGGCTCCATAGTCCCCTGGCACCTACCTCACATCTCAGCCTGGCTGGGCCCAGCTGGCCAGAGCCTGATGGACCACAAGTGTTTCCGCAGGGACTAAGGGTTCACTCTGGCACCACAATGCCTGGATTTGCATCTTAACTCCTTTTCTTCCTACTCAGTGTGACCTTTAGTTAGTTCCTTAATCTCTCTGCTTCAGTTTTTTTCCTGAAAAATTGAGCTAATTGAGTGCTGCTACAGGGTTGTTATGTGAAGTCAGTTAATAAGTGCGAAGTATTTAAAACAGTGCCTTGTTTAGGTGAGTAATGAATTAATCACTCAGGCTAAGCTCCCTGCTTCCCAAGAGTGGCGCAGGATCTGAGGCTCCCTTTTTCAAGGCCATCTTCCCCACCAGAGGGGGATTCTGAGGGAGAGCCCTGCAGGATAGCAGGCGGGGAGCGTGGGCGCTGCTGACTCCTGGAGGCTGAGTGCTCCCCACTCCCTGCCTGCTGCCACTCCTGCTCTTCTTTCTTCCTCTGCCCCTTTCTCTGGGGCCATAGCTCCCGATTTCCAGGTACCCCAGGCAAGCCCTTAGGCCCCAACCTGGGAAGGAGAAGGAAGAGGGTGGGGGTGTTCACAGCCTGCATACATTAATAGCAGCAGCCCCAGCAGGATCACAGCTGGGACTTCCTCTCCGCAAACCCCTGTCCTCAGGACCTCCTGAAGCTGGAAGGCTGCCCACAGTTTGCTCATCTTGCCCAGCCCCAGGGAGTTTGAAGGTAAAGCTCTCAAGGCATGACATCGAAGGGCTTGGAACACTGCCTGGCATTTGTTTAATGTGATTTAAGTGTTGACTGTAATTCTTATCAATGTCATTAATAAAGCAGGCCTGTTATACCAGAAAAAATAGGTAGTGTGGTAGTTAACAGCCTGAGTCTGGGGTTTGAATTTAGCCCTGACACTAGCTTGTGGCTGATTGTGACTAGTCAAATGGCAGCAGTGGGCTGGCCGAGTGGCTCGTTGGTTAGTTGGCTTGGGAGCGCGAGCTCTGAGCAGCAGGGCTTCCAGTTCGGATACCACATGGGCCAGTGACGCTGTGCTTTCTACAGCTAAGACGGTGAACAACAACTCGACCTGGAGTTGGGCTACCATGAGTCACTGGTGACGGCGTAGGCTGCAGTGGGCTGCCGTAAGCTACCGTGAGTGGCCAGCAGCTGGCGTGAGCTGCTGTGAGCCGCTGTGAGTGGCCGTCCAGTGGCCAGTGACTGATCTGCCTCAGCCCGGAAGAGCGCAATGATCACAATAACAACATGGGCCAGTGAAGCGACATCCTCCACAACTAGACTGAAGAACAAAAGGACAGCAACTTGCCTGTTCCCCTTCCCCGATTCCCCAACACTGTTCCCTCCTTCAATTCCCCAATAAAATCTTTAAAAAAAAAAAAATGGCAGCAGTAATAGCCCGTACCTTGTTCAATCCTTCAGCAAGTGTTTAAGCTCCTATTAGGTGCTGCGTGCTGCCCTAGGCACTGAGGCCACAGTGGTGAACAAGATAGGTAAGACCCCTGTTTTCATTCTGCCCGAAGGGGGCTAGACAATAAACAAGACAATGTGAGAGTGAAGTGAGAATAGCTTGGGGGGCATGGCTACTGAGAGAAGGCTTCTCTGAGGAACTAACATTTGAGCTGACATGCAAAGAAAATAGCAAACCATCAGAAGGGCTTGGTAAGAGTTCCAGCAGAAGGAGTGCAAGTGCAAAGGCCCTGAGGCTGGAAAGAGCTTGGTGTGTCTGTGAACCAGCAGGAAGGCCAGTGTGGCTGGGGAGTGACAGAGTGGAGGGGAGAGACCAGAGAGGGGCTGAGGGCCCATCACACAGGGCCCTGTTTGCATTTCACTCAATGTCTCCTGCATTCC
The DNA here is from genome assembly GCF_001890085.2 of Hipposideros armiger. Taxonomy (NCBI): domain Eukaryota; kingdom Metazoa; phylum Chordata; class Mammalia; order Chiroptera; family Hipposideridae; genus Hipposideros; species Hipposideros armiger. Next base: position 3,300,471 of record NW_017731411.1, on the reverse strand, counting down.
AGCAGGGCTCAAATTTCCAGCTTTTTAATTCTAAAGAAATGGCTCACAAAGTCTCCTCATGGCATCCCAGGTTCCACGGGTCCTCCTGGCATGCTCTGTCCCCATATACCACCCCTGCCCTCAGCCCAGTGGGACCCTCACTTTCTCCACCTGGGAAGGCCTCCCCTAGGATTCATCTCCTACCCACCAACCCCTAGTTTAGAAGGTGGGGTTGTCCAGAAGGGAAAGAAGCTAGAGCACTTTTTTCTCAGTGAGGGGGTGGTCCTTCCCTCCCCCGTTGCAGGACCTGGAAGGATAAGCCCACGGCAGCATCAAGGCCCTGCCAGTCTTGCAGAACCTAAGGTGCTCTGCCCCCATGGTCACTTGCGAGAAAGGCAGGGTGCTTCCTCCTCCAGAAAGCCCTCCTTCCAGGCGCCTGTCATGGCCCACAGGTTGTGTCCCATGTGCCCCTCTTCCCCAATTTTCAGAGGGCCACAAAACCCCTGAGGGTCCTCACTGCTGCATGGGCTAGGGATATGCCTGGGATCTGAGTTCCGTCGGGGATATCCAGGAGAGCTAGGGGCTGGGTGTTCCATGAGTGTGACCATGTTCAGTGCACCAGGAACTAGAAACTTATGCCCCCCTTCCCACCCATCCATCAGAATGGGCCCAGTACCCCCCAGCTCCCGCCGCACAGACCAGGGCCCTGCCTCCAGTGCCTCTCACGGCTCATGCCCACCTGGAATGCCCTCCTGGCTGCTTTCTCTCACCCCTGAATTCTCTTTCAATCTCCCCTCCTTCAGGCAGCCTTTCAAGACAACTCCCTCCGGTCCAGCTCTTCTTCCCTCCACCCCGCTACCCTGGGAGTGGGTGCGGTGCACACACGCAGCTTGGCACAGACTAAATTTGGGCTGCTCTTGTAGGAGGCTGGGTAGGGTGTCAGGGTAGGGAGCGCAGGGCAAACACACTTCAGGTGACCATGACTCACCAGGCCTGCGGCTTCCTCTTCACCAGCCCCCGGTGCCGCCTCCACTGGGAATGGGGGCTGAGATGGTAAGTCAGCTGCCGGCACAGCTTCTCCATGGCGCCCAGTGCATCGCCTTCCTGCAGAGGTAACCACAGGCCGTGGTGTGGGGTGGGGGTGGGGGGAGCCCAGGCCCCATCTCCAGCTTCCTGTCCCTGCAGGAAGAGCATGGCACCCCCAGGCTGAGCTGGGGGAGGCCTGATATGCTGGTTCAAGGTGGGTGCCCTTAGCAGAGAGCAGTAAACTGATCTGCAGTGGTTTTAATTTTTGTGAATTAGTTGCTAATATTGAAAAAATGGAGATTTATATAAAAGTCTGGATTCCAGGCAACCTGACAATTGACTAGACCTGAGTTGTCAGCTGATCCCTTAGCCAGGATTCACCATGGTCCCTGCCACTCCCCAACATCCAGGGCCATTCTGCTCATTCAACAAATATTTACCGAGCCCCTACTAAGTGCCAGGCACTTGTTCTAGGAACTGGGGACATAGCCATGAACAAATATCCTTGCTCTTGTATTTCACATAGTAGAGGAAAGTGAAATATTTTACCATGTCTTTTACCTATGTCAAAAGTGGGAAAATAAAAGAATGAAGGGCCCACGTCTTTCCCAGCCCAATTCCCTCATCTATGTTACCTGTCTGGCCCATTAGCATTTGAGTTTGAGACCCTGGGTGTTATGGCCTGAATTGTGTCCCCCAAAATTCTTAAGTTGAAGCCCTAATCCCAGCACTTTAGAATGTGACTGTATTTGGAGACCTGTATTTGGCCTCTAATGAGTAACTAAGGGGGCCGGCCAAGTGGCTTGTTGGTTAAGAGTTGGCTTGGGAGCGCAAGCTCTGAGTAGCAGGGCTGCCGGTTCGGATCCCACATGGGCCAGAGACACTGTGCCCTCTACAGCTAAGATGGTGAACAACAGATCGACCTGGAGCTGGTCTGCTGTGAGTCGCCGGCGACGGCGTAGGCTGCCAGTGGGGCTGCAGTGGGCTGCCATGAGCTACCGTGAGTGGCCTGCAGCCGGCGTGAGATGCCGTGAGCCACTGTGAGCGGCCGTCCAACCGCCAGTGACTGATCTGCCTCAGCCAGGAAGAGTGCAATGATAATACCAACATGGGCCAGTGAAGCGACGTCCTCCACAACTAGACAGAAGAACAAAAGGACAGCAACTTGTCTGTTCCCCTCCCCTAGTTCCCCAATAAAATCTTAAAAAAAAAAATACAGATAACAGTAGAA
>NW_017731411.1:3264569-3298220 GCF_001890085.2 Hipposideros armiger | reverse complement strand
ATAATACCAACATGGGCCAGTGAAGCGACGTCCTCCACAACTAGACAGAAGAACAAAAGGACAGCAACTTGTCTGTTCCCCTTCCCCGATTCCCCAACGCTGTTGCCTCCCCAATTCCCCAATAAAATCTTAAAAAAAAAAAAAAAGAGTAACTAAGGTAAAATGAGGTCCTGTGGGTGGGCCTCACCCAGTGGGACTGGTGCCTCATGAGAAGAGATGAGGACATAGCCACTCCCAAAGGAAAGACTATGTGAAGATACAGGGAGAAGATGGCCATCTGCAAACCAAGGAGAGAGGCCTCAGAAGGAACCCTGTCAAGCCCTTGATCTTGGGGCCTTCTGGCTTCTAGAACTGTGAGAAATAAATTTCTGTTGTTTAAGTGGTATTTTGCTATGGCAGCCCTAGCAAACTAATGCTCTGGGTTAAAGGGTGCAGCAGAGCGATGCTAGAGAGACTCCAACTCCATTCCACGGGAAGTCAATTCAATAGTCACTGAGCCCTGGGAGAATGAGTGGCTGAGAGCATGTGCTCCTGCCAAATGGTCCAGTGCCAGGGTCAAGGGCCAGAGTGCCAGGGCTTAGATGCTTAGATGCAAACCCACGTGTGATAGCAACATGGATGTGGTGTGGTTCAACCATTAACCTACGTCCAGTGCTCGGCAGAGCACCTGGCACAGAGTGAGCACTCAGTAAACACCAGCTTGAGTCTTATTATCATCATCATCACCACTCTGCTAATGGAGAAGCAGCATACTGAGTAAATAAAAGCATGAACTTGGCGCCAAATTGGATTCAAATCCTTGCTTTGTCACTTCCTGTGTGACCTTGGGCAAATCTCTTGACCTCTCTGATCCACACCTGTGAAGGGGTAATGGTACTGACCTCATAGGGGATTTTGTGAGGATTAAATGAGTTATTACTTGTAAAGTGCTCTGAATACAGCTCAGCACATAGTAAGCTCTCCAGGAATGCTCAGTGAATCAACTCTGTGCTGCACTGTAAGAGTAGCACAAACAGAGAACTCTGGCAGGGTAAAGAAGGAAGATTATTTCTTCCCAGGCTCAGATCTGAGCTGGGCTTTTAAGAGCAGATGGATTAGTTTGTCACTTATCCAAGGGCTTAGGGGAATAGGGGGGTATTACAGGTGTGGGGGCTGATGACAATCTGAGGCCTGACTTCTTGCTACTTCCATGGCTACCACTTTGGTCCAAGCTACTATTGTCTGTCATATAGATTAGTGCACACAGACAATACGCTAGGGCTTTATGGAATTCCCACAACACCCTAGTGTAGTAAATGCTTTCATTATCCTCATTTTACAGAGGAGGAAACTGAGGCTCAGAGAGCCAGGGCTGATGGAAAGGCAAGAAGAAGAGACTCTGAGGGAGTGAGACAAAAGACAGGAAGTAGGAAGAAAGGAGTTGAGTGTCCAAAGAGGTGAATATCTGCACAGGGATCCAGCAGACTGAGGAAGGCCCAAGACTGACTGGAAGAGGAAACCTCTGGTCTCTAGTTCTCCAAGAGCCTCACTGCTTCCTATTGCCTAAGCCTGCCTGAGAGAGAAGCGAATGTCACCTGCCACTCCGGGCAACTGCATTTACAACCCCTCGAGTTGACATGTCCTGATTCCTAGGCTTCATTTCTTGCTAAGCCTGGACATATGGTGTATGTGATGGGAAATAATGGATGGTGAAGCAGGCAGGGGCTCCATTGTGGGGCTGCAGGGGAACCCCTGGAAGGGGAGCAGCACAGTCACATGTACATTTTAAGACCACCCTCTGGGAGATGGAGAAAGGGGTGGACTGGAGGCAGAGAGGGTGACTCAGGGCCAGGCCCATCTACTTATGTGTGGTTTGGGGCATTCCCACCAGACCAATGGAAAGGGCCGAAAGTGACTGAGGCCACCACACTTGACTGACAATGCACAGGATGGAGAGGGTATGGGGAGGGACGGGATGAGGCGGGATCTCGGCTTTCGGCTTGGGACCTAGGTAGAAGGCAAGAGGCTCTGAAAAAGCGGGTGAAAAGGCAGGACAGGGGTGATGACCAGCTCATGTGGGGCCATGTGGAGTTTGAGGGGCCTGTGGGGCCTCCAGCTGGGAGATCCGATTAGATTTATGGGGCTGGTGCTCAAAACAGGTCCAAGCTGGACATGTTCATTGGCATCTGATTAAAGCGTCTGGCCAGGAAATGAGCAGGGAGGAACAGCTGTAACCTCAACGGGGCACAGACATATTGGACATGAAGGGACAGAGAAGCAGAAGTAAGTGGAGCCATGGACACCAAGGACAAGGCGGGTGGGTGGGACTCCACTGAGGAGGGCTTGTTCAGCACAGGCTTCAGGAGGGGCGGTCATGGTAGGGGCCAAGGTGAAGGCCAAGTCTGGAGGCCGAAGGGAGAATGGGAGGTGACAATGGATATGGTGATCTAGAGCCGCAGTTCTTCACCTGGGACTCTCCCATACTGGGATCACCGGAAAGCTTTAGAAAACACTGCTGCCTGGATGACTCCACTAATGGGTGGGCAGTTCGGGTGCGGGTTTTTAAAAGCTCCCCAGGTGATACCCCTGTGCTGCCACGGTGGAGAAGCAATGGTTCATACACATTAAAGACAAGAAGGACCAGTGGGTGGGATCTGGTGGTATGCCCAGCATCTCTCCTGGGACCACCCCAGGAGAGAATGTTGCCATTCTCCCACAGCACCTGCTCCAAAGCTGAAAACTGAGTTTCTCAGCTTCAGCTCCTCATCCAGCCAATTCCCAGGGTTTCTAAAATCAGGAACCACAGGCTCTCCCTCCATCTTCTAGGCCTGGACATTTGGGCCTTAAAGGAAGAAACAAGAGGAAGAGGCAGAGCAGCTGCCGCAGTGTGCCGGCACTGCCACCAGGGGGCAGCCGTGCGCAGGGCCAGGCACAGGGCTGACGCGGCACTGCTGCCCCGCTGCACCCAGGAGATGCCAGGAGCCTGTTTCCTCTTCCATTAAACCGGGACAATAGATGTTGTCACTTGACATAGTTGATTTGAGACTAAACGTGAACTAGTGTCTTCACAGAAGCGAGAGCTCCCCTTCGCTTGTCTGGACTAAGTAAACAACAGCTAACACTTCTCAAGCATCTACTATACTCGTACATGTTAGGTATTGTCTCTGCATTGCATGCATGAACTCACAACAATCCTATGAAACAGGGGCTACTGTTATTCCCACTTTACAAACGAGAGAACCAGGACATAAAGAGGTTGAGTAGATTGGCAAGCCACACAACGTGTAAGATGGAATCAGGATCCAAACCTCAGCAGGCTCTGAGGCTGGTGCTCCCAAGCTGCCATCCGGGCCTGCGTTCTGCTCTGCCCTCCTGGCGATAATCTTTCGCTTAGGTTAGTTCAAGGCATGTCTATCAATTGCACACAGAATAGCCATAAGCAGGCCCATCCAATGTTTTCTCAGCTCCATCACTTTTTGAAGCCCCTTCCAGGGCACCCTCCTGTGGAGAACAGGACAAAGCAGGCCAGGCCCAGAGATGGAGTAAGAAGAGAAGGTAGGGAAAGGAGTAGGAGGAAGTGCTCTTTCTGTGTGGTTTCAGCATTAAGAAACAGCTGCCTCCCAGGTACAGAGCAGCTACTTGTGCAATCCTGCGTGCCCCCTGTGCAACCCTGGCTGGGGAGCTCTGACAACAGGCATCGCATCCATAGGCACTGCACTCAACACTCTGATCCATCATCTGCTGCCCTCTGGGACCTTCTGAAAATGCTGCAGTCCAGCAGCCCTTTTGTGCAACCAGACCCCACTCCCAAGCTACAGCTGATTGGTCCAGAAGTGGGCACTGGCAGAGTGCAGCCAATCTCCCCTTTCCTGGGAATCATGACAAGACAGAGACACACTCTGACTCCTCAGGACCGGACACTAACCTGTAATTGGGAAGCCACCTCAGCTCTATTTCCTGCCCTGAGGCCTGGGAAAGAGGGAGTGGAGAGTGTGGTATGGGGTAGGGTAGGGTGGGAGAGGTAGCAGAGGGGAGATGTTTGCAGTTTGTCTGTGGTTCTAGTCCCTCTTTCAAGCTTGGTTGCCTTTGGGCCCAAGACCCCTCAGTATCAGAATAAATTCTCTTTCTACAATAGCTTGAGGCAGCTCGAGTGGGATTCTGGTACTTGCAGCAGAGTCCTCACCCACAATGGAGGCTCAAAGGCAGTTTTCGGAATCAATTCTGTAGCTCTTTCTCCCACGTGTGGGAGAGGAAGGAGAAGGCAGGAGAGGGGCAAGCAGTGACTAGCACTGCACTGCAGGGTGGAGCGTGGATCGGGGCAGCAGCCTCTCAGGAACCGCCCAATGCTGGGGGCCCTGGAGAAAAATCTGAGGGACTCTCACTGACCTGTCAGGAAAGATGCTCAAGGCAGACCTGCACTCCCCTCCAGGAGGGGTCCTGCTATAGGGACACTGCTCCACCTCAACTGTCAGACAGCGACACCCACCTGCCATCTTCACTTCCCCAGGCACATTTGTTTGCTGACCCCAGGACCCAAACAAGCAATGCCTTCCACTGCTGTATACCTAAAGGCTCCCCTCATTCATTCATAAATTCATTCATTCATCAAATACCGACTGCCTGGCCTACTCTGCACTGCAGACTGTGTGCTGTGTTTTCTGTTGACTCTCTCTTCTCAGTCCATTCTCTGCCCTTTTCTATGCTCTGAAGGCTGAGCTCCACAGACGGCGTCACACACGCAGCCCTTTTGCCCCTGGTTCCCATTTAGGTTAAGCTAATGGGAGCAATTGGGAGAGTCGGAAGGCAGGAAGAGAAAAAGGTCAAGGGACTTATTTTTTCTCATTCTCTTCCTGCTTTAACTTGTGTGGCAGTCAGCTTCCAAAAAAGCCTCCACGATCCTGGCCTCCTGGTACATGTGCTCCCATATAGTCTCCTGTACTATCTCGGGGTTGATTCGGGCCAACAGTAGGACATGGCAGCAGTGATGGTATGTTACTTCTGAGACTAGGTCATAAAAGATATTGTGGTTTCTGCCTTGCTTTCTCTTGGATCACCCGCTCTGGGAGGAGCCAGCTGCTATGATGTAAGGACACTCAAGCAGTCCTATGGAGAAGTCCATGTGGGAAGAAACTGAGGCCTCCTGCCAATGACCATGCAATGTGCCGTCCTGGAAGTGGGCCTGCCACGCTCTCTCAAGCATTCAGATACATGCAGCCTTGGCCAGTGCTTTGAGAGACCCTACGCTAGAACTACCTAGCTAAGCTGCTCCAGAATTCCTGCCCTAGAGGCTGTACAGCAATAAATGTGTGTTGTTTTAAGCCCTTAAGCTTTGGGGAGACTTGTTAGGCAGCAACAGAAAATACAGCACGGTTCTGGAAGGCATTCCCATTCTGGCTCCAGCAACACAGCCTCCACCTGCAGCCCCTTCCATGGTAACGACTTCCTGTGCTACTAGATTTTGGGGGTCTCAGTGTCAGCTGTTCACTTCCTTGATCCTGCGGACAGCCCTGGAAATAGCCCCTTAATAAACTCTCTTAAAAATTCACAATGGAAAGGGTCTCCCGCTTCCTGGCAGGGCCCTACCTGGTGTAGGATGTAACTGTGAACAGGGCAGATGCTGTATGTTATCCCACTGGAGTTTATATTCCAATGTGGAAGCAGACAATACGTTAGCCAACAAATAAATAAGCAAGGTAATTTTGGAGACCAGTGAGTGAAATGAAGAAATAAACAGGGCCTGAGATAGAGGCTGATTGGGAGACCAATGTAAGGTAGGCTGATCAAAGAAGGCCTCTAAGAGGTGATATTCAGTCTGAGTCTGGAGGAGAGGGAACCTCAGACAGAGGAGACAGGTGTGGCCAGGCATGACAGCCAAATCCCTAAGGTAGGAAAGGATATGGATGCCCCAGGAACAGAGGAGGCCCATGTGGCTAGAGCAGAGTCACAGGGTGGAGAGTGAGAAAAATGAGATGAGTTGGAGGTTCCGGCAAGGCCAGGTACGGAGTTATTTAAATTACAACACAACGCTGCATGGAATCTTTTTTAGCAAGTAGATATGTGATCCAATTTACCTTTATAATGGCTGTCTGGCTGCTCCCAGAGCATAGGGAGGAGGCCCAGAGGCTGTCCCAGTAGCCCTGGAGGAGGACATGGCCAGGACTGGCCAGGCCCCGGGGTTAACCCCACTCTGGCTGGCTCTGGAAATCTGGGTGGGAGGCCAACCTGGTAATTTCCAAGACTCTGAGCCCACAAGGGCTGGGCTCTACAGTCATGTCTTACTTGCCACCATGTCCCACAATTGGCCTGCTAGGTCTGAGAACCCTGCTTGCAGTGTGGTCGATGCTCACTGATTAGTTACACCTCAGCTTCTGCTCATGGAGCACTTAGCTGTGCCAGGTACACACCAGTGCTTCGAGAATCATGTCACTGAACAGCCCTACAGGAGAGAGTATTGTTGGGCCCACCTTCGTTGAGGAAAATGAGGTTCAGCTAATTAAGTGATCTGAGAAAAGTTACACCCATGCAATGGACAGAATGTTTATGTCCCCTCAATTCATATGTTGAACCCCAATCTCAATGTGATGGTGTTTGGACGTAGGGCCTTTGGGAGGTAATCAGGATAAACTGAGGTTATGAGAGTTATAAGAAGAGACCAGAGAGTTAGCTCCCTTCCTTTCTGCCACGTGAGGACAGAGCAAGAAGGCAGCTGTCTGCAAACCAAGAAGAGGGCTCTCACCAGGAACCTGACCATGCTGACACCCTGATCTTGGACTTCCAGCTTCCCGTGAGTAATCAATTTCTGTTTATAAGCTACCCAGTCAATGGTAATTTGTTATAGCAGCCTGAGGTAAGACAACCCAGGTATGACTCCTCTTGTCCCCACCCAGATGGAAGGAACAGATCACAGTGCTGGACCCTTGGCCACCCCTCCTTCTTAGGCCTGTCCTGTTTCTGGGGCCTGACATGCGCAGTTAACCACCTGCAGGCTCTTCCTGTATGAAGGGAGGAGGGGTGCTCAGCTACTCCCCACAGGCCCCTGCTCCCCCTGGATTGGTCGCAGCCATGTGCACCCAGAGTGAGCACTGACAGCCCAGAGACTCAGCATCTGAGCACCCTGATCTCTGCCTAGCACCAGGGCCCAACTCCCCGCTGGGGTTCTCACCTGGGGTGTGGCCTTTCTCAGATCACTTCATTACCTGAACTTCACCTTCTTCAACACTAAACTGGGCATAAAGGTAACATCTCTCCTACTGAGCTGCTTTGAGTGGCCTAGAGCCTGTCACCCTTCTCACCTGTGGGTAACTAGATCCATGCTCTAGAAAAGGCAGGGGTCTGGCACCTGCAGAGCCTCCTACAGGCCTGGTCTCAGCTCCCCCACGCTGAGCCAGGCATCATCTGAACGAGTAGAGCCAGTTCCCGTGGCTCCTGGCAGCAGCTTCTCTTCCCTAGGCCTTGAGGCTCCCAGTCCACCAGTCCTCGTCACAGGCTTTTTCTTACCTTCACATACTTGAGCCCAGCATTCCTGCCTTCTGCTGCATCCCCCCACACCTGCTCCCAACCTTCTCCCAGCCCTCCATCGCTAGCCCCCAACCTCCAAGTCTTGGCACCAAATAGTCCCAGAAGCTGGAGAGAAGACCTAGACAAAGCCCCAGATGGCAGGTCAGCCCCAAGTAAGGTTCCAGCCCCCTGGGTGACCATGTTCAAGTCCGCACTCAGGCCGAACGAGGGGTGGGCTGGGAACCGTCTCCTCACTCTTATCCCAGATCCCGCTCTGAAACAGGAAGTGGCCTCCCAGCACTTCTTGGACCTGCTCTGGCTTCCTGCCCCTGACACAGAGGAAGCACTTCTTTTGGGCTGGAAAATGAGGGGTGGAAGAGAAGGAACCAAAACAACATAGAGAAAAGCTCAAGCATGGAGCTGCCCCACCTGTGGCCCTCCCCTTCCCTGCCCGGGTCCTGATGGGCAGGTCTGGGTAAGCCAGCCTGGGCCCTGGAGCCAACAGGCAGAGGGGCAGACCCTCCCATCTGGCAGGGGCTGAGCAGAGCCCGTGAAGCCCAGACAGCCCTGGAGCTTTTCCTGCTCAGCTCCTGAAGCCAGGCAGGCAGTGGACACGAGGCAAGTGGGTGGGTATACAATAACACTCAGCCTCAGAGAGAAGACAACTGGGAGTGGCGGGGACAGGCAAACCGGAGAGCGCCATGCAGGGCCATTGCTAGACTTATATGGTACCTCTGTGCAAAGAAGAAAAAGCTCGCATCTAGGTGGACACAATCTTGCACCAGTGCCCGTGGCTTAGTGGTCAAAGAGAGCTGGATTTGAACTGTCTCCTGTCTCCCCCAACCCCGGCCATCTCTGTGTTTGTATGTCTTTGTGCAGGGCACAAGCTACATAACTGTACGTGGTGGCCCTGGCTCCATAGAACAGGAGCCACATAGAAATGAGGGCTTCATGTTGCTAGCGCTCCATTTTTTCAGGGCAGCTGAATATAGGGATTGTGTGAAATATTCTGATTTTTTAATGAATCCAGATTTAAAACTCCGCATGGGCCAAACAAGACCTGTGCTGATGGTGCCAACGGGCAGCCTCTGCCATGGATGCTGGGCCTCAGGATAGGTGGGCATCACAGGCCTGCCCTCTTGGTGCCTGTGTGGAGGCCCATCCTCCTTGGGCACTGAGCTGCTCTGCTCAGAAAGGGGCCTGCCTCACACCCCTAGACCTGGCTGGCTTGGACCACAGCCTCCCTACCGGCTTGGGACAGTGGATGTAGCGGGCCAGGCTGATGATGAGATCGTGTGTGATGGGGTCCACCAGGTTCCGGAAGCTGGCATAGCGGTACAGAACGTCATCCAGCGAGGTCGACTCCATGCCTAGGTCCTGCAAGAGTAAAGGGTGCCCAGAGGTCAGGGGCAGTCCCGCCCCACCCACCAGTCCCACCCAAATGCCCAGAGCAGCCCCCTGGTGGCAGCTCAGCCTCTCCCATAGCAAAGCCCTGGCAAGGGAGGGGACCCCCTCTCCCCCTTCAAAGAGGCTTCCCAACCTGCAAGGCAGTATCTACAGAACTTCCCCCCAGGGGGCCAGGCCAGCTCCTGCAGAGCTGGCCTGCCCAGTTTATGGCCCTCTCCCACAATAGCCCCCCAGCCATCGCCTCTCAAATTCCCCAAGAATGAAGCCAGTGACAGCTGGCCAGGTGTGGCACTCATGGCTGCTTCTCCATCTGGGGCAAACTTTCAAAACGGCATGTACAGTAAATTCCCCGGCTGTGACAGGACCATGCATTGATATTTGTTTTCTTCTTGCTCCTGAAGTCATTTTTACTGCTCCTCTGATCCAACCTTAGTGTCCCTTTGTGTTGGGGTGTTTCTGAGTTGTGGGGTTGATGGCAGAAGCTGCCAGGCACCAGGAGAAAACCCCACTAGGGCTCCCAAAGAAAGGGTATCATGTGGGTCCTCCTATTGGGAGGGGAGGGAGCCTGGTGCAAGGCACACTGCATTGGGCAGGAAGAGCGGCAGAAACCATTGGGACAGAGGTGCCCTAAGCCTGAGGCAGGACAAGGGTTTGAGAGGTCCTTACACTAAGAGCCCAGGCTGAGAGCCCCTGCAGAGACCTCTGCCCACCAGCAAGGGATTTTAGGGGCTTGGCCAAGAGTAGTGACCAGTGTGGATTAGGACCCAAGGACCCTGCTCCAAATGTTCTGGGTTGTGTAGGACCCCAAGATTCTTGCACAACCCCAAGGAAAGGGCTGGTGGCTCAAACACGACTAAGTTGAATTTTCTACCAGCCAAGCTGGCGGGAGCTTAAAATAGAGTAAATTGCTTTACAGAAGTAAAGAAACATGGTTTTCTACCCTAGAGTGTTGTACTAAACTTTATGCCCTTTATAGGTGAAAAAGCAAGGGTATACCTTCTGTCTTTTCTCAAACTCCTCTCCCCAAATTCTGTTGTCCTTGGGTGGGAGCTGTGGTTCCTGCTCCTAGTTTGGTACCTTGCACAAACCAGGCAATGACGACATTCTCACCCCAGGGATTGCCCCCACTCTACCCTGAGGACCAAGGGGGCCACTGAGGGTGGGCAGGGAAAGCAGGCACCACCCACTTTGTCTGCCCTCACCCTAAGCTCCCCAGGCCCCCAAGCCACATGTGGAGCTGCCTCAGCACAAGCCCAGAGAAGGAGGCTCCCCACCCAGGCTGCCAGGGTCCAGTGACCTGGGGACAGGATGTGTGTGGGTGATGGGTAAGTCCCAGCAGCAGTTTGCTGTCATTTCAGTGAGATATCTTGAACTTTTAAAAATGCCTTTTCCCCATGTGATTCTTAGAAATCCCTGTAAGGCAAGTAGGCTGGGCATCATTATTCCCAATTTACACATGAAGAAATTAAGGCCTAGAGCGGCTGACTTCTTTAACTGTCAGAATTGCTGGAATGGGGGCTGGCCAAGTGGCGCGTTAGTTAAGAGCTTGCTTGGGACGCCAGAGGGCCCCGGTTCAGATCCCACATATGAGGGCCAGTGACACTGCCCTCTACAGCTAAGATGCTGAACAACAGCTCAACCTGGAGCTGGGCTGCTGTGAGTCACCTGCGACAGCGTAGGCTGCAGCCCCTGCTGCAGTGGGTTGCCATGGGCTTACACACATGGGCTACCGTGTGTAGCCGGCAGCCGCCGTAAGCGGCCGTCCAGAAGCCGGCGACTGATCTGCCTCGCCTGGGAAGAGCGCAATGATGGTGCCAACTTGGGCCAGTAAAGCAACGTCCTCCACAACTAGGACTGAAGAACAAAACGACAGCAACTTGTCTGTTCCCCTTCCCCCAATTCCCCAGTGCTGTTCCCATCCCCCAATTACCCAATACAATCTTATAAAAAAAAAAAAAGAATTGCTGGAATGGAATGTGCCAACTGATGACTACAATTAACACTGCTGTATGGCATATTTGAAAGTTGTTAAGAGAGTAGGTTCTTGTTAAAAAACAGGCCAAAATGGAGTCACTTTTGCTAAGCCACATCACCAAACAAAAACTTGATAACTAATCTAATCGCAATTCCAGCCTCTCTCCAAGGAGTGGAATTTTAAACCACTCAGCCTGGAATTTTCTGGTCAGCACTAGTGAGGTGACATGCTTGATAAGAACCCCACCTTCCCCAAGGAAAGAACTTACCTGAAATAATCCACTTTTTAAACTTCTTAGTTCCTCCCTTTCTGCTTATAAAAACCTTCCATTTTGTACAACTCATCAAAGTACCTTTTTATTTACAAGATGAGGTGCTGCCCAATTCATGAATTGCTTAATAAAGCCAATTAGATCTTCAAGTTTACTCAAATGAATTTTGTTCCTTAACATCCTAAAAGTGCTCATCACAAGCAAAAAACCATTTTTTCTATTTTCTTTTCTTCTAATTATATAAAGTGATGGATGTTAACTGAACTTACTGTGGTAATCGTTTCACAACATATGTTAAGCCATTATGCTGTCTACCTTAAACTTTACAGTGCTGTATCTCAATTATATCTCAATAACAATGAAAGAAAAAAAATCACATGTAATAAATATGTTAAAAAATTTTCAGGAATGGTGGGGGGGTGGGCCTATTTTTGAAGGATTGCTCTGCCTTATCTACCCCTGTGGAGGGCTGGGCAAGAGGTAGACTGGATGGCAGGGATGTTGTCCTGTGGTATGGTGGTAGACATTTCTAAGAGCAAAGTAAGACAGGGTCTTGGCTGGATGGACCTGGAAGGGCAGGGGTGCCATGTCCTCTGCCTCTGTTGGGAGCCTTGCTGAGCCACGCTCCAGCCAGGTCCTACCTGCGATGGTTACGGGCACTTTGTTTCCTCCTCCTGTTAGAAAGGAGTGGGTTTCAAGCTTAACTGAGGACACCAAGGGGCCAGTCTTGGGGTCTCTGTTTTCTATTCAGCAGGAATGAAGCTCAGAGGCCAGCCCCCATGACCTGCACTATGTCCTCTGGCTCCTGAAATAATTTACTGAGGACCCAGATCTGGGGGCTCAAGGCTTGGCATGGATGCAGGCGGGGGTTCTGAAGTGCTGGTTGCCATGTTGTAAGAGCTGAGGGCCTCTCCTCTGTAGAACCACGTGCAACACTGCCTTGGACCTGTCTCTGCCCTGGCTTGTCCAATCCCTCAGCCAGGATGCATCCTGGGCAAGTGAACTAATGTCACCAGCCTCAGCTTCCTCATCTGTTAAATGGGGACAGTGACCCAGCATCACAGGTAGGTGAGAGGAAAAAAAACCCAGTAACAACACATGTTCCCCCACTGGGAAGAGAATCACTAATATACCTCCCCCCACCTCCTCCCTTACCCTGTGTGCCCTCCCCACTCTCCTCCCCTCATGCAGTGTTTCTTAACCTGTTTTTGGACCACAGACCCACTTGAGGATATCACAAAAGCCATGACCTGCCTCTCCAGAAAAACCCAGGAGTCGGGGCAGGACAGGGAACTTGTTGCACACAATCCTGCTAGGCCTCACGGTAGTCAGGGCAAGCTGGAGCCCTGGGGACATTCATGACCTCAGAACACAAACTATTACCCAGTAGTGTAGAAAAACATGGCCTCACCCTCCCTGGGGCAGGAGGAGGCTGGGAAAGCAGGAAGGGGGAGAGTCCAAGGGCTTGTATTCTAGGGTCTGAGAAGGCCCATGTGTTAAAGGGCTGAGGCTGCCCTTCTCTAGGGCAGGAAGGTGGGGCAGAGGGCAGAGTCTGGGGTGGGAATAGAGGGGTGGTTATTCCCATGGTCAGGAGCTAGATTTGTGGCCACAGGAAGAAGACAGAAGATGGATGTATTTTTCCTTTTCTGCCTGTCTTGCAGGTTGGCTGCCATGTTGTAAGAGCTGAGAGCCTCAGGTTGTGGACTTAACACCAGCCTCCATCTTCCTCTGCTTCGCCCGTGTAGCCCTCTCCTCAGTGTGTATCCCTGCCTGAGACACGCGAGGCGGTCTCCTCTTATAGTCGTCCCTGCATGTTCCTGGGAGAATGCACTGGATTATAGGCTCCACCCAATCCCCAAGTCACGTAAGTCTGTAGGCAACAGACCTTCTCCCCTCTTGGGATCTGTTCCCCATCTGTGAAATGGATGAATTGCACTAGCAATTACCAAACTGTGTTCCAAGATTTTGAGGCTGATGGCAACAAGAAAGAGGTCAAAAGAGTCAGCAAGGCTGCGGGCAGGCCAAGCTCTCAGCAGAGGAGCTCTACTGGCTACCCCTCGGTATTAAAAAAAAAAAAATGTTCTGTAGTCAAAGTAAAGTTTGAAAATCCTGGGCTGGATGACTGCGTGGGTTTTTGTGTTCCTAGCAGCCCTGCCCCATCTCCCCATTTGCTCCTCCTTTCCAGGCCATTAGAGGCCATCCAGGAGGCTGAGGAAGTTCTGGGAGGATGCAAAACGTCCTACCCCAGATCCCCCTCCCTCCATGTCCTCCTGTCACTCTGGGTGACCAGTGTGCTGATAGTGGCTCCATCTCTCCAGGCTGCTGTTGTCTGAATTCATTTAGTCCTTGCTTGGGAGGGGAAGAGGGTGGGAAGGCAGGAAGGGAGTAAGGAGGAGGGTCTCCCCAGGAAGGCAGACGTGGCCCTGCTCGCTGTGCTTTGGGCAACTGTGAGTCATGGCCACCGCCCTCCCTGTGAATTGCAGCTGAGGTGGGGCTCCTGAAGGTCCCAGGGCTCCTGGTTACAAGAAGCCGCAACAGAGGAAACGAGATGGGACTAGACAAAGGCTGCTGCTCATTTTATTGCTTTATTTCTTTACTTTAACCCCACCTAGGCCCACGGAATGCTTGTGCTGCTTTAGGACACTTCATGTGTCCTGAGGACCTTGGGTCACTTCTGGCCTCCTTGTTGTCCTCTCCATGCACCCCCCACCCCCAAGCCAATTTACCAGGGATGACTATGTTAGGACTTTGCACCAAAGGCCCCACTAACAATGCCCAACAGGGGCCTCCAACGCTCTGCTCCACTCTACTCTCCCCCAGTGGTGCCTGCTGCATCATGGGGGTGGGGGGCGAAAGGATCACGTAGCTCCTCCACACAGCCCTACAAACAGCTTTGGCCTTGAAGGGGCTAGTCTGTCTTGAAAATACTAGGGAGCAAAGAAAATCCTAACTTCCTCACCAGTCTAAATGATACAATCTCTAGGAACTGTGCATGTGGACCGTTCCTGATAGAAAACCTGGGAACATCAGCAAGTATGCCTGAGTCACCACTTGGCTTGGAGGATGTCACTGGCCTGGGACCAAGGGGGCCAATGGCCAGCACATGTCCCCTCACAGAAGCGTGGACCCCATGATACTTGAGCTTGAAGAACCAGGTCTGGGGACTCGTTCCAAGGAAAAGAGAGATGCTAGGGTGAGGAATATGGCTTTCCAAAAAGTGGAGATTTACATAGAAAGATTAGAACAGCATTTCTCAAAGTGTGAAGGGGTCCCTGAGACCCTTTCAGAGGCTCTGCCCCCTTCTTTCCAATGACATATCAACGTGATGCTACATCTTCGTAGACTTCAATCGAAACAATCACAAGAGACCAAATGCAGAAGCAGCAGGTATAAGAACCCAGCTATCTTCTGTTAAGCCACACATTAAAGAGATTCACAAAACCATGAAACAATGCCACTTTTCACTAAATTTTTTTCTTTTGGAAAATATAGTTATTTTTATAAAAATTTCTTTCAGACATGAGCTCAGTATTAATTTTAAAATGAGTAAATAAATCTTTAAAATATTTTTGTTTTGATTTCTAATATAGTAAATAGCATTCGTTAGATATAACCCACAAACAGAAAACCTCTTTGATGTCCTCAATAATTTTAGAGTATAAATGTTCCTCAAAAAATTAAAAATGTAATAGAACTACCATACAATCCAGCAATCCCACTTCTGGATATATATCCAAAGGAAATGAAAATAGGTTATCGAAGAGGTAAGTATCTGTACTCCCATGTCCACTGCAGCATTATTATTCAAAATAGCCAAGACATGAAAACAACCTAAATGTCCATCAATGGATAAATGGAAAAAGATGTGGTATATACATACAACAGAACACTACTCAGCCATGAGAAAGGACATCCTGCCATTTGCTACAACATGGATGGACCCTGAGGACAGTATACTAAGAGAGATAAGTCAGACAGAGAAAGACAAGTACTGTCTATCTCTTATATATGTGTAATCTAAAAAGAACCAAAATCAAAAAAGAGTGGAATGGTGATTACCAGGGACTGGGGGAATGGAAGAGGTGCACATACAAAGTGTGATCAAACAATAGGGTGAATGTTTAAATTTAAAAAAAAATTATTACAGTAAAAGACACACTGCCATTAATCCCACCAAAACATTCTCCCCTCGCTTCGAACACATTTATTCCATCGTTCTGGCCACTTTCTGAAGCAGTTCTGGAAGTCCTCTTTCGTGAGTGCCTTTAGTTGCGCTGTCGTGGCTGCCTTGATGTCCTGAATCATTTTGACTTTGGGGAAGAGCCAGAAGTCACACGGTGCCAGATCTGGTGAATAAGGTGGATGAGGACACACCGTAATGTTTTTATTTGACAGAAACTGCCATATACCAGAAGTGATGTGTGACATGGAGCATTGTCATGATGGACGATGATTTACAGCACACTTTATTTTATTTTTCTTAAAGGTTTTTTTAATTGGGGAATTGGGGGAGGGGAACAGCGCTGGGGAATCAGGGGAAGGGGAACAGACAAGTTGCTGTCCTTTTTTGTTCTTCAGTCTAGTTGTGGAGGACATCGCTTCACTGGCCCCTATTGGTATTATCATTGCGCTCTTCCCGCATGAGGCAGATTGGTCGCCGGCTTCTGGACGGCCGCTCATGGCAGCTCTTGGCAGCTTATGGCAGCCCACTGCAGCAGGGGCTGCAGCCTACACTGTCGCCGGCGACTCAAGGCAGCCCAACTCCAGGTTGAGCTTTTGTTCACCATCTTAGCTGAGAGGGCAGTGTCACTGGCCCTCATGTGGGATCCGAACCGGGGGCCCTGCTGCTCAGAGCTGGTATCCCAAGCCAGCTCTTAACCAACACGCCACTCAGCTGGCCCTACAGCACACTTTAAAACACACCTTCTTCTCTCAATCATAGCTCACACCTGACTGACTGCACCAAACAAGTAGAAACTTGTCACACACTGTTATTAAGGTTCAATGTGCAGCTTCCTGTATTGAAGATCCCTGCCTTTCCATTGGATGGCACTTGGCAGCAGAATTCACCTTATTTTTTCATCACAAAAGGGCTCCATGTTACATATTGCTTCTGGTACAGCAATTTCTGTCAAATAAAAACATTATGGTGTGTCCTCATCCACCTTATTCACAGGATCTGGCACAGTGTGACTTCTGGCTCTTCCCCAAAGTCAAAATGACCTTGAAAGGTAAACGTTTTGAATGGATTCAGGATATTGAGGCAGCCACATCAGTAAACTAAAGACACTCACGAAAGAGGACTTCCAGAACTGCTTTGGAAAGTGGCAAGGACGATGGGATAAGTGTGTTTAAAGTGAGGGGGAGTTTGTTGAGGGGGATTAATGGCAATGTGCCTTTTACTGTAATAAATTTTTTTTTTTTTTTTTAGCTGAGCCATCCTGCTACCTGTTGGCAGCTCAGCAGCTGCTCAGCTCGGGCTGGACTCGAACCGCTGTTGCTCAGAGCTCAAACTCTTGAGCGAGCTCTTAACCAACTGAGCCACTCGCCCGGCCCTGTAATAAATTTTTTAAATTTAGGCAGTCACCATATTTTTTGATCACACCTGGTAACAAGAAGTCCTGGAGACCTAATGCACGGTACAGTGATTATAGACAACAAAGCTGTATTGGAAACATTCAACTTGCTAAGAGACTAGCTCTTAATTGTTCCTGCCACTAGAAGAAATAATTATGCAGCACAATAGGGGTGTTAGATGATGCTATAATGACAACCATATTGCAATATAAATGTGTCAAATCAATATATGGCACACCTTAAACTTACACAATGTTAGATGTCTATTATACCTTAATTTTAAAAAAGAGTATAAAGAGGGATCCTAATACCAAAAGAAGTTTAAGAACTGCAGGGTTAGGAGAATAGGGTACTCTGGGAGAAAGGGGCTAACCGGAGGGTAGGTGAGCCCCTGGGAAGCGTTTCTCTTCCCAAGGCCTTCCGTCTTGGTCCTGGAAAAACTCCCAAACGACACACAGCTAGCTAGCTCTCCTCTCCCCCATCACTCTGATCCCTCAGTGAGGCTCCCCAGGGGCAGTTTTGTGGGGTGGTGCTGAGAGATCTGGGAGAGGAAGCTCACCCCATGCCCACAGCTAAGTGTCTGGGAGAAGGAGCAATGTTCAATCCAAGACGCTGCCCTGGACTAGTGAGCTAGCACCACAGGGGCCCAGGACCCAGGGCAGCATCTAAGGAAACAAGCCAGCATCATCAAGAAAGCAGCTGGGGTGAAGGGTCACCAGGTTATTTTAACACTTGCCTGTGCCAGCTCCTCCCTTCTTGCCCTTTGTTGGTAAAGCTGGAGATTTTGGATCCTGATTATGAATCTTATTGTTTTTGATGTTAAGACGACTCTATCAATAATACAATTTGGGGTTTTTTTGCATTCAGGTTTGGACACAGATTTGCAAGCCGTTGGGACTGAGCTGGCATGCCGGTGGCCACTTCTCAGTCCTTCCCGTGACTGGATGCATGCCTGTACTTTGTGTTCTTGCACTGCTGGAGAACGTCATCCAGAACAAGTCCTCCCCTCGGAATGCATACACTGATGCTTTCTTCTCTGAGCTCCAGTCGATCTGAAAAATCCTTTACGCTGAGTTGCACCTGAAGACAACCTGGCTAGAGCGAAACCCCTTTCAAAATACCATAGTCCTTCTTCGTCTCTTGACTGCCCTTGGACATTCGGCACAGCAGACCACTCTGAGGCTGCCTGATTTTTGTGTCCTCAGCTGCTTTTTCTGCCCAGATATCCATAGGATTGTCTTTGCCACCCACCTCTACCTGCCTCTCCTAGCCAGTCCCAGCATACTGTCCCCTTCCTAGGAGCATCAGTTGAATATATAAGGTAGCCTGAAAAGCAGTTGATATCTTTACGACAATCTCTCAATGTCATCAAAAGGGTATTCCTTCGTGACACCCCCCAAAACTCCTAAAATCTCTTCTGTGTTTCTCCAACAACCTCATCTGTCCCTCAACTTCTCATCTCCACCCTGCAAGCCCTCTTAGCACCCTTCCTAATACAAATCAACTTATCTTCTTTGGCTGATCCAGTTCTTAGATTCCCTGCCCCTCTGCCCCCCCCCCACACACACGCACACTAGAATATAGAGCAGTTAGAATACTCGTGCACTGCTGGTGGCAATGTAAAATGGTGCAGTCACTGTGGAAAACAGTATGGTGAGGGCCAGCCAAGTGGCGCGTTAGTTAGGAGTTGGCTTGGGACGCCAGCTCTGAGCAGCAGGGCCCCGATTCGGATCCCACATGAGGGCCAGTCACACTGTGCCCTCTACAGCTAAGATGCTGAACAACAGCTTGACCTGGAGCTGGGCTGCCTTGAGTCTCTGGCAGCAGTGTAGGCTGCAGTGGGGCTGGCCGACAGCTGGCATGTGCTTTTGTGAGCTGTTGTGAGCAGCCGTCCAATGGCTGGTGAGTAACTGCCTCACCCGGGAAAAGTGCAATGATAATACTAACATGGGTCAGTGAAGTGACGTCTTCCACAACTAGACTGAAGAAGAAAAGAACAGCAACTTGTCTGTTCCCCTTTCCCAATGCTGTTCCCCTCCCCCAATTTCCCAGTAAAATCTTTTTTTAAAAAAGAAAACAGTATGGCGACTCCTCAAAAAGTTAAACAGAATCACTATATGACCCAGCACGTCTACTTCTGGGTATATGCCCAAAGTATTGAAAGCAGGGACTTGAAGAGCTATTTCTACACCCATGTTCACAGCAGCATTATTCACAATGGCCAAAAGGTGGAAATAACCCAAGTTGTTGTCTAGGAATGTATGGATAAACAAAATGTGGTATTATATGCACACAATGGAATATTATTCAGCCATAAAAGGAATGAAAGCTGACATATGCTATACTGTGAAGAACACTGAGGACATTATGCTAAGTGAAATAAGTGGGTCACAAAAGGATGATTCCACTTACATGAGGCACCTAGACAGAAAGTAGAATGGTAGTTGCCAGGGGCTGGTAGGGAGAGAGGCTGGGGAGTTGTTGCTTAATGGATACAGAATGTCAGTTTTACAAGATGAAAAGTGTTCTGGAGATTGGTTGTACAACAATATGATTGTACTTAACAATACTGAACTGTAAAAATGCTTCTTAGGATGGTAAATTTTATGTTGGGTGTATTATGCAACAACTTAAATAAAAGGTCCCAAGACCCAGTCAGGCAAATACAAAGACACCTTCCCAAGACAGGAGGGAGCAGAAGAAGGGAGCATATGCATCTGAGCATTTTTTTTTCCTGCCTGTCATACTTGGTTATTATCGATAAAAATTTTGCCACGTGTCCAGTTGCAGGTGTTTTCTCTGAATTTTTGGGGGTCTTTCCATCTTTCCTTCAGTTTTGGGGGTCTTTCCATCTACAAAGACCTTTTACAGCCTGTCTCTTATCAGGAAACCACTGTTGGCTCTTAGTGTCTTCAGAAATGATATTTTTTTCATGTTATTTCCATAGTACACTCTTGTAGATGGTCTCGAGTCTGCCTTCCCAGTCACTGTTCTCACGTTCTGCAGCAGCAACTCTACTTTCACTGCCTCTAATAAGGACTGCGCATCGGCGACTGTCTCGTTATCTTTGCAATTCTTATTTTGCTCATTAATCTCCCTTTTCATTTCACCCTGTTGTTTTTTCTCCCATCTCAGCTTGGCCTCTTCTTGTGGCATTTTGTTCTTTTCCCACAAAGTTCGTTTCTCTTGGATCCCGCGTAGATCATTTTCAGAGGTCAGGGTTCAGCTTTCATAGTATTTATCTTATGCCCACGTTTTTCCCCCCCACTTGCTCACCCTTGAAGGAGGTGCAGTCTAGTGAGACCCACAATCCGTCTAGTGTGACATTGTGATTTATAATAAGAAATATATTTTTGGTTCCCCCCTTCCCCCGGTTTGTGGCACAGAGCTCCTAAAACCCCTGGAAATTCTTAAGTGTTGAGAGCGACAAAGGTGTCTTTTGTTATATTAAGGAGGTGACTTTTGGAAAGCCACTAAGTTGCCTAAGCAGGGGGGGGGGGCTGATTGCCAAGGGAACCAATCACAGGAGGAAGTCCTTGGAAATCCGTAATAGTGTATAGTATAGTGTCCTATCCTAGGACTTTCCCCGTCCCTGGCCAAGCCCACAAGCCATGCTGGACTTCTGTCAGCCACACCTCTGAGATGACCCACTCTCCCGCCTGCCTAGTGGTGGCAGCTTCTGAGAGCTGCTTTCTCTGAGAGCAGAAAGAAGGGGGACAGGCACAGCGAGGGGAAGATGGAAGCAGCACTTTTTCTACCCCCAAATCATCACTCACATGGAACTGACTTTCCGACTGGCAAAGTCCTCTGATTGAGGGAGAAAGGGGCTTCCTCCCTCCCTTTGGCAAGTCTCAGGTTCCTGAGGGAAAGCTGGGACCAGCTCCATCTGTTTGGAGCGAGAGGAGGTTCCTCCCAGACTGTCCACCTGTCTGTTTTCGGCATTTTTAATCTTTTTTTTGGGTGTGTCTTCTGAGGTACTTCAGGGGACAGCTGGGGGAAGCCACATTGGAGGCTGCCAGGCACATGCTATTTTAAACCACAACTACCCTCTACCCTTTTAAACTCAAGGTTTTAAACCCATTTCCAGAAGGAAGGCCCCCAGAGAAATTTACTTGTATCTGTCTCTCTCCAGGCATGACTCCACAGTTTCTGCAACAGCAAGGAGGGAGGCAGCAAGCTCTGAATACTGACAAAGGTGGACAGACAGCTTCAGTATCAAAACCACCAGAACCTGAATGCACAAAGTTGTTTAAGAGGTTGTAATCAAACACAGTCCACCAGAAAGAAATTAATTAGTCCAGAGGCGAAGCAGGAAGTGAAACAGACTTCTCTTCGTGGTTCTAGAACATGCAGGCAGCTCCTCCTGAGAGAGGGACGCAGTCTGTGGAATACTGGCCTCGGCTGGGTGACTCAACTCCATGTCCCCTCCCCACCACGACATTCTGACTGGCCTGGGATGGGGGGGTGATTCCCAGGGAAGGGAAACTGCCAGGTGCTGTCAGGTAAATGCGGCCCCAGGGAGAGAAGCCAGGGATCTCAGAGTAAAAGGCACTGGTGCAGACAATAGGCAGCTGTTTGCTGATGAAGACAACGGCATCTTGGGGAGGAAGGCAGAGTCTTGAAAGTGCCATGGGGCATGGAGGGGACCCCCGGGGTCGATGGACACACTGAATGCCAGAAACAGATGTGGGATGCAGTATGTTAAATGGTGGCCCCTCAAAAGACATGTCCACATCCTAGTCCCCAGAGTCTGTGAATGTTATCTCATTTGGAAAAAGGGTCTTTGCAGATGTGATTAAGTTAAGGATCTCAAGGTGAGATCACCCTGGATTACCCAAGTTGGCTCTAAATCCAGTGACAGGTATCCTTATAAGCGACACAGAGAAGACAGACACAGAGATAAAGGTGATATAAAGATGGAGGCAGAGATTGGAGGGACACAGCAGCCATAATCACCAGGAGCTGAAGAGGAAAAGAACGACACCTCCCCTATAGCCTTGAAGGGGCAGGCCTGCCAGCTCCTGATTTCAGACTTACAGCTTCGAGAACTGTGAGAAATTAAATTTCTGTTGTTCTAAACCACCAAGTGGTCATTTGTTTTGACAGCCCTAGGAAACTAATACACTGAGCCGAAATAGAGGGGGCATTTTCCCCAGGGGGAAAAGGTCAGGACAAGTGGGCTGGGGGCCCCTCATCTCCTCCAACGGTGATGACCTCAGCCAGGAGCACAGCTGTGGACAACTAAGGAGCATTATTGTCAGAAATCTACTTGCTGTTTCATCAGCCCTGGTCCTCTGAGCAGGTATCTCTGACACATTCTCCTTTGCTCTCTGCTCCCAGAGGTGGGTCTGGGCTAATCAGAAATGCTTCCTGTAGGACCACCTAAGATGGTTTCCAGCTCAGTATGAGAAAGACTATTTAAAAAAAAAAAGTGATGAAGGGAATTCTGACATGTGCAACAAGGATGAACCTTGAAGACATTATGCTAAGGGCAATAAGCCAGACACAAAAGGACTAAGACTGTATGATTCCACTTACATGATGTCCTAGAGTAATCAAATTTATAGAGAGAGAATAGAATGGCGGTTGCCAGGGGCTGGGGGAGGGGCATGGGGAGTTAGTGTTAAATGGGTACAGATTTGCCATTTGGGAAAATGAAGAGTTCTGGGTGGTGGTAATGGTTGCACAAGAATGTGAATGTACTTAGGCCACTGAACCGCACACCTAAAAGTGGCTCAAATGGTAAATTTTATGTTCTGTGTACTTTATCACAATTAAAAAAAACCAAAAACAAGTGGTGAGCTCACAGTGATCAGAAGTATGTAGGCAGTGGAGAGATACTCAGCACCGCTGTAGCAGAGACTTCTTTACCAACAGGGAAGGTACCCACTAAGTAACCTCCCTCTGGCTCACCGTCATTCTCATCATTAGCATGGCCTTGGATGCAGGATCCCAGAGCCAAGGGTATGAGGGTGCACGCATTCCAAGAGCACATTGCTAAATAGCTGCAAGATGTGGGCCCTTGAGGACTGAAAGAATAGGGGAAGAACTCTGAAAGAATCAAGCAATAAATAGAATCTAATCTAGCGATGAAGCTGCCTGGATGCGGGGGGAGGAGGAGTTTGGGTGTGTGGAGGGATTGAGGACTGGAGAAGAAACAATTTGTACCAGTAGATGTGGGCTGAGGCCACCCACTGGAGGTGGCACTTGGGGTGCTAAGGCCCAAGTAACCATATCCCTGGGCTCATTGGCTCTGAAGGGTAAAACTACTTCCTTGGTGACAAAGTGTCCTTAACCCAGGAAAGGGTTGCGTTAAACTGGGAGATATACTAAAGTAAATCAAGCTCAGATAAATTTAAAGAATGTATAAATATGGTATTTCACACATTGGCAACATTTTAGAGAATTAGGTATATATATCAAAGTACCTACAGATTAGCCTTGCAATTCCAATTTAAAATGGGTATTTGAGTAATTGACTTTAGGCTTATGCTTTTAAGCAGAATGTAGAAAGAGGATTTGGCTGAGTTTGTGACAGTTTAAAAATGTTTAAGACAACTTAATATTCACCCTATTTATATGCTTAATTTGTTACATTTTAAGAACTGTTTAGGAACTTGGAATTTTAGGATGGCTATTTATAAACTTAAGAAAACAGGAAACATTAAATTTGTAAAAATCACTGGTTGCAGCCTTGGATGCTGCCTCCCAAGGACAGGCTGGCTCAGCGCCCACTAGCCCCACAGGCCCATGGAGCTGGTATCACCCAGGGGATGCCCACTGCATGTGGCTGATCGACACCAGCCAGACACACTGGAGAGGGCCGCTCTCAGGAGGTCAGAGTCAAGAAACTGCTGATGGAGGTCACTGGCCAGCCAGTGCCCCCTGCCTGACCTCCACACATGGCTGTGGGGCGAGGGGCAAGGAGTGGGGTTCTTTGGTCCCATCTCAGGGCTGTTGTCCACCCATGGATGGCTTGTGACTCTCACCACCCTTTAAGGTCATCAGGCCCTCCCAGGGTTTTGAAGCCAGGTATCCTGGCAGGCTGGCCCTCCTTAATTGTGACAAGTGCTTCTGCCAGGTCTGCCCTCCCCACCAGGATGTGGCAGCTTTGCTCGGGGAAGGGCTTCATGGCTGCATGTTGTGTTTTAACTTTCAAGTCTTTAAAAATGATACCCTCTGCATGAAACAGGCCTCTGGAAACAGATGCCTGGCTGTAGCCAAGTGTAATTTAATTAAAATCCAAGAAACAGCAGCAGCAACAAATAAAAACCAAAAGGATGCTTTCTCTTTAAAAAAAAATATAGTCTGCTGGGAGGCACAGCAGCCTGAGGAGGGTTTGGTCTGCTCCCCTGTGATTACAGCTCCACCCAGACTCGGGGTGGGGGGGGGCGTGCAGGAAGGGAAGCAAGGAGACCCTCCTAGGGCCCATTGCTGGGTTAGCCTCTAGGTCACTGTGTGGTCCCGGGCGAGTCACCCCCTGCACGCTTCAGCAACCCCCCTACAAATGAGGATTTCACCAGCTCATTCTTCCTGAAGAGTGAGCAGAAACCAGGAGAGCAAGCCGAGAGGGCCTTGGACCACAGGTTTGGAACACGAGAAATTCAACAAATATCTACTTCCTTTCTCCTCTCAGGCGTTTTTGGCTATCATGCTTTATTTTTATTTTATTTTATTTATTTATTTTTAAATATTTCATTGGGGAATTGAGGGAGGGGAACAGACAAGTTGCTGTCCTTTTGTTCTTCAGTCTAGTTGTGGAGGACGTCGCTTTACTGGCCCATGTTGGTATTATCATTGGCTCTTCCTGGCTGAGGCAGATCGGTCGCCGGCCACTGGACGGCAGCTCATGGCAGCTCATGGAGGCTCAGGAAAGCGCATGCCCGCTGCTGACCAGCCCTACTGCAGCCTACGCTGTTCCCGGCGACTCAAGGCAGCCCAGCTCCAGGTTGAGCTGTTCACCATCTTAGCTGTACAGGGCAGTGTCACTGGCCCTCATGTGGGATCCGAACTGGGAATCGGGGCCCTGCTGCTCAGAGCTGGCGTCCCAAGCCAACTCGTAACCAACGCGCCACTCGGCCGGCCCCGGCTACTGTGCTTTATGACTCTCTGAAAGGGTGGTGGCATTCACAGTATTCCCCGCACTGATTTTTCAAGCCCCCCCCCCCACCACTTCCCGAGCATCTTTGGGACTGGGATTCTGCAGAAAGTCCCTGAGGTCTACCAGCCCCTACATTCCACAAATTCTCAGCACTTATGATCCATCCTAACACCCTCCTGATCGCTCTGCTTGGGAAATAATCGGAATCAGTTGTTTACACCTTCCAGTGAATACACTTAAGCCCATTTGTCCCTCTCTGTGGTAAATTTTGTCCATTTTAAGAGGAACAGTTTGGTTCATTGTCAAAGAAACTGTAGATAATGACAATGAGGTGGAGGAATTACTTAGAGGCTCCTCCAGCTCCCTAATAACCTGCTTTCCAAGTAGGACAGACTTCACAGGAACAGCCCATTTCTTAGAGTGAGAAGCGGAGGACTTGGGGGCTATCTCATACAGTGAGCAAGTGGCAGGGACAAGAGGGCCCCAGGGCCCTCACGAATGTCTAACTTCATCTCTTCCAGCTGCCAGGCCTTGGAGGCAAGTGTATTAGTTAGGGTTCTCCAGAGAAACAGAACTTATAGGGTATTTTTATGTGTCAGAGGGAGACTGATTTAAGGACTTGGATCCTGTGATTGTGGATCTGGCAAGCCTGAAGTCTGCAGGGCAGGTTGGCAGGGTGGGGACCCAGGGAAGAGCTCATGTTGCAGTCTCGAATCTGAAGGAATTCTGGAGGCAGAACTCCTTCCAGTATTTTCTCTCAAGGACTTCAACTGATTGGATGAGGCCCACCCACATTATGGAGGGTCATTTGCTTTACTCAAAGCCCAACGATTTAAACGTGAATCTGATCTAAAAACATACCTTTGCAGCGACATATAGATACATGTTTGAACACAATCTGGGTACCACGGCCTAGCCAAGCTGACACATAAAATTAACCATCACAACAAACGAAGGGTCTTTACCACTTGAAATCTCTAGGTCAGGGACAAGACCCATGGAAAGCCTCTGAGAATCTGGGTGAGCAGAGATGAGTCACACTGGAGAAGGAATCTAGCTCACTCCCAACTCCAGGCAGGAAGTGGTGCAGAGGGAGGAGGATATCCCCCAGGATCTGCTGGCCGTGGCGAGGCCCTGCCTGCGCTTCCACGCTTGGAAAATTTCCCCAAAACCTTTCAAGTCAGAATCAGCCAGCATGACAGCTGTCACTAAGGAGTTGCATGTCATTCTCTGGGCAGTGGGGAGGACAGGAGCTGACCCACAGCAGGACCCCCAGCCAGGTGGCACCTTCCCCATCCTAAGGCTTGTTCTTCAGGACCTCATTCTCCCACAGATGTAAGAATGAGCCAGTGAGACTTAAAGGCTGCAAAGGAAGGGGTGAAGGGAAGGACCTTTGCCTGTTTCCTGGGTGGTCACTGAGTTTCTCCACAGATTCCAGGGACCCTGGGAGGGAGGGGGCTGGGAGGTGGAGGTGGGAGGCGAAGGTGGGAGAGGTGAACCTAGCAATGCCATAGGCCTGTGACGGCCCGGAGCTTTCCGCCAGGGTCCCATTTCAGCATCTCTGGATTCTGCCCACAGGATCTCCCTCAGTGGACCTCTTCCCCCAAGAGCATGCCCAGGTGGAACCTGCCAGGTACACTTTGCTCCACACCAGCTCTCACATTCCCAACCAACCATCCTTACCTGTTTGGGTTCCCAACCAGCCTCTTGCCAGTTTCCTAAAAACAATTTCCCTAATTCCATTCCCAATACCCCAATCTTCTTTTCAGGCCTGTCCCCCCAACCTCCTTCATGTCCAGTTCCCCTCAGAGTGCCCTCTTTTGGGTCCTCGCTCTTTGAGATATATCATACCAAAAACATGTCTATTATTCTTGCCCTGTTGGACTGGGCTGATTCTCAGCAGGCAATTTCTGAGAGATGGGAATTCTTGGAATAGGTAACATGGCACCTTTCATGTCTGAGTTTCCATATCCAAGAACTGGCCCTCTCCACACTCTTGATGGTGTCCGGGCCAGCAGCTGTCTTGGGTATCCCATTGGCAAGGAACCCACCTAAAACTGTTTTTTACCCCAACACTTCACAACTCTAGAAGGAAGTAGAAAACTATGTCTATAGTTGAGAATCATAAAAAGTTCAGAAGACTGGTACATCCTAGGAGAAACTAGATTGAGTGGAATTATTTCATCTGGAAATGTGGAGGTTATTTACAGCAGGTGGGAAGCATCCAGCCCTATTTCCTCCAGAACTGACAGCGGTGGGGATGTAAGCAGTCTGGGAAGCTGGAAGGGAATTCCTGGATCCCTGGGACATCGGGGACCAGAGCCCGTGGGACCCCAGAAAGAAACAACACCATGATGCCCTGCTTGTCCCCTGCTGCTCCCGACTGGGCCTGACTCCAAACCCACACAGGACATCTTCAGCTCTGTCTGACACTCTCTGAGAAGCAGCAGGGTTGACCGGAACCTTCTAGAAGAAGATGCCCAATTGTTTCAGCTCCTCAATTCAGGAGGAAGAGAGCAAGCATCTGGCTCAGAGGCAGAAGTCTGCCTATTATTTCGCCATTCCCTCCCTTAGGTGATCTGGGAAGGCTGTGCCTGAGGAGCTGACTGGGAGGACTGAGGCTCCTGACTGGCCTCAGTTGATACTCTGAACTTCTGTGCACTTTCACCAAGGCTGCCAAGTACAGCTGCATAGGATGTGCACTGCACAAAGTCACCTGGGTGGGGCTGAATTCAACTCACCAAGCCTTGACTTTGGCTCTGCCAAACAGAGACATCTTCTACTTCTCACAAAGGCATTGTATGGGCTAGGAGCTTCCCTACATCTTACCGAGGTGATGGAGCATCCTTGGGTCACCTAGGCTCACAGAATGGCCTCCACACCTCCAGAGTCCTTGGTTTCCCTAGGCCGCCAGGAGCAGAGGTGTGGCCAAGCTCTAATGTGGAGGCAGTGAGCTCATGAAACATGCCCATTACTGGGACCACCTTCTCTTCAGATCATGGTCCTGCTTTCTGCTTCCTTCAACATTAGTTTATCATAGTCTGAGCTACCACTGTCTCAACATCTTGCTTTAAAAAATTAACTGTTGAAAAAGCGCCACTTAGAGAACACTCAGGAGAACAATGCTACCCACTTCCCTCCTCTCCCAAGGTCTGCCCCTTCTATTGTCTGCTCATGGCAGTTCATGCAACAGTGAAGAGGCAGCCAGGGTTCTCTGCCACATGCAGAGTCCCAGAGCCTGTCCTTCACCCTGCCCCTGAGAATGAATCCAAGCTACCTGCCCCAACACGAGGAAGCTCAGAAAACAATGAGTTATTCACTGGGACAGACCAAGGCCTCACTTCCAATGCTTCTCCAGGGATCACTGGGTGGGTTAGGGACTTGGGAGGCAGGGTCTGGTGCCAATTCTGTGTGACCCTATGCAGGGTCTGACTTTCTCGGGGCCATGCGCACCTCTGCAGAAAATCTCAGCTGATTGTAGCAGACCTTCTCACCAAAAGGAGCCACATGAGCCCCTTTCCCTCCCTCCAATTCCACCAGGGAGGCAGAGGGGTGGAATTGGATAATAAAGGATAACAAAGTCCCAGCCCTGCCTGTCCTCTGGTGGCTGGGACCCAGGACCACTGCCAGAAGGGAGCCAGCAAGACCACAATGTGCAAGATGGTCAGGTAGCTCATTAAAGGGCCAGGCAGCTGGCCTAGCACCTGGTACAGGTGGGCCTAGAGCCCCTCCCATGCTTGCTTCCTCTTCTGCAGCCCTTGCTCTCTTCTGCGACCTCAGTATCTGGTGAGGAAGTGACATCCCCATGGGAAGGCCTAAGGAGCCTCAGATAAGAGATAATAAATCAATTTCAGCCAACACCTCACAGTCACACTTAGTTTATCATAGGCCTTTTCTCTAGAATGCAGAGCTTGAATTTTCAGCACCTGGGTCCTGGCAGGTGCAGCAAAGGAAGACACCCCCAGGGATGGCCTCCCCAGCAGGCGTGTAAGGATGGGCGGGGCCAGAGTCAGGCACTGTTAGTGGGTGTCATCACTGTCAGGACAGGCTGGGCTGGGAGAGGTAGCAGAGGAAGGGAAGAATGCCTGACCCTGTCCTGCATTTGAGCTTTGGGAACAGGCCCCTGGGGCTGTGAGGTGGGCAGTTCTAGTCTGACCATTCACCAGGAGTGAAAATTGGAAAGACAGGTTTTGTTTCCAGCTGGGATTCCTCTGGGATCACAGGAGCCTGACACTCAGCTGACCATAGAGCCCTCCCTCCCCCAGCAGCACCTGCAGCTCCTGTCCCCTCATCCCCACCCCCCACCGGCAACCCATGGTCTACAATACAGCTCTTTCCACAGTGTGCAACCGTGTCTCCCTGGGCTGGGTCTCAGATGAGGCAGAGGCGGGTGCTAAGGGGCCAGGCCATAGGAGAGGGGGTGAGGTAGGGGTGGAGCTGCCAGGTGTGCTAGGACCAGCTGGCTGTGGTAAGACTATGCCGGGCTGGACAGATGTGGGGTGGATTCTCCTGACCCATCTGCCCCCCAGCCCCACGGGAGGGAATCTGCCCCACTCCTGCTGCTCTTTGTGGGCCCTGAGCCCAGTGCACCAGGAGGCAGTGCTAGGGTTGGTGCGGGGCTCCCAAGTTGCCACCTTCCCAGCCACTAGGCCTGGCTCCCAGCAGGTAAATGATGTGCTTGAGTGGGGAGGGCTTCTGCTCTCCTCTTGGAGTCCTTCCTACCCCTTGCCTGGTGGCCCTCGGTGGGAGAGGGGTGTCCTGTAAGACTCCTTGGGCAGGCTGGAGCTGTGGGTGGTGGCTCCAGGGGGACAGCAGCTGTGAGGTGGGGGCAGGGCGCCTGTTGAGGGCACAGGGAGAGCCAGGGCTCCCTGCAGGGCACTGGTGTTCTCTGGGGGGAACCCTGGGCTGAGGGCATGGAAGAGGGATAGGGTTGAGCATCAGGGCTACTGAGAGGGCTGTGCAGGGCAGGTGAGGCAAAGACCCTACTAGGGGTGGGGAGGGGGTGACTCCTTGCAGCTCCAAAGCCCAGGGCCTGCATCCATTTAGAAGCCCCGAGGGAGAGGGGGGGTTTGCACAGCAGCCAGCAAGGTGCCCTGCACCTATGAATGCCCTCACTGCCATCCCCTATTGCCACTCTTCTGGCTTTCCGCCCAGTGTGGCCACTCTGACCAGCCATGGCCAGCTCTCCACTCACTCACCACCCACCTACCGCACCAGCTGCCCCACTGATCTCTCCTAGAAAGAGCACCATGGCAGGCTACTTTCACCACCTCTTCCTGGTGCCATCCACCCCGAAGGCACCCGGGAGGGTCTGCCGAGTGAAAGAACTAGGTATTCCTGCAGCCAGGTACCCGAAGCTCCACCTGGGCTGGAAATTCTGGGTCTCTGTGGGCAACAGAGGCACAAAGCTGGGGTGAGATGAACATCGAGTGACCCCTCAGAGGAGGGGAGCTAGGAGAGAGAGGGGAGAGAGGCAGATGTGAGGGGGGCCCAGGCGGCCTCCACAAGAGGCAGTGGGGGGAAATGAGGCCGCAGGCAGCAGGGCCCAGCAGGCCTGTCTTCTCCCTGACACCCTAGGTGAAGGGCCCATGGCTCATGGGACAACACAGGCCTCTGTCAACAATGGTCTTTGCTCTCGTGCTGCAGCTTGGAGCACCGTGAAAGCCCACAAAGTCCCCTGCTCTGGCCTGACTCCCATGTTGTGTGACTACCCTCTTCTGTCAGATGAGGGGCAGGTAGCTAGGACTGCTGTCAGCACAACGGGCTGGCTTCTGTTGTGGCCAGTGTGTGTGGTTGGTCACAGGGCCCCAGGCGTCTGCTTTCCTGCGGAAGATCCTCCCCCTGTGTTCCAGCTCTTGCAGTAGCTGGGGACAAGGGAGGGACCTCAAGGCATGAATGTGAATCCAGCTCAGAAATAACCAACCAACCATATGTGAGAATGAATGCATCTTTCTGAAACCTCGGGAGGACAGCTGAACTTGAACGGAGGCAGGGAGCCTCAGTGGTCATCTCAACCACCCACCCCCTCATTTTGTAGATGGGGAAACTGAGGCCAGGGAAGAGAAAGGGCCGGGCAAGTTCAGGTCTGAGCTGGGACCAGAACTCCCACAGCCAAAGAACCCTTACTCTGGGCCACGCTAAGCACGGCTTCTCAGATCCTTACGGTCCCTCCACGTGGTAGGGAACAATTATTACTACTGTTTTTCCTGTTTGGTTGCCTGCTGCCTCCCCATGCCTAGAACAGTGCCTGGAAGAATGGGCACGCGATTGTGGATACATTAATTAAATTCTTATGGTCTTATTTGTGTTCATCTGTATTTTCTCATTTTCCTATAATTGTACACCATTTTTACATTTAAATAACCCACCCCCTCCCACCACTTTTTACTTTAAGCGATAGCCTGCCAACCTCACAAGACTATTTAAAGAGCAAAATAAACATAAGAAAATGCTTTATGGAATAGAAGCAGTATGCAGACGGGAAGGGTATCTCTAATGCTTGCCTTCCCACCCAAGGCACAGAGCCAATAACCAAATAACCAAGTTGAGTGGGACCCCCTTTCTTGACCACCACTTACTCCTTCCAGTTCTCACGGGCCTACTGCCCTGTCTTCCTGCCTCGGAGGCTGGGGTTGGGGGGAGCGGGGTACAGAGGGAAGCTGACCAAGATTGGGCAAACTAACAAGAGATGAAAAGTCGTTTTTCAGCCAGGGGAAGGGAGAGAAACACACAGACAGAGAAGAGAAAGAGAAGAAAGAGAAAAAAGAAAGAGAAGCCATAGGAAGCAGGAGGAAGAAAGGCAGAAAGATAGGCATGGGCATGGAGGACCAAAAAGAGGCGGGGGGCGGGGCGCAGCTCTGGAGGTGGGCATGAACCCCAGTCCCAAAGTGAGGCCACCTCTGCAGGCAAACACACCTGACACTCCCCTCTCAGCCAGACTCCTGTGTCTGTCCTGGTTAAGATAAAGTTAGAAACATCAAAATGCCACATCCCTTGGAGCAGCAGCCATTGGCAAAGCTCCACATGGCTGCAGCAACCAGGAGTTTGAACTAATAAAAGTTAAAAAAATAAAAATAAAAAGCTGGGAAATACTCCCGGAGAGCCACGTGGCACTGCTCAGGGCCAGTGAGTAGGGTGGGGAGGACAGCAGGCACTTTAACAGGAGGAGGCGCTGCCCCTGCTCAGTGTGACAAGGTCACTTTTCTCATTAGAACAGCCAACTCTAGTGACAGTGAGCCTAAGATACAGCGACTGAGTCTGCTGTTTTAGACAACTGGGCCCCTCTCCCACACCTCGTTTCTCCTAATGAAAGAGGATATGATACAGCCAGTAGGGGCCAGAGAAGGCATATGTGTATCATTTTTCTCATGCAGTCGCCCACAGTGCTGCTCTTGGAGGGAAAGGGGGTGGGAAGATGGCTGGCCCAGATCCCCACTTTGCAGGGGAGATCTCAGATGTTCACCCCACCCCTTGGGCATCCTGATGGGGAAGCCAGGGAAAGATCCTAATCACCTGAGTAACCCTTCTGCAAGGTGGCTCTGCCGGCAGGAGGTATGTAGGGTGCAGAGAGGAGCAGCTGGAACCCTGAGAGTGGGGAGGAGTGATGGTACCCACTCTGCAGGTTACTGGAAGGATAACCTGGCCTGGTACTGGGTGTGGAACACTAGACAAGTGGGGGCTCAGGGGCAGTGGTTCCTGAGAAGTTAAAAATCCATCTGATAAGGGTTTCCTGAAAACCCACTGTGCCCAGTGTAGGATACATGGCCTATGCCCCAGAAAAGTGCATAGGGGAATGAAACCACATTAGGGGAAGGGGGAGGGTGTGTACCAATGCACCAAGGAGGGTCAAGGGAGGCGGTATCCACGGACAGACCCCAGGGTATTTTAGCTCTGAAGAGAGACAGCAAAGCAGGTTCACCTCTGAGGAGGTGGGCATTTGGGGCATTTATTCCAGAAAGAAGGCCCCCACCCATCAGACCTGAAGCCAGTGGAGCTGGCCCAGCATCAGGCCCTGGCCACACAGAGGCTGCAGTGATGCCTGGCCACACAGAGGCTGTCGTGTCCCTGCCCTTGGAAACCAGTGAAGCAGGTCCTGGCACTGGATTCCTTCTTCATCTTTATCGTTGGAAACGCCTGCGCCCAGCCCAGTCAGAGAGCAGCGAATTTTAAAAAGTAAGGTTTCTCTTTGTGGATGGAATGAACATGATTCAGCACAAGCAGCAGACCAGGAATGGGAAGGCCAGACTCTCCCAGCAGGCTGTGCTCCCCTCCCACCACCTTGGTGGAGGCCCTACCTAGGCCACACCTACTTGATGGGATCCCCGAGGTGCCCACAGAGGCTGGGCACCATGCCACTTCTCTCTCCAAGAACACCACCACCTGGCAGGCTGCCAGGAACAGCCAAGCCCCAAGGACCTTGCTCCCAGGAATCTAACCACACAGAAGGCAAACATGCCAGATCTCATGACCACACTAACGCACCTGGTGAATACTCCCCCCAAGATGCACAGCTGTTGCCGAGGAGCCAAATGCTTTCTGAGGACACACTCACTGTAACAGTGGTGACAGACACACATCTTCACAGCTCACAGACTTACTAAAGAATGTCACAGGCCTGCGGGTGTTCAGTACCATGCCAGGGACAATAGTGGTGGTGGGGGCTTCACCTCAGGAAGCATATGACGTAATCTAACAAATAAATGGACATCAGGGGGAAACTCTGTATGAATGGTTAAATGCCACCCAGTGTGATGGGACCTAAAAGGATCTCCGAGGGCTGGGTGAGTGGCACGTTGGTTAAGAGCTGGCTTGGGACGCCAGCTCTGAGCAGCAGGGCCCCGGTTC
>NW_017731411.1:3258203-3262732 GCF_001890085.2 Hipposideros armiger | reverse complement strand
CAAGGTAGCTTCCTGGCATCCTGCCTGCACCCCTGGCCACAGCTCAGGATCGTTAGCCTTAAGCAAGGCCTCCTGATACTTCTCCAGGAAGTGACAAGCATGGACAGGCTTGTCCCCCAATAAAGGAACCCCCCCACACACATGCTGCCTCACACAATCTTAGATGCGAATGAGGGGCATTCAGAAGCAGCAGCACCAGCAGCCACCGTGAATTGCCTCACATGGTCCCTCAGTCCCTGTTTCCATACACCAAGCCTGTAGCAGGTCACATAGCAGGGATGATACCAGACTGAGGCATATTCTGAACTTGGGGTTTGTGAACCCTCTGAAATTCTTTCAAGACTGTGTATGTTGGTGCATTTGGGAAGAGTGTCCATAGCTCTTTCATGGCCTCAAGAAACTCAAAGACTTGAGGTTAAGACCACAGAGATTGAAGATCTCAGGTCCCCTCCAAGCCTGGGCTCTGGGCATACACGAATCCTTCAGTCACACAAACATTATCAAACATAGGACAAAGTGCCATGCAAATGCGGGAGGCTGTTATTGTCCTGGCTAGTATTCCTCCCTGCCTGTTCCTCAACACCCACCCTGTGGGTTCAGGACATCATCACTGCAGGACTGAGCACCCTGAGGTTTGCACTCGCCCCTGTCTGCCTACTGTGTTACCGAAGCTTTCCCTGGTCTGACCCCCAGTGAAGCCCTGGGTGTTCTCATGTCTCTTTGTGACTGTGCATTCCCTTTCTGAACACAGACTAGAGGAGGAAATTAGAAAGGAAAATACGATTTGGGAGAAAGGGCCACCTCTGTGCACAGCACAGACCCAGCTCAATATTCCTCTAAACAGCCTCATATCTCTCATTTTTCATGGACATGTAGACACCCAGTGCTCCCCTCCCACACTGCCTAGGGCCCTGGTCTGTACATCCCAGGCAACAGAGCAGCTCTCCA
This sequence comes from Hipposideros armiger, assembly GCF_001890085.2. Lineage (NCBI taxonomy): Eukaryota > Metazoa > Chordata > Mammalia > Chiroptera > Hipposideridae > Hipposideros > Hipposideros armiger. Next base: position 3,261,784 of record NW_017731411.1, on the reverse strand, counting down.
GGCCCCTTAGGCAGGCCCATCACTGGCTCTGGAGAGGCCCACAGACCTTACCACAGCCAGAGATCAAGGGAGCCAACACGCCAGGAGCTGGTGGGCAAGTTATTCTGCTGCTTTCACAGAAAAAGGGGAAGTCTGATTAAACCCATCCTCCCCCATCAGCCCTCCCAGTCCTACCACTGAGAAGGGTGTCAGGACATCAACAAGACCAACATTTCTCAGGAAATGCTACCTTGTCTCATGTGGGCCATGGGAACTTATCTAAAAAAACAGGGAGGAGGTCAGATTCAGGATGTGGAATCACTCAGCTTCAGAGGGACTAGAGAAGCCCAGGGTGTCTGCCTCCTGGGACTGGCCCTCGAGAATGCTGACTGCACTTTGTTCCCTTCCCCTCCAAGAAGGGCTTGTCTTGACCCCCACCTGTCAGCCCATTCTACTCTTGTTTCCCAGAGGCGCTCACCCCAGTGCTGGGGAAGAGCACGTGAGCAGTAGAATCTTCATACTGTCTGGTATGCAAATGGAATATGATGGTCTGGAAAATCCATTATTCTGTTTGAAAGCAAAAGAGTTTCCACAGAGGCCATACACTGGTTTCCAATTTTTGAAAGACAAAGAAATACACACCACTAAAGTTATACGGTGCATAATGTCATGATTCAATTCAGAGACGGCACCTGAGGATCCAGCAGCACCTCAGGCCTCATTCTGGATGTTGTTTGGAAAAGCAAAGCAAGATCCGCTCCCTAACCCTCACCCCCATCTTCCCAAGTCCCCAGGTCTCTGCTTGTGTCTCCCTGTACAGTGCACACCTTGGGAACACACACACTAGATATAAGAGGCGAAGTGCCACAGAATCAGGATGGATGTGCATCTGAGTAGGTTTTGGAAGCTCCTCCCAGGAAGGAGCCCCTGTAGGGGGGCTCTTTCATCAGTGATGGGAAAACTTCAGAAAGGCCACCTTATATCCACTCTACCATCCGTATGGACTCCACCACTAATGGAGTCAATCCAGCAAGAGTATGAGCCCTGGACTCCATCCCCCGCCCCCAACAACGGTGCAGACAACCTATTTGGTGATGCAGGAGACTCAACAAAATCCATGGACCAGGCCATCCCTCTCTCAAAAGAAAATGGGGAAGGAAAATAAGCCAAAGAGAGGTGGGTGAGCGTTGGGCCCAGGGCAGCCCCAAGAAGAGGGGACCGGCCAGATCTGCGGTCAGTCGGAACCAGCGGGACAGGGACAGGCAGAGGGCAGAGTCCTGGCAGCCTCCTGAAGTTCCCGCAGCCAGGTCGTCACACAGGAAACCAATCCAGCTCCCCTCTCCGCTCTCTCCACTGTTCAGCAGGGGTTCGTGGCTGAGCACCCATCAAAGTTATTCGGGGGAGATAAAACACTGTCTCCCACCTGAAGTGCAATATAGGATTCCTCCAGGTGAGCAAACGACCTAGGGATTGGCATCTCACCAGCCCCAGGGCTGTGCCCTTGGAGTCCCCCAGAGAAGCTGACAATGCGCATTCCTTGAGGACCCTTGGCGGGGGTGAGACTACCAGTGGGTAGAGAGGAAGAAAGCGCCCTGGCTCAGACCAGCCATCCCTTCCAGCATCCCCTCCCACCAACCATCCCTGGGACCAGCCTCCTCTGTCTGCGGGGGAGACAAGCGGGAACATTATTCCAACAGGTCCGCTGAGACTGGGCCTCACCCGGCCATCCTTCCTCCGCCCTGCCCTGAGGCCTCAAATTCCGCGGGAGCACCGAGGCACCTGCTTCCAGAACGGGCTCCATCCGCGCGCGAGGGGACCCTGGGCGGTGCCCCTCGGCGTTCCAGGGCCTTCTCGGGAAGGGGCGGGGCGCTCCCGCGGCCGGNGCCCTCTACAGCTAAAATGGTGAACAACGGCTCGACCTGGAGCTGGGCTGCCATGAGTTGCCAGCGATGACGTAGGCTGCAGCCCCTGCTGCACTGGGCTGTCATGAGCTACCATGAGTGGCTGGCAGCTGGCGTGAGCTGCCAAGAGCTGCTGTCCAATGGCCGGCGAGCGACTGCCTCAGCCAGGAAGAGTGCAATGATGGTGCCAACTTGGGCCAGTGAAGCAACATCCTCCACAATTAGACTGAAGAACGAAAGGACAGCAACTTGTCTGTTCTTGCCCCAATTCCCCAGTGCTGTTCCCCTCCCCCAATTCCCCAATAAAATCTTAAAAAAAAAAAAGGGATCGCAGAGCCATGGGTTGGCATGGCCCAGAAAGGTGGCCTTGGAAAGGTAAGGAGCATTCAGTGGAAACAAGGAAATACATTCCAGGCGAAGGAAGATTAAGGTCAAGACCAAGGTAGAGGGCTTCCCTGCTTGGTGTCTGGTGGCCTTTCAACCTGTTTGCCTAAAGAGATTGTCATAGGCAGGGTATCTAAGGAAGAAGGTGGCCTTCCAAAGCCATTCAGGTCATCTTTCTGTCTCCAGGTCCCCAGGGAGCCTCCAAGTGCTTGTCCATTATCCAGCCCTTCTTGGGAAGCAAGTCAACCTAGGTCCCTGGGTTTTTGCATTATCCGATATGGCTCATGCTCCCAGGTGTAGAGTAAAGCCAGCCCTGCCACTCTGCCACCCTGGCCACAGCCGACTGAACCAGAAGTCCGAAGCACACCATTGGGTGGGGCGCACACTGGACAGCTCTGCAGTATAGGGCTGTGCCAGACTGAGTGGCAGTATACCAACCCAATCAGACTTTCTTTATGGGAAAGCAGGAAGGCTGGTGCATAGGAGGAGGTGGGCCACTTTAGCTTGGTGTATCCCAGGGAAAGTGACCCTTTATCTTGGTGCATGAACATGAAATTGGCTGACATCCCAGTCTGGAAATTTGGGGACTCAGAGAAACTGCTGGGCTGATGAAATAACACCCCACCTTCCACATACTGGCACTCACCCATCGTCTTTCCATGACTAAAGGTTACTTCTCCCCAGGACTCCTTAAAGATGGCAAGCCTGATCCCAAGACTCAGGGAGGGACATATAAGGAAGGGTGAGGCCTACAGGAACAGGGTCTGGGTAAGGGGAGAGGAGTGGCCTCTTTTCCCCACCGCTGGCTTTTATCCCCATGAGCACCCACTCCAGACAGCTTTTGAACTTGCAGTGAGCTTTTGATCCAGATTGAGCCCTGGCCATGCAGACAGAATCCAAAAGCTCCTTGGGCCTGGCCTGAGAGAAGATACCAAGACCTTGCCCATAGCCTGGCTAGACGCAAAGAAGGGCAGATTCTCCTGTTTCTTATCATCATCGCTGTGAGAACGTGTCTTGATTTGCAGAGCCAACACAATTTCATACTTTGTAGCATTTGCTCTGACTGGTGCCCCAGATACTTTGGGAAATGAGGAAACACAACTCAGAGTTATCTGCGGGGTCCAAGGTCAAAGCAGACTGGGGACCAGAAGGCAAGCCTCTGAGCTGATCCTTGGCCCAGGCTCTTCTCATGATTACACTGCTGCTGAAGAAATGGGGATCAAGGGCCGGCCGAGTGGCTCAGTTGGTTAAGAGCTCACTCAAGAGTTTGAGCTCTGAGCAACAGCGGTTCGATTCCCAGCCCGAGCTGAGCAGCCG
>NW_017731411.1:3219344-3255253 GCF_001890085.2 Hipposideros armiger | reverse complement strand
AGGCACCTGCTTCCAGAACGGGCTCCATCCGCGCGCGAGGGGACCCTGGGCGGTGCCCCTCGGCGTTCCAGGGCCTTCTCGGGAAGGGGCGGGGCCCCCCCGCCTCCTCTCCCCGCGCTCACCTGGCGCAGGTGCTGCAGCAGCGTCCCCGCCTCCTCCCGCCGGCCCTGGCGCACCATCCGCAGCAGCTCCTGGACCATGCCCACGCGCCGGTGGTAGGGGGGCAGCCCCGCGCCGGCGCCCGAGCGCCCCGCCTTGTCCCCGGCGCGCAGCAGCAGCGACGCCCAGAAGTCGGGCCGTTCGCGGCGGGGACCGGGCGCTGCGCCGGGGCTGGCTCTCTCCGCCAGGCTGCCCTTGGTCTGCCGGGTGCCCATGCCGCCACGATGCTGCGTTCCCGGCCGGCAGCCCGCCTGTCGGGCTGCAACTTTGGGGGAACTGTTGCGCGCGGGCGGCGCGGGGCGGGGGTGGCGGCGGCCCGCGCTGCCCTCGCTCCTCCCTCCGCGCTCCCTGGGCGCGCTCCCCCGGAGCTCGCCGCCCGCCGCCTGCCCCGCCCCGCCCCGCCCCCGGCTCCGGCTCCGGCTCCTGCCCCTGCGTCCGCGCCTTGGCTCCGCGCCGCCGCGCGCCGTCTCCCTCCTAGCCTCCCAGCCTCTTCCCTCCCCTCCCTTCTGCTTCCCGCCCCTCCTCTCCGGGCCGGGGGCCGCCGGGCGCCTCCTCCCGGTGTCGGCCCCGGCACCGCGCCCCCTGTCGGCCGCCGCGCTGAGCCTCCCGGAGCCGTGGCGCGGTGGCGAAGCGGGCTGACAGGCCCCAGTGGCCCTCGCTCTCGATCCCCACCAGGTTCCCCAGAAGCCTCTACGACCGTGCGCCAGGGTGAAGCCCGTGCGCCCCGCGAGATGGAGAAAGTTTGGAGCATGGGGAGGTCTCTCAGCCGCAGAATCGGATTTCTCAAAGTGGGCTTGCTGAGCACCAGAGCCCAAGACGTCCTAATCGCTGGTTAAAAACGCAGACCCCCGGGCCTTGCCCCAGACCCACTGAATGCTGATCTCCGCGGTGGCGCCCGGGGACCTGCATTTGTAGCCAGCCGGATTCTGATGTATTCTGATGTACACTCCTTTGACACCTGTGGTGGTGGTGGTTGGTGCTTGGACACGGAAACTATGCGCAAGGTTGTGTATTGTGTATGTGCCCTTTTATGGATAAAGTCCATCTGTTGCTTTCATCAGTCAGTCTCTCAGAGAGTCTAGACCATCAGGGTGTAAAGAACTGCTCTCTTTTGTTCTAACTCTCACAACTCTGGAGAAGTTCCTGGGGGTAATCCCAGTATAAAAACAGCAGAGCCATGCCTGCAAGTAGGCCCAACTGCACCCTTTCCTGGCCCCTCTCCTTCCTTGGCCGCCTCTGCCAGGCCTAGCCCATAAAGAACCAGACCCCCTGGGGTCTGATGTTGCTTGGAAAGCCAACCAGGGCCCTTCTAGAGAGAAGGCTAAGGCACCTGGGGGTCTCTTCCCCATCACAAGACCACGGACCACCCTGGTGGGCTGGGGTGACTGCCCTGGTCTTAGCCACTGGGCTGCAGGAGCAGGCAGCGACTGTGATGCTTGCCTCTGACTCAGGCCCTGGGTGCTGGTTTTTGGGGAAAGGACAGTGTGAGCTGTAGGGGCAGGAGAGCCAGATCCCAAACCAGAGAGAGCACATAGAACCCAGCATGGGCTGACCGCTAAGCATCAGGCAAGTCTTAGCTCCTTCCTCTGTTATGTTGGGATAAGAATAAGCTGAGTACAGGTGTTCCACCAAGAACTGCTCCTTTTCCTAGTCTGTGAATAATCACTGGCTCTTCCCATAGACATGTTCTCTGTCAATCCTGAGTATCTGGAAGATGGGGCTTGTGTCTCCGCCAGCAGGCTCTCTTCCCTTTGGACGCCCCACTTCCAAATGTCCATCTCTGCTGACAGAGAACACTCAGTCTTCCTGCCAGCTGGCCTCACAGGGCTTACAGTGGCACCTTCCAAACTTGCCTGGACCCTTTGTGTGTAGAACATGTCTGTTGGCATCTCCAGAGAACCCAGGCTGGGAAACTGTTTGGTGCCTTTCATTTCTGGCCTGCAGGATTACCAGGTAAAGTGACCACCAGGAAAACCTGCTGATGAGGTCCCTCCTTAGGGTTAGTGGGCTCCACCACAGCCTGAGCTAGTAAGTTGGCCTGCTTGAGGGTGTGTGGTTGGAGCAAATGCCATCTCAGTGGAAGAGGGCTCAGGCCAGTCCCTTACCTGGGATATGCATGTCATCTCTTTCCTCCTCTTCAGAAACCTGATTCCATCCTCTTCTCCTTGCTCTTAATTTTCCCCCAACATTTTCTGGCTTGTTCTCAGTCTCTCCCATCTATTTTGAAAGAAAACTTTCATTTGCCCCCATCCCCTCCGGTCACCAATGTCCCACCTCTCTCTTCTCTTTTCAGCTAAGTTTTTTGGAAATACCTTATATTTATTGTCACACCTTCTTTACTTCCATTCATTCCTCACTCACTCCAGTTTGGCTTCTTGCCCTACCACATCACTGAAATGTCTTGCCAGTGACCTAAATTCAGTGGCCATTTTTAGTCCTCATCTTATTTGACTTTTAAGCAGCATCTGATCCTGTTGCCTACTCTGTTTGATTCAAACTCTACTCCCTTGGCTTGTAGGGAACAACTCTCCTTCAGGTTTCCTTCTTGGGGTCCTCTGGGAGCTCCTTTTCTTACCCCTATCCTTTACTTGTTGGTGTTACCCAGGGCGTGGCCCCAGGCCTCTTCCTGGGCAGTGTTATTTATATTCATGGCTTTACCTGCGATGCACACACACTGATGACTCCAAGTCCCTCTTTCCAGCTCATAAGCTAATAAGTGAACCTGCCACTGACTCATGGATGCTGGCAGAAGACATGAGACTCCTGGGTCAGAAACATAGGACTTTTTTACTCAGGCACACACAGCATACAGCATGAACATCAGCATATTTGCATCAGTTCCTCTTGTTTCTGAGTCCCACAGGGGCAGAGTGATGGGCCCAGATGGATGCTCCACATGCAGCAGGGTTGCGTCACAGCTGTGGGACACTGAGCTTGGGAATCTAGTGCCTTTATAGGAAGCAGCAAGCAAGCCTGGAGGGACACAGTATCGTATTGCTCACACATCCCCGAGAAGTGGCCCAGGTAAAAAGGGGTCAGGGTTTTGCCTTCTTGGCACAGCAAGATGTGAAGAAGTGCAAGTGGCCTGTGGAGCATTGTCTCTTTCAACAGTGGGTAGTGCATACTCAACAAATGAGCATCTCCTTGTAGAGTACCTTCTGGCAGAAACGCTCTGGTCATTCTCAGTATTTGCAACTGGTACACCATGTCCGGTTAATGATACTAAGGACTGGAGCTCTCATCTGTGTGCATTCACCATGTGCTCGGTCTCAGGATGTGTCCTTTGCGTGTATTATGCTGTTTCATTCTTTCAACAACTGTGAGGTGGGTTGTATAATCATGATTTCAAAGGTGAGGAAATGGGATCTTAGATAAGTCAAGTGACTTACTCAAAGCCTCACAGATAGTAAGGGGCAGAGCTGGGATTCACTCTTAGGTCTGTATGACTCGAAAGCCTGTGTTGTTAATATTAACTGTACATCATTGATTCTACTGTTTAAATATTGCATCCTACAGCCACTGCCTTTTTGAGGAGCTGTCATTTTGACCCCAATCATTGCATTACAATAGCCTTTCTAACTTGTCTCCCCACCTCTAGTCTTGCCCCTTATAATGTATCTCCCATGTAGCAATTGGAATGATCACTTAAAAACAGAACACACACACACACACCCACACACACTCCCGTCTTCAGTGAGTCCTATCACTTTTAGCCCAAACTGCTTAACATGGCATTGATGTCCCCAGCTGCTACACTGTCCTCACTTCGGTCATCATCCTGTTTCCTACACCTCTCCCAAGAAGCCACACTTTGTGCTTTTGCACATACTCATACTGCATTGTCTTCCTGGGATGTCCTTCACCCTTTAACAGATGCCTAGTCATCCTGTAAGACTCCATTCAGGTAATACCTCTCTCAGGAAGCCTTCCCCAAATGCCTCCCATGCCTTCTTCCATGTAACTATAATACCCTGTGAGTATGACAGAATACCTTGTACTATGTTTCTACTGTTCGTTGGCACATGCTGTTCTGCCTGGAGCATCCTTCTTCATCCCCTCATTGGTCAATCCCTCTTTGTCCTTTAGACTAAACTCAGGTGTCACTTCCTCAGGGGTAGCCTCTGAGATTCCCTTGCCTCCCACTGGCTAAAGTTAGGTGTCCTTCTGGCATGCTCTCCAGGTCTCACTGCCTGTGCCAGATGCGGCTCTGATGGCCTATCAGCCCGCAAGGGCAGGTTGTCCACCATGGCTTACAGAGCACAGTGCCTGGTACATTGGAGGAGCTCAGAAAGCACTCGTTGAATGAGAAAATGCATGACCACCTCCAATGTGTTAGCTTAGTGCCAGGAGCCCAGTACACAGAAGGACTCAAGAAAAGGACTGAATGAACCAGACATTAAAATGCCAGGGGGATTTGTTGACAGGGAAGCTATTGATGATCTTTAGAAAATCAGTTTGCAGGGAGTTAAGAAGCAAATGGGAGGCAAATAAGACAGTTGAGAAGTTAATGTAACTTGTTTTTTCAAGACACTTGGTTGTGAATGGGACTGCTGGTTTTTGTTGTTGTTTGTTTTACACGGGAGATAGATCATTTGATTAAGAGGTAATCATGGAGAGACAGAATTTTGGATGTGAATCCCTTGTCTCCTTTACTTGCTGCAAGAAAATAAAACTAATGACAAAAAAAAGTAATCATGGAATTTATCCTCTCCGTCATTCTCTTTTAAGCAAGTAATTTTCGTAACATGGGAAGCATTGGACTTTTCTCACCATCAAACCTAGAATTAAGGAATTCTCATCGTGATTTCTCTTTGAACACTCACTCCAGTTTCTGTTCATGTTGTAAGAATTTGAAGTAAAAGATGCCTAATGGAACTTAAAGAACATTCAGATTATTAAATGTTTAAATCAAAATATCAAATATATGGATCAAACAGTAAATATTTGTATCCAATATATCAAGCTCTTATTGCTGCAATAAGCTTTACATTGATAATATTTAATCTTTTGCTTAATGATCGTGCAAAAAGTTGTTATGATAGCCCTTTTTACAGAGGATGAAACTGATGTTCAGAAACAAGTAAAGTGTTTGGCCAGTGCCTCCTTGATAGTAATTGGAGAGCTGGGATTCAAAACCTAGTCTGCACTGGTTTAGAAAATACAGATGCTCGACACATACTTTAAACATTTTTATTTGGAAATGTTGTTGTTATGTAGTTGCTGTTTGTCTTTGAACACGGGGAGAGGACTCAGGCAGGGAGCTGCACAGAACAGGAAGGCCCCTGGTGACATGGGTGGGAGGTGACCTGGAATGTAGCTGGAGGTGATGAGCCTGAGACAAGCCTCAGGTGGACTCTGGCACTGATTTGGAAAAGGAGAAGGAAAGATGCAGATAAATTTGCAGATGTCAGAAAAATTGGAGGAGGTCTTGCCTCGTGGTCTTATTTATTTATTTATTTTTAGTGTCACAGAAAGCTACCTGCTAAAATTCCAGGGGAAAAGGTAGGGTATAGGCTTGTGGAGAGAGGTAACAGTAGCACTGCAGCTGAGAGGAGTGGGAGAGAGAGCAGTCTGAGACAGGAGAAGTTAGGCAGGATGGGCATGTGAACCACCTCCTGCTGAGGTGGGAGACAGGAGCTCTGAGGGGCATCCTGTTTCCATGAGGTTTGTTGCAGCAGCTCCTGGCAGCTCCAGAATCAGAGCCAAGAAGTGAGGGATTAGAATGACCCATGCTGGGATTTCTTAGGGCAAATAGGTGACAGTAGGTCCTGGAAGTGATGACCTGTGGAATATTGTCAGGGAAGGTGGTGAAGCCATGAGTCCAGGGATGGGATAAAATGTACCTCAGCCAGTGGTTCTCAAACTTGAGCAGGCATCAGAGTCCCCTGGAGGGCCAGTCAAAACACGTATGCCGAGTGCCACCCTCAGTTTCTGATTCAATAAATCAGGGGTATTTGCATTTTTAATGAGTTTACAGGGATCCCAAAGCTGCCAGTCGGGTCTGTTGAGGGCCACAATTTGGAAAAACTAGGACATGGGGTGGAAGGGAGTAAGAGTTCCTCTCCTGAGGGCTCCTTAAGGTTGCAAAGGGACAGAACCATTTATGGACCCAGTGGAATTTAGAGCATCACCAAAAGAACTGGCCCTGAGGGAACACTGAAAGCACACACACACACACACACACACACACACACACACACACACACACACACACAAACAAGGGCCCCTGTCTCTTAGTTCATTTTTCTTCTCAAAGGAAGACCCTCCCCTTTTCTAGGAGGCCTGTTAGCCTGTTCTCTTAGCAGCTCTTCCAACACATGGTACCTTGTCTTGGCTACAAGGTAAATGTGTTAGGGTCCCTGAATGATGACATGTGGGGGATGATTGTCAACACCCACATTTTGGTCCGAAAGTTCACCAGTAGGAGCAGACCACCTGTGTGACATTCCAAACATTGGATCAGTTCTTATCAGGAATCTCGAAGCCCTGTGTGCCCAGGCCTTTGGGCAGGCACACAGATGAGAGACGTGGCCTGCGAGGGGGAGAAGGACCTGAGGAGAGCAGGAGAACTAGCATCCAGGTCTCCATGAGTTCCAAGCTCTCTTCTTGCAAACAAAGCAGGATGCATCCTGGGACTCATCTGTTGGGTTGTCGGAAAAGTCATGACATATTTTTTCTATGTTTTTTGTTGCAAAAATGCGTCATGACTTTTCCGACACCCCAATACCTAGTGCCACTGAGAACTGTGTACGAGATTGACTTCATGCTTCCTTCCCTCTGCTTCTCTAATTATTTCTTCATCGTTCCATGCATAGCTTGCTTTAATTTAGTTGTTTGGTGAGTTATGTAATAAGTGCCCATGAACTTGCCATCCAAAACAAAATGAAGCCAAATCAGTCCATTGGCAATAACTGACATTTCATCATAGGGTTCCCTCCCATCCCTGCCTCCTGAATCCTATGTTCATTATCCTTGCTTTCCTCTTTATATTATTTTAAAATTTCTTTTTACAGTGGAAAATTTCAAATATACGCAAAGCTCAAGACACTAGCATAGTGAATCCATATGTGTTTTGAAATCATGCCGAATCTTGTTTTATTCAAACCCCCACCCATTTCCTCTGTCTCCACGTTGTTGGATTGCACTTACATGTGTTCCTAAAGGGTATCGGTTTTTTATTTTGGTTGCCTTTAACTTTATCAAAGGGTATCTTGCTCTATGGATTTTTTTTTAAAGATTTTATTGGGGAATTGGGGAGAGGGAACAGCGTTGGGGAATGGGGGGAAGGAGAACAGACAAGTTGCTGTCCTTTTGTTCTTCAATCTAGTTGTGGAGGATGTCGCTTCACTGGCCCATGTAGGTACGATCATTGTGCTCTTCCCAGGTGAGGCACATTGGATGGCCGCTCATGGAGGCCTACGGCAGCTGACGAAAACTCATGCCAGCGGCCAGCCCCACTGCAGCATACGGCTGTTGCCGACAACTCACAGCAGCTCAGCTCCAGCTCAAGCTGTTGTTCACCATCTTAGCTGTAGAGGGTGCAGCATCACTGGCCCTAATGTGGGATCTGAACTGGGGCACTGCTGCTCAGAGCTGGCATCCCAAGCCAGCTCTTAACCAACATGCCACTTGGCCAGCCCTATGGAATTTTTTTCAGAGCTACTTTTTCCACTTAATATTGTAGTGGTAAGAATCATCCTTGTTGTAGTGGTAAGAATCATCATGGTAGTTTATTCATTTCCACTGAGTAGAATTGTATGAAAGTGTATTTTTCCACTCTCCCACCGACGGCCATTCAGGTTGTTTCTAGCCTTTTGTTATTGGGAAAAGTGCTCTTATGAATATTCTTGTATGTTCCTGTTGTTTGTCTAGTATGGCTCTAGGAGTGGAATGGTTTAGCTTTGCGATAAATGCTGGATTGTTTTCTACCGCATTACTGCCCGCCCCCAGCATTGTATGAGAGATCCTCACCCCTCCCCACCTCGCCCCCCGCCCCAATCCATACTCTCTTCTCCTCTCCAATGCTTGTTATTGATAGGTTTATTAATTTTTCCAATTACTTTCCAATTAAAATGGAATCATACTGGGGCCTTAATTTGCATTTCTTCAGTAGTCTTAGTTAGTTTATGCTGCCATAACAAAGACTAGGTTTTGGACTTTCTTGGGACCTGGCACCTCTTCCTTTTCTCCTGTTTTTCCCTTTTGGAATGGGAATGTTCTAAGCCACCTAGTCTGTGGCATTTTTTTGTTGTTGTTAGGTTGTTTTTTTTTAATTGGGGAATTGGGGGGATGGGAACAGTGCTGGGGAATTGGGGGGAAGGGGAACAGACAAGTTGCTGTCATTTTGTTCTGCAGTCTAGTTGTGGAGGACGTTGCTTCACTGGCCCAAGTTGGCACCATCATTGTGCTTTTCCTGGTCAAGGCAGATCAGTCGCCGGCTTCTGGACGGCCGCTCACTGCGGCTGCTGGCCGCTCACGCTGGCTGCTGGCTACACACGGTAGCCCATGGCAACCCACTGCCACAGGGGCTGCAGCCTATGCCGTCACCAGCGACTCAGGGCAGCCCAGCTCCAGGGTGAGCTGTTGTTCAGCATCTTAGCTGTGGAGGGCAGTGTCACTGACCCTCATATGTGGGATCCGAACCGGGGCCCTCTGGCGTCCCAAGCCAGTTCTTAACCATCGCGCCACTCGGCCAGCCCTAGTCTGTGACATTTTGTTACGGCAGCTGAGACAACTGATGAGTTGACTTTTTCTTTACTGACCAACATATTTCCTTTTCTGTTAAATGCCTCTTTACTTCTTTTGTCCATTTTCTATTGGGTATTTATTTCCTTTTGTTGCTGTAACAAATTACCACAAACTTAATGGCTTAAAAGGACATAATTTTATTAACTTACAGCTCTGGAGGTCAGAGATCAGAAATGGGTCTTACTGGGTAAAATCAAGGTGTTGGCAGACCTGTGTTCTTCTAAAGTTTCTAGGACGGAATCTGTTCCCTTCATTTGTCCAGCTTCTAGAGGCTGCTGTCATTCCTTTGCTTATGTCCCCCTTCCAACAGTCACGTCATTCTGACCTCTGTTTCTTTTTTCTTTATAGCCTGTCATAGTAACTGCTAAGTTCTTTTGTTTTTTTAAAAGATTTTATTGGGGAATTGGGCAAAGGAACAGTGTTGGGGAATTGGGGAAGGGAACATTGTGTTTTACCAGGACACATCAGTTCCAAGTTGTCCTTTAATCTTAGTTGTGGAGGATGCAGCTCAGCTCCAAGTCCAGTCGCTGCTTTCAATCTAGTTGTGTGTGTGTGTGTGTGTGTGTGTGTGTGTGTGTGTCAGGGGGGTGCAGCCCACAGTTCCATGCGGGAGTCGAACCAGCAATTTTGTTGTTAAGAGCACATGCTCTAACCAACTGAGCCATCTGGCCGCCTGTTGGCAGCTCGGGGCCACTTAGTTCAAGGTGCTGTGTTCAATCTTAGTTGTGGGGGCGCAGCCCACCATCCCATACGAGAGTTGAACGGGCAACCTTTTGTTTAACAGCATGTGCTGTCACCAGCTGTGCCATCCGGCCGCCCATTGGCAGCTCAATGGCAGCTCATTGGCCCATGTGGGAATTGAACCAGCAACCCTGTTGCTCAAAGCTCGTGCTCTAACCAACTGAGCCACCCAGCCGGCCCTCTGACCTCTGTTTCTGTTGTCACATCACCCCATTCTCTGACCTTCCTTCCTGCCTTCCTCTTATAAGGACCCTTGTGATTACATGGTCCCTCCCAGATACTCTAGGATAATCTCCTAAATTGGTGTTCTGGGACCCAATTTCCCATATGGGAGGGGTTTCCCCCACACCAATAAACAATTCTCAGACACCAGCAAGGTGTCTTAGAATTCAACTTAATTCTTTTTTTTTTTTAAAGATTTTATTGGGGAATTGGGGAAGGGGAACAGCATTGGGGAATTGGGAAAGGGGAACAGACAAGTTGCTGTCCTTTTTGTTCTTCAGTCTAGTTGTGGAGGACATCACTTCACTGGCCCATGTTGGTATTATCATTGTGCTCTTCCCGGCTGAGGCAGTCGCTCTCCGGCCATTGGACGGCCACGAACGGCGGCTCATGGCAGCTCACGAAAGCTCACGCCAGCTGCTGGCCAGCCCCACTGCAGCCTACACCATTGCCGGCGACTCATGGCAGCCCAGCACCAGGTCGAGCTGTTGTTCAGCATCTTAGCTGTAGAGGGTACAGCGTCATTGGCCCGCATGTGGGATCCAAACTGGGTCCCTGCTGCTCAGAGCTGGCGTCTTAAGCCAATTCTTAACCAACGCGCCACTTTGCTGGCCCAACTCAATTCTGACACCATCTATCCAGAGATCGTTATCAGATTCCATGGGTTAAGGGTTTAGTCCTACAAGACTGCCCATAACCTTCACACACACTCCAGATACCAGATACAAGCCCCAATTACCTGTGCTTCTGACCAACTGGCCACAGATTGAAGGTTCCAATGACTCCCTCCTTGGATTCAAATAATTTGCTAGAACAGCTCACAAAACTCAGAGAAACATGTTACTTACTAGATCACCAGTTTATTGTAAAAGGATATAACTCAGGAGCATCCAAATGGAAGAGAAGCATAGGACAAGGTATGAGGAAAGGGTAAGGAAGGAGCTTTCATGCTTTATCCAGGCATGCTACTCTCCCCTCGTATCACATGTTCACCTACCTAGAAGGTTCCAAACCCCATCCTCTTGGGTTTTTTATGGAGGTTTCATTACATAGGCATGATTGATGAGATCATTGGCCATTGGCCATTGATTCAACCTCCAGTACTCTCTCCCCTCTGGGAGGCAGGGGTGGGAAGAAGGTGGAGGTGTAGGGGGATGGGAGGGGCAGTGGGACTGAAAGTTCCAACCCTCTAATCACAGGTTGGTTCTATTGGCAACCAGCCCCATCCTTAGGTGGTGTCCAAAAGCCGCCTCATTCACATAACAAAAGACATCCTTTTCCCTCTCAACACTTAGGAACTTCCAACAGTTCTGGGAGCTGGGAGCCAGGAATTGTGGACTAAGACCAACTATAAGTCCCAATATCACATCTCCCCACCTCAAGGTCCTTAACTTAATCGTACCTGCAATGTCCCTTTTGCCGTGTGTGAATGAAGAAGGAGCTACAGAGCAGACCTGACAAGCTCAGTGACTGAAGGTAACCACACAGGGTGATCTGATCCTAAATTCCTAACTGGGCAGGTCATGGAGGCTAGCAAATCCCAGGCCTATAGCTTCCTTAGTAAAAAGTCAATCTTTTCCTTAAGCAAACCCTATCCATTGTTCCTTTGCATCTAGGATAACATACTTTGGAAATGTCAGAGTATTTTTCTTTTCCAGAGGCATAACCAGAGGCACCGGAGCACAATGACCATGAAACTCTTCATTGTTACCTTGTTGCCCGCATACGTCTCTATTTACTATAAATGTTAAATGTTGGCTCTCCGGTACCCACCAGTGTAAAGGAAGTATGTATCTCCCCATTTTACTTTTTATCCAATCCCAGAGACTTCCCCTCTCTGCTTTCTCCAGTCTCCTTCATACCACCAATGGATTTCATGGAACCCTCCTTATGTTTTCTCCTTTGATTCTAAATATTTACAAAGAACTGCAAAACTGCTTTTCTTCAGAGAATTTTCTCAATCCATTGAGATTTCGCTTCCAGCTAGTCCTCAGTCTTTGACTCAAAGAACTCTTAAAATTTGGACTTTATTTTGTTGGCACATGTAAGGAAACATATTCAGTGGTTCTGGGGATTAGGATGTGGACATCTTTGGGAGACCGCTGTTCTGCCCGTCACAGCTGTGCTCTTGCCTTTTTCGTGGGCGGGTAGAAGAGGAGCCATGTAACAGAAAACAGCTCTGCCTCCTGAACACCACAGGGCAGTGGAGGCCAGTCCCCACAAGAGGCCAGCACCAGGCCGCAACTGCTCCCACCCTCTCTACTAGGTGCCCGTGGGTGTTTGAGGAAAGACACACAAGAAAGCAAGACAACCGCCAGCCACCCTAGTCTGTGAGCCACTAGCCTGGAGACAGTACCAGGTTCTGAGGTGCCAAATGTGTAGGCAAGACTCTTGCACGAGCCTTGTCAATCCTTACAGTGCTTCACTTCTTTCTGGTATGACTTTTATTTAAAAAAAAAAATTTTATTGGGGAATCGGGGAAAAGGAACAGACAAGTTGCTGTTCTTTTGTTCTTCAGTCTTGTAGTGGAGGACGTCGCTTCACTGGCCCGTGTTGGTATTGTGATCATTGCGCTCTTCCCAGCTGAGGCAGTCGGTCACTGGTCACTGGACGGCCGCTCACGGTAGCTCACAGTAGTTCACACACTGGCCACTCACGCCGGCTGCCAGTCACTCACGCTGGCTGCTGGCCACTCACAGTAGCTTATGGCAGCCCACTGCAGCCACACTGCAACCTACGCTGTTGTTGGTGACTTACAGCAGCCCAGCTCCAAGTCGAGCTGTTCACCGTCTTAGCTGTAGATGGCAGTGTCACTGGCCCATGTGGGATCTGAACGGGTGGCCCTGCTGCTCAGAGCTTGCGCTCCCAAGCCAACTCTTAACCAACAAGCCACTTGGCCAGCCCTGGTATGACTTTTCAAAGGATCTTCCCATCCATAATCTCCCTTGATTCTCAATGCTGCCACAGGCCAAGTGCAATGGGGTGACTGTGCTGGAAGCTTCCCAGCCAATCATAGCAGCGCTGAGACCAGCAGAGCCCAGGCTCCTCATCTTCAACTTGGGAGTCTTCCTAGCATGCTGGGCTTTAGCGGAGAGATCCATGTGACTTGTGAGAGGGCCCTGCCCCAGCCTCCCTATCAACCTGCCACAGTGATGAGAGGTGGTGAGAACTGCGGGCTTGGAATCACACAGGCCTGGACCCGCTGTGTGACCACAAGCAGGTGGTTTAACCTCTCTGGGCCTTGGTGCCTCTTCTGTAAAATGCAAATACTGATTGTACCTGCATTTCAAGGTTTAATGAGGATAAAGTGAGATGTGTGTGTTATTGGCCTTACACAATACCTGACATATACTACTTTATAAATGGCAGACTCCAAAGCCAGAAAGAAAGCTTAATAACAGCCACAAAAACAAACAACCTGATTTAAAAATGGGCAAGGGATTTGAATAGGCAGTTCTCCAAAGAAGGTATCTGAATGACCAATGAAAAGTTGCTCAACATCACAAGCTATCAGGGAAATGCAAATGAAAACCACAATGAGGTATCACTTCATGCCCATTAGGATGCTGACTATCAAAAACAAAAACAGAAAGTAATAGCTGTTGGTGAGGATATGGACAAATTGGAATATTTGTGCACTGTTGATGGGAATTTCAAATGGTGCAGCCACTATGGAAAACAGTATGATGGTTGCTCAAAAAATTAGACAGAATTTTTACCATATGATCCAGCAATTCCACTTTTAGGTATATGCCCCAAATAACTGGAAGCAGGAACTTGAATAGATATTGGTACAGCCACCTTACCATGTGTCAAACTTGTGTTTAGGGTTGTGTTTAGGGCTCCCAGACAAGTCACCTGGGTCCTTCCCTCCTTAGGTAACCATTAGTCAGCCTTTCCATTTAGAGCACTCCATGTATATAAATGGGACACCAATAGGTCTCTACCTCTTGCAAAACTTCCCTCCAAAAAACAGCTGTTCCTTCAAAGGACTTGAATAGATATTTTTCCAAAGAAGACATACAAATGACCAATAGGTATATGTAAAGATGCTTAGCATCACTAATCATCAGAGAAAGACAGATCAAAACCATGAGCTTTCACCTAACACCTGTTTGGATGGCCATCATCAAAACAAACAAAAAAACAAAGTAAGTATTGGCAAGGATGTGAAGAAATTGGAACACTTGTGCACTGTTGGGAATGTAAAATGGTGCAGCCACTATGGAAAACAGTATGGAAATTCCTCAAAATATTAAAAAATTGAATTACCACATGATCCAGCAAGCCCAATTCAGGGTATTTATAAGAAGAATTGAAAATAGGAACGTGAAGAAGTGTTTACACTCCCACATTCATAGTATTCACAATAGCCAAAAGGTAGAAACAGCCCAAGTGTCCACCAACAGATGAATAGATAAAGAAAATGTGGTAATACATACAATGGAATATTATTTAGCTTTTTAAAAAAGAAAGAAAGCCTGTCACATGCTACAACATGAATGAAATGAGGTCATTATGCTGAGTGAAATAAGTCTGTCACTAAAGGACAAATACTATATGATTCCATTTATATGAGATACACAGTCAAACTCATAGAGATAAAAAGTAGAATGGTAGGTGCCAAGGGTGGGGGGAGAGGGAGTGGGGAGTTGTTGTTTAATGACTATTAGAATTTCAGTCCTGCAAGATGAAAAAGTTCTAGAGATATGCTCCACAACAATGTACGTATACTAACAACACTATAGTATATAGATTTAAAAATGTGTGAAGAGGCCTGAGCTGAGCTGCCGCTGAGCTGCCAACAGGTGGCAGGATGGGTCAGCTGGAAAAAAAAAATGTGAAGAGGGAAGATTTCATGTTATGTGTTTTTTCCCCCCACAAATTGAAAGAGAAAAAAAGAGCTATCCTCTTCCCAGCCTGAGGGAAGCTACACCTCCCCCTAGGTCCCACCACTCGCACCACTGTTCCTATCTAGAATCAGCTTTCTCCCCTCCCTGTCTGTGGCCACTGAAGCTTAGTTCTTATGTTTATCCTTGGGAACCAAGTTCTGTGTGGGAGCTTCCATCAGGTACCCCTGATAGTCAAAGAAACAGTTACCTGCCTTCCCTACCCCACCTCCCCAATGGAAAGTCTAGACTGGCCATTCTTAGAAGAGTCCAGAATGGAGGAAATTGCCTTTTCCTTCTTCTGAGTTGCTTCTAGTTTGTGGTTTATTCAATAAATGTTTGTTGAGTTTGTATCATGTGCTAAGTACTGTGGTGGGGCTCTGGAGACATAATAGTAGTAAGAGAGACAGCATCCTGCCCTCAGGGAGTTTACTTTCTAGTAAAGAAACAATGGGAATAAATAGAGGGATCTGACAGAGTCATGGAGGTACCCTAAAAAGGTCTCTTTGAAGAGATGATGCTTCCCTTGAGACCTAACACGAGAAGAATCAAGCTAGGATGGATAGCATAACAGGCAGAGGAAACAGTATGTGCAAAGGTCCTGGGGCAGAAAAGAACTTGGCATGTTTAAGGAACAGAGGAGGCCAGTGGGAGGGAGAGTGGAGTGGAGAGAGGCTGGAGACATAGCTGGAACTGATCTGTGCCTGACATCAAGAAGGAAAAGCAGGAGCAGGAAATGGTTAGCTATTAACATGCAAATAACTCAAAGGAGGATAGCACCTAAGGACATCCTTGGGTGTCCCAGAATCCGAAACTTGCTATTTTCGTGATTCTAAGTCGGTGGTTCTCAAACTTGGGCATGTATTTGAACCACCTGGAGGGCTTGTTACAACACATCGCTGGGCCTCATCCCAGTTTCTGATTCAGTAGATCTGGGTAGGGCCCAGAATTTGCATGCCTAATAAGTTCCCAGGTGATGCTAATGCTGCTGGTCCTTGGACCACTTTGAGAATCATGCTCTAAGCAAGTCACTGATTCTCTCTGAGTCTTTGTCTTTATCTGTAAAATTGCCCTTCTCTCCTGGTAGATGTGATTATCAAATGAGATAAAGTATGGGAAAACCCTTTGTAAAGAATAAAAAAGACACACAGAGGGAATTATCAACTTAATGATATTTAATAATTACTCCTCCCAGTGTGTTTCCTTCACAGTCTACAAAGAATGTTCACATATAACACGAGCAGCTGATTACTAAGGAGCAGTGGCTATGTTACTTCATTTACCCTGACCATGGAAATGTTTGATAAACACTGGCGCTGGAAGGATGGATACCTGCCTTGCCCTGCCTGGGAGAAACCTTTGGGTTCACCTCTGTTGTTCACTCCACAGACAGAGGCTTGGTGATGCTTCGAGTGTGTGTGGTTATTTTCGTCAACCATCATCTCCTCCCACTCGTCCCTAAGAAAGCTCTCCTGTGAGTCATCGGGAGGCCCTGGAGGAAGCTGACAGCTACTCAGCTGGTATCTGGCTGTTGAGGGGACGGAGGAGTAGTGATGTCTCCTTGGGCTTTCTTTGAAGAAAAATTCCATAGATTCGTAGACTCTTGGAAAGCTGGTCTCTAAAATACGTGTATATGATATACACTTGGTGTGTATACTTTTATTTGTATTTTACTCATAGATTCAACAAATATTTGCTGAATATGTGCTATGCAACAGACATTGCTTCAGGCTCTGAGAATACAGCAGCGTACAAAACAACAAAACTCCCCCTTTCATGGAGTTTATGTGCTTGTAATATTCACTCATGGAACATATACTGAAAGCCTACTATGTGTCCTGAAATTCATAGTCTGGCAGGGAAGACAGATTTGTAATAAAATAAATGAAGTTCAGTGTTATAGGGCCTATGAGAGATAAAGACATGGTGGGGTACAGTGAGTCATGAAAGAGGAAAAGTGTCCTGAAGAGGTGTCCCGGTGGCCTGGGTGTTAAAGACAGGTGGCATTTTCCAGGTTGACTCAGGAGAGGCATTCTGCAAAAGAAAGCATCATGCTGTAGCTTGGCACGTTGGGCGCCTGCAAGTAGCTCCACAGAATTAGAGTATAGGGTGCAAGGGATGGAAGGGAGGCTGGAAAGGTGGGCAGGGGCCTGGCTATGAAGGGCCTTAGGTGACAAGAATTTGGGGCTTAATCCTGCATTCAAGGTATTGAAGTGTTGAAAAGTTGAAGTCTTTGTCTTTATCTGTGCTGTGTTGTGGGAAGAATCTCCTAGAGGAGGCGTAGAGGTAGCTAATAGTGAGGAACTGGAGGCAAGGAGACAGAGACTGTACTAGTAGACATAAAAAATGATGCAGCATTATTGAATTATACCATTGAAATCGGTGAATTTTATGGAATGTAAATTATTTCTTAATGAAACTGTTAACAGCAAAAAAGAAAGATGAAGGCTGAAATAAAAGTAAGGGTGGTTAGGATGCAGAGGTAGGGTCATAGAGATATGTTGAAGATGCAGGGTTGACAGGACTGGGTTACAAGTTGAATGAGGGGCAGGAAAATGCTGAGAGAAAGAGAAGCAGCTAGAAGAGCAAGACTGTGGGGAGAAAATGACCTCTGCATATGTTGAGTTTGAGATGCACATTGTGAAAGCACAGGAATGTGATCTCATTAGGCATGTATAGTCGAGAACAACCACATTTAGAAGTAACAACCCAAGTGAGTGGATAAGTTCACTGGGGATGAGAAGATGGACAAGGACAGATCAGTGAGGCATTGTGTTGTTTTACATGCTGGAGGAGGAAGGGGAAACTTTGAAGAGAACAGAGAGGTAATGTCAAAGAGGAAGAAGGCAAACTGGGAAGAAGCAGGGTCTTGGATGACTGCACCATGGAAGCCAAGGGGAAGAAAGTTCCAGAAAGGAAAAAGCAGTCAGTGGTGGCAAAAAGTGGTCAACATGAGGACTTGGAAGTTTGGATTTAAGAAAGTGAATTGCACCCCTGCCAATAAATAAATATATATGGAATGAATTTCTATAAATATTGGGAAGACTTGGGAGGTGAGACAATGACCACCATCTCCAAAGAGAGACCACTGTCATATCAGTTTATTCCTCTCTAATCTTGAGTCCTCTGTTTGTACCAGGAACCTCCATCTTCCAAATTATCACTGAAATGACTAAAAGGGTTTCACAAAGTACTGGAAAATTACACTAGAAATGAGGAGACAGCAGCCGTCTAGGTCTTAGGGATTTCAAGAAACTTCTGCAAGGAGTGATACAAGCAAGAATAAATTCAAAGTTCCTGCAGACACTTAAATCAATACACACACAGGAAAAAGTGGAATGGGCCCTCAGCAAAATCCCAGAACATTCTATACTTTGGCAAAAGGCACACTCTTGCACACATCACAAACAATGGCACACCAAGCACTATGCTGGGCATGAGGAACGCTGGAGAGACAAGATCCTGTACTCAGGGAGCTTACATTCTAGTAGGAGAGATGGGAAAACAAATAAACCAAGTAATTGCAGAATGTGATAAATGCTATGAATGAAATAAACAAGGATTAGCCAGTAGAAGCTGGAAAGGGATCACTTGAAATACATGGTATCAGTTTATCTTGCTGAAAAATTTCCATCTTTAGTCACATGGTAAATCTCATGTGCCATCATGGTTTATGATTTATCACATCTTGCCCAGTTAGAATTTTCTCCTGTCACATTTTGAACAACGCTGGCTGCCAGTGATAGGA
Source organism: Hipposideros armiger (assembly GCF_001890085.2). Taxonomy (NCBI): domain Eukaryota; kingdom Metazoa; phylum Chordata; class Mammalia; order Chiroptera; family Hipposideridae; genus Hipposideros; species Hipposideros armiger. Next base: position 3,236,746 of record NW_017731411.1, on the reverse strand, counting down.
ATGGTGCAGGAGGGATTATGAGGGAAAGAATTCTGTGATATGCTCCCTAAGGCTACACACTGATTCCCTGGCTCAGAGCAGCAGGGACTGGAGGTAAAGATGGGTCACTGGGAAGGTGGAAGGGGAAGGTGAGCAGATCTCAATTTAATAGTATGCGTGTATGGTGATTGTTTATATTGGAGTAGTACCCATTCCTCACTGCTGATAACACATCCTGCTCCAGCCACATTCATATCACAGATTGCTCAACCCAAGTCCCTCCCAGAGGTTTTCAAGCTGGAGGCATGGGTGAACCTCCCCCTTTGGCTAGGCATAAGGATACAAGCGCAAGGATGATGGTGCCTTTCTCTCTGGTGTGAAAAGGCTTAATTGCAGAAAGCAAAAATGAAGCCAGTACACCTAGAATGGAGAAAGAGAGTCCTGCTGTTCCAGCTCTCCCTGTCCACCCTGCTGCTTCTTGTGGTTTGGTTATCCGAGCTTTATCCCTTATTTTGCCTAAGCTGGTTCTGGTTGAGGTTCTGCCATTTGCAACTAAAGTGCCCTAATTATTATGATGTAACTGAAGTCACATAGAAATGGGATGGTATCACAGCTTACTCCTGGAGTTGAGGCTGTACTGAGCAAAGCAAGGGCCCCTCAATAGTGGGCTTTGACACATGCAGCCCTACCAATTAGAGGAGAGGGAACCCCATATTAACCTCAGGGGCAAAGGTTCCTGCCATGTTTGCCTCATTCAGCGGTCTCAGCTCTGCACAGCTCCTAGGGCCAACATGGACTTTGGGAATGGCTGTTTATTAGCTGGGATAAGCTAAGCTGTGTTGACAAAGAGACCCAAAGATGTTATTGGCTCAAACACCAAAGAACTTTATTTCACATTCATATCACAGATTGCAGCATGTGCTCTTAGTTGGTTGGTGGCTCTCCCCCATATGATGACTCAGGGATCCAGGAGCCAATCTGTGGCTCCACCATAGCCTAGTTGTCATTTATATCTTGCCAGCACAAAGGGAAAGATAATTCTCAGCAGCTTTGGCTGGTAGTGACATACATCACGACAGGTCACATTTTATTGGTGAGAGCTAGTCACATGACTGCACTAAATTGCAAAGGCAGTTGGAAAATGTAGTGTAGCCTTGTACCTTACTGTACCCTCTTCTCATGATTACAAAAGTGGAGAATGATTTTGGTGGGCAGAAAAGTTCCTGACAGGACTAAATGGTAGGCACTCAGGTGTTTGGATTCCAGTTCTAGACCAGGGTTTCTTAATCTTGACACTATTGACATTTTAGAATGGATAATTCTTTGGGGGTGGGAGGGAGGCTGCCCCGTGCACTGTAGAATGTTTAGCAGCATCCCTGGCCTCTACCCACCTGAGGCCAGTAGCACTCCTTTCCCCACTCCCTAGGTCCCAGTCAAGACATCAAATACGTCTCCAGACATTGCCAAATGTCCCTGGGACACAAAATCACCCCTGACTGAGAGCCATTGCTCTAGACAGTAAGAGCAATGGCCAGAATCTTTTGTCAACCAGGGATGAAATGCAGTGAAATAACGTGCTCACACTTTGTCAGTTGGGAAGTTCATCATGTCGTGGCTAGTTTTTGCTTGCAAGATTGAGAGACAGATTAGCTGAGGTGCTGACTTGAAGTTTTATGAGTGATACGGACTCCAGCCGACAGGCTCCCAGGTACATGATGAAAGCAATGCTTAGGAGAGTCTGCAGGTGCTCATCGCAGCCAAGGTAGCACGCAAAGAAGTGCTCTGTTAAGTCTTCTCACTTCACTCGATACAAAACTGAAACCTGTACAGGCTTGTTTGCGACCTTTTGAGTGATTTTGTGCTGATCCTCTGAAATGTCTCTGAGAAGTCAGATGTTTTGATTTCTTACCTAACACAAGGCAACATTTTGTGAGCACCTGGTAGGTTCTTGTTCTGTATGGTCATGGTGAACTAGAGGGTGGGCAGGTCCCTAGGAAGGGTATTTGTTAGCAGGAAATGGGCTGTCCTGGAATTAACAGTCAGAATTCCTGGTGTAAACCGGAAGTACTACCGTCCAGTAAAGCATCCTGATGCCAATAATTTGCTTCATCTCTTAGAAACATAACAGCTGTTCTGACTTTATAGGAAACAGGTTTTCTGGCTATAACTGATGGAGGGTTCCTTCATGTTACATGGAGATCTTTAGGACAAGCTTCAGGGTTTGGGTTGAAGTCCCTGACAATGAACTCTAGGTTTGTGTGTAGCTGCCCCTATAAAGTACAGTTGACCCTTGAACAATGTTGTGATTAGGGCACTGACCCCCCTGCACAGTCGAAAATCCAAGTATAACTTTTGACTTCCTAAAAAGTTAACTACTAATAGCCTACTGTTGACCGGAAGCCTTACCAATAACATAAACAGTCAACTAACACATATTTTGTGTGTTATATGTATCTCATATACAGCAAAGTAAGTAAGTAAGCTAGCGAAAAGAAAGTGTTAAGAAAATTATAAGGAAAGGGAAATACATTTACAGTACTGCACATATTTGTTGAAAAAAATTTGTGTATAAGTGGATCCACACAGTTCAAACCCTTGTTGTTCAAGGGTCAACTGTATTAGTTTCCTGATTTACTGGGAATATACAAAGCTCTTGAACATTAACTAAATTTGGTTACATAAGTCTTTTTTTATTTGAAAGCTACTTTATTGAGATAAAATACAAGGTCAAAACCAATGAAGTTCAATTCGAAACCCTGCTGAGGAAAAGGAATAGAGAAATTTTCTCTGCTGCTGGAATTGCACAAGTAACAGGTTTATGTCAACTGAGATTTGTGTGCAAATAACTAAGTATTCCGATTATGAGCAATTGGGGGTGGATAAACATTTGATGTCTCACAGACCCATGTGTATCATTCTTTCTGAGCAGGCCTGAAAACACTAGATTTTTCTGGCTTCTTACCAGTTGCTATTTAGTCTGGAAACAACAATGAAAACTGAGGTAACTATCCTGTGTTGCTGAATGACGGTTCTCATGAGGCCCAGAAGCCCTCTGTGATCCGGACTTTGCCTCCTTCTGGAGCCCCATATACTCCTGGCTCAGGCCTCCTGGGTCACCTAGAGCCCAGAAGAATCAAGTGCATGGTCACAAATGCATCAGGACATGTTGTGCCCCAGGTATTGCTCAAATTTCTCCCTCCCCAACTCCCAAAGCTCAATGGCTACTTTGTTCAGGTTTTAGGATTCAGGTCACAAATTACAGTTTCCAGAAAAGATTCCTGACTTTCACTGTGGCCTTTCAAGAAGAACTGGCTGCTCGCTCCCCTGTGCCCTCATGCCATTGTTAGGTCCTTATCACCCAGAACACTTTAGAGCACTTTATTGCACATGTTGTTTAGATGTCTGCTTCACCTCTGCTCTGAGGGCAGGGCCGATGTTTCATTCCTGTTGGGAAAAATAAAAATTTATTGAACAAAGAAATAAATGGTAATTTTACAGCAAATGCAGATGCTGTCACATGACTCTACTTTGTAAAAATTGTGATAAAATATGTATAACAAAATTTACCACCTTAATCTTTTTTTTTTTCAGATCAACACACTTTATTAAGCACCAACAGTGAGGCAGGCTCTGTACTAGGAACACAGAGATGAATAAGACAGTCCCTGCCCTCAAAGGGCTTATAGCCTAGTAGGAGAGACCAACCAGCTTTGGGCTGATTACTATACTGTGGATTCAGATAAAACACAGGGATCCACCTTAATCATATTTAAGTGCACAGTTCAGTAGTGTTAAGTACTTTCACATTGTTGTGCAATCATCACCACCATCCATCTCCAGAACTCTTTTCATCTTGTAAAACTGAAACTCTACACCCATTAAACATTAACTCCCCATCCCCCTCCTCCGATCCTCCAGCTCCTGGAAGCCTCCATTCTACTATCTGTCTCTATTCTGTCAAATTCATGACAGATCCATATTCTAGGCACCTTATATAAGTGAAATCATACAATAGTTGTCCCTTTTACTAGCTTATCTCACTCAGCATAGTGTCTTTCAAGGTTCATCCATGTTGTAACATGTGTCAAAATTCCTTTCTCTTTAAGGCTGAATAATAGTCCATTATATGTATATCCACGTGTTGTTTATCTATTCATCTGTTGATGGACACCTGGGTTGTTTCCACCTCTTGGCTATTATGAATAATGCTCCTGTAAACATGGCTGTACAAATAGCTTTTCAAGTCCCTGCTTTCAATTCTTTTGGGTCCAGAATTTCTGGACTACATTCTGAGTTTATTAATTCTTTGAGGAACAGACATACTAGTTCAGGCTAGTATTTTGTACACATTACTCCATTTAGTGCTCATAATAGTTCTAGGAGGGAGGACAATTGTTATTCCTTTCTCAAGAAATGAGGAAATGAAGGCAGAGACAGTCAACTTGCTCACTTTTGTAGAACCAACCAGTGGCAGAGCTGGGCCTGAACTCAAAATTAGCTTCCTAAACCCATGCATATGAGCCCTGTGCCATATTTGCTTTCCTCCAAAAGGGTGGGTGCTTCCTCACTCTGGTGGGTGAAGGACCCACCAGGGTTTGGGGAAAAGGAATTGCCTACATAAGAGGGATAGTACTTTAGGTGGTCACCATGGTTAGATGTGTGCAGCTTTACCCTAGTCCTTCACAGGCTTGCATACTCTGTGTGACATGCTTTTTGGTGTTACATATCCTAGGATGAGATGGGCTAATGAGCTTATAATCATGTTTGGTTATTACAAATTCACTGATTCAAACTCTCAAAAACAACTTGGTTGCTGTGCATTCCTTTTAAGTAATGTCTTAATATGGAGGTCATTTAAATCTGCAATAGGTTTCTCTGATTTTGTAACTCAACATCTCGTTGAGTGCTTCTAAGCATGCAGGAGAGAGTTGGTTCATAATCTATTAAGTCATTCAGAAATAATCTACCCATAAAGAGCCTTCCCTGTCTATCTCATCGAAGGCCAGGCAGCTGATGAAACTATCTGGTAAACAGTGGGTTGTAAATGCATATCCAGATACACCACTGTGTCAATAGACACAAAACTTCCCTTGCAGAATAGACACTAGACATAAAAACCTGGGGCAAAGAAGAAAGGTGAGGGATCAGATGGAGAGTTCATGCCTTGAACTACCTTCTCGGCTCCAAACAAACAGAAATGACAGATAAAATACTGTAATAGGAAACCCAAAATAACTAGATAAACTCAAAGGTAAGGTGAATACTTGAAGATAGAAAAATAAAGCAGAAATGTAAAACTGTTCCACACAAGGCTCACTGCTGGAAGTGAGGGGCAGAATAGGTCATGAAAGGAAGTTGGGAAAAAATAAACGACTATTGCTAATCGCCATCACGACATTTCAGAGGCTGCAAGACTAGGGAGGAAGGAAGACCCAGATGAGCATCACAAGCAAGTCACCAGTTGGCACGTTGCCTGACTCTGTGTAACTCTAAAACCACCAGGGGGCAGGAGAGTCCCAAAATGTCATTGTAAGACTGGCTGAGCCAGGGATCAGGTGGAAGCAACTGCAAAGCCACTAACGACATAGAGGGGTGAGGCCATAACAAGAAGGAAAAAATGAAAATGCAAACTTTCCAAGAAAATAAAAAATTAGAATGTGAATCTACTCCAAATTCACACTTTGGAACAGACTGATAAAGACTTCAAAATAAGTATGTGTGTCATGCTAAAAGACACAAAAAGGAAGAACTTCTGTTTTAAAAAAGAGCAAGAAACAAAGCAGAAACAGGTAATGTTTAAATAGAAACAATTCAAAAATCTTCAAACCTTGGAAATGAAAAATAGTGATTGAAATATAAAAAATTACTCCACACATGGGATAAACTTGACCTTTGACAGACAAGAGAAAATCAGCGAATTGAAACAGAGGAGGAAAAATGGATAAGGAGATTCATTGTATCTACTTTTGGGGGAAGTAAGCATGCTGACATTAGCTGGATTGTCACAATCCCTGTGGATGACCCCCTCCTCAGACCACTGTTTGGCCACTGGTTGAGCCAAAGGGTGTTCTGGGTCAGCATCCCTGCCCACTTCCTACTGGAAGCTTCTCAGGGTTTTGGACCACCAGCCTTTCCATAGAACATCTCCCTTGGATTTCTGCCACAGTTTCTTGGATAAACTTAGACCTGCAGGAGGCCTCAAGAGGTGCAGGTACACAGTGAGGTGTCCACCTGGGAGTGAAACAGGGCCTGGTTGGGACCCCCATAGTAGAGGCCTTGCTGTGTCCCCGCCTCACCTTTCCTTGACCTATAGCTTAGTAATAGATTGTCCCCTGCAGCTTGAGCTTGGAATGTCCCTTGTCCCAATTCCCTGCTTTCGAAAATTACCCTGAAACTTATTATTAATGCTCTTATGCTTATTGATCACAATCTCTATGGTCTAGCATTCTTTCCAGGCTACTCCCATCATTGTTCCTGGGTTGCTGACACCCTACCGGAGAGCCACGTTTCCAGAGGGAAGGCTCCATACAGACCCCTGGAACCATCACATAGCCTCTGGAGGAACGCCCAGTTTTTCCCTTAAATACCCCAAGCCGGTCTGAGAATGTTAAGGCAGTTTTTGAAGGTGTTAACCTGCTGCCTTCTCAGGCCACCGGTGTTCGAATAATAAACGCTTGTTCTAAACAGCCCATCTCCTGTGTTGGTCTATTGGCTTAGCAGCATAGGCAGCACAAGCCCTGGACTCAGTTGCCCTCCGTTTTCAGGAGATCTGTGACATCGTTGATCAGATGCATCTTCTGTGTGGGTCTGAGCAGACAGACTGCTTAACCCACTTCTGATTTTTTCTTTTTTTTTTTTTACATCAACATATTATGGTGCCTCGTTAGTCTTTTCCTAATCTTGTTGCTTCAGCAGTTTATCCAGGGTAGCCTATGAAATTTCCAAAATTCATCTCTGTGAGAGAAAAACCTCCAAATATATGTGTGAAAAATAAGTTAACGTCTAGCTCTGTCCTGCTCTTGGGTTCTCCCTCGTACCAGGAATCATGGAAAGAGGAGCATTTAGCATATTCTGGATTTCTCCTGGGAATTAAAGTGTGAAAGCAGGTGTGAGTGCACCAATAAACCACGTAATATAACCTACATATTATATATATTGAAGGTGAGTGCTCAGAACTTACTTGTACTTATAGAAATGCATGCCCAAAAAGGTCATAAGACCACTTCTCTAAGCATTCCACTATCTAGTGGTTGTGTACTTCCTGGCCATGTATGAATCATGGTCAATTAGAGCTGAAGTAGAATAATATTGTATGTCAACTGTAATTAAACACACACACACACACACACACACGATGTCAGACAAATAAGTTTGCGAACTCATCCTAGAAAAAGTGCTACATACCTCATTGCTGAATATCACTACGGTCGCCTTCAAAGTACCCCCCTTGGGAAGCTATGCACCGATGCCAGCACATAGTCCCACCCTTCAAAGCAATTTTGGAACTCTTTTTCTGGAATGGCCATCAGAACGGTCATCATATTACCCTTGATGTCCTGAATGTCATCAAAATGTCTTCCTTTAACTTCGGGTAAAGAAAGAAGTCATTGGGGGCCAGATCAGGTGAGTAAGGAGGGTGTTCCAATACAGTTATTTGTTTCCTGGCTAAAAACTCCCTCACAGACAGTGCCATGTGAGCTGGTGCATTGTCCTGATGCAAGAGCCATGAATTGTTGGCGAAAAGTTCAGGTCATCTAACTTTTTCACGCAGCCTTTTCAGCACTTCCAAATAGTAAACTTGGTTAACTGTTTGTCCAGTTGGTACAAATTCATAATGAATAATCCCTCTGATATCAAAAAAAGGTTAGCAACATCATTGCAACAAGTTCGTGAACTTAACTGTCACACCGCGTATATGTATGTAGTCACGAGATGTGGCGTATAGCATAAGGAAGCGGGGGTTATCACTTTGTGAGGGGTGTAAATGTCTAACTATTATGTTGCTTTGTACAGCTGAAATTTTAAAAAAAATTAGAAAGTGTCCTCTTGTAATGTCTTGTTTCATATATCTCTTCTTCTAGCCCAACATAGAGTGCATGGTTCTACACAGTGAAATCTATTTCCTGGGAAAAAATAGAGGCTGCACAGAGCAGTGGGATAGTTGTTAACTATACCTTTAGGTAGTTTCTCTGTTCATCTGTGTCCTTTATCAGTCTTTAATAAACTGGTAAATGTAAGCATTGCCATGAATTCTGTGAGCTGCTCTAGCAAATTAACCCAACCCAGTAAGCTGTTGTTGAAACCTCTGATCTATAGCTGGTTGTGATTGGTGTCAGAAGTGTGTGTGCTTTTGTGGGGGGCAGTCTAGTGAGACTGAACCCTACACCTGTGGAACCTGAAACACTCTCCAGGAAGATAGTGTTAGAATTGAGTTAAATGTTAGGACACCCATTTGGTGTCGCAGAGAATTGTTTGGTGTGGAGAAAAACCTCCACACATTTGGTGACGAGAAGTGAAGTGTTTTGTGTGGGTAGTAAAGGAGACACACAGGAAAGAGAGATATGGTAGGAAAGAACTGTGTTTTTCCCTACATAAGAGGTGGAAAGCTGAATTTTTACTTTACAATTACATACACAAGTGATTAAATCATTGAAAATTGGTAATGAAGTCAATCTGTCCCTCTCCACTCTCCAGCAGGGCTGAAAATTCCAATCCTCCAATCACATCATTGATTCCCCTGGAAACCAGCCCCCCATTCTTATGAGCTTTCCAAAAGTCACTCCATTAACATAAGCTCAGGTGCTGTTATAAATAATAAAAGACTCTCTTTTTACCTTTATCACTAACAAAACCCATATATTATAACAAAGAATGCTTCTATTCCTCTTATCACTTAGGAAATTACAAGAGTTTTATAGGCGCTCTGTCCAGGAGATGGGGATAAAGCTCAAAATATATATTTTTTAATTATATATCAATATCACAGACATTTTTGTATTTAAATTTGTATTGTTGTCTGACAGCTCAACCAAAGCAACAACATTTCTGCTGACATGGGCAGCACTGAGGGCAGGAAAGGAAAAGCTACCAGGATGTTATAAAAGCAGGAAGGTGCTCCATTTCCGGGCTGGGTTTTCTATCGGAGGTAATATTCATAAACCCTGGAAATGTGGCTAAATTAAATTTGCAAATCAATAATCAAATTAATTGTATTCCCTACTTTTTTACAATTTAGCAGCAGCAAACATTAGAGCAAATCTTTTTTTTTTTTTTTATTGGGTAACAGTGTGTTTTTTCCAGGACCCATCAGCTCCAAGTCAAGCCGTTATCCTTCAATCCAGTTGCAGGGGGGCACAATTTTGTTGTTAAGAGCACGTGTTCTAACCAACTGAGCCATCTGGCCGTCCACTGGCAGCTCAGCTCAAGTTGTTGTCTTCTCTTCAATCTAGTTGTGGAGGGTGCAACTCACTGGCCCATGTGGGAATCAAACTGGCAGCCTTGTTGTTTAGAGCATGCGCTCTAACCAACTGAGCCACCTGGCTGCCCCCGCGTTAGAGCAAATCTTTACCCACTCAATGTAAAGTATTTGAACTGTTGGCGAAAAAAACATCCTGCCTAAGGGAAAGCTTATAACAGTTTGAGCCAAACTGACGACAATTGCCGGGAAGCAAAATCTCAACGGATTGAGAAAATTCTCCGCAAAATGGAGGTTTACAATTTATTGTATGCATAGAATGAATAAAAAAGAATGTTACATGAAATCCACTGGCAGCAGATTAAGGGGGTGGGAGAGAGCAAAGCGGGGAAAGCTCTGGGATTGGATAAAAGTACATTGGAGAGACAGGTACTTCTTTTACACAGGTGGGTACAGGACAGTTAATAGTTCGCTTTTTATAGCACATAGAGATGGTAATCAGAGGACAAGAATAATAGTGAGGAACTCTGTATAGTTTCCTGCTCTGGTCAGGAAAAAAGTTATTACTCTGACATCCCAAGAGCACATTATCTTAAATGCAAATTGGCAGGCTCACTTAAGGTAAAGATTGACCTTTGTCAAGGAAGCTACAGCCCAAGGATGTGACTACCGGCCATGACCGCTTTTAGTTAGAAATTTTATGTTCAGACCATCCTATGTGGTGATTTTCGGTCTCCTGAGCTTGTCAAGTTTAACATGTGGCTCCTTTTTTCGTCCACAGAACAAAGCTGCTCCTTTGAACATGGCTGATTTTTATTTGCTTTTACTTTTTAAAGTTATTGTAACAGTGGAATGCTTCTGCTTCTCTCCCTGACTCCGCCTTAATTGCAACCTGCATTTCTAGAGATATACTAACTGACTAGAGTTGTTCTGCTGAGACTTGTGTAACTTCTGGTCTGATCCACTGGGAATAAAGAGATTTGGAGAGGAGTCAACATGGCGACTGAGGGGGACGTAGAGCTCGAGTTGGAGACTGAGACCAGCGGTTCGGAGCGGCCTCCTGAGAAGCCATGGAAGCATGACAGTGGTGTGGCGGACTTTGAGAGTGTCACCGATTATGCAGAGAAGAAGGTGGTCCAAAGTTCCAGTTGATGCCGTGCTGAGGTCCGGCTGCATGCTGCTTGCAAAAGTTAAAAATCGAGAGACATGGTTGGTGGAAAGAAAAGCAGGTTTATTCAGAATGCCGGCATTCTGGGAAGATGGCAGATTCCTGTTCAAAGGCCACTTCCCCGTTCCTAGGGTGCTCAGAAGGTTTTACAGGTACACAAGAAGAACAGAGGAAAGGGGGAGTCAGTCAGGCAGGTCTGAGGGCTGACATCCTTCCTGGGGCCTGGTCTGTTTTAAGATAATATTATCTCCGGACTCGGAATGGACCACTGAGGCCTGAGGCTTTATGTGTATTCCAGTGTGTGGGCACCTGAGGATTAAGAAATTGCTCTTTTCAGGTTAGGATTCTGTTGATTAAATGGATTAATGAGGTATGGGTAGCCTTGAGAAAGGGAATAAAATAGAGTTCTTCAGTTAATTGGTGAGGGGAGAAACAAAGAGAAAATAGCTGAATATCGAGGTGGATCTAACTGCAAACTACAATAGCTAGGTTTAATTACAAGTGGCTAGATAGCGGGCTATGCGGTGAGTCAAACTGCAAACTAAGTCTAATTGTTATTGATTTACCGAATTTCACCCTTACACAATCTGGAGACGGCCATCCCCATGACTGGAAACAGTTTCCCAGGAGCAGAAAGCCAAACAGGAGCGGGAGAAGGAACTGGCAAAAGTTACCATCAAGAAAAAAGATCTGGGGCTGGCTGGTTGGCTCAGGTGGTTAGAGCTCAGGCTCATAGCGATGGAGTGGCCTTCAATTCCCGCATGGGCCAAGGAGCTGTGCCCTCCGCAACTACTTAACTTGGAGCTGATAGGTCCTGGAAAAACACACTGCTCCCCAATAAAATTTCAAAAAAAGAAAAACAAAAAGAGATCTGGAGCTGATAATGACAGACAGAGATGGAGATCTCACGAGCAGCAGCAGAGCGAAACTTGAGGGAACACATGGGCAACGTGGTAGTGGCTCTTATTGTCCTAACCAACTGATTTGTGCTCTCAGATCTACCCACTGGATTAACTTATTCCAATAAAAATGTATTTTTTGTTGTTGCAGCTGTTAAAAAAGAAAAAAGGGAGAGAAAGAGAGAGAGAGAGAGAGAGAGAGAGAGAGAGAGAGAGAGAGAGAGAGAGAGAGAGAGAGTTGGAGATTTCCCACTCTTTCTTGGATCCCAACTCTTGCCCTGCCCATTTTCCCTCCTGTCATAAAAGACGTCGGAATTCTGGGCTCTCTTAAACTGGATTTGAGAAAACCAAAAACCTACCATCTTCTTGTTATGGCACCATTTTGAAAAATAAAACTTTCCTTATTCCAAACTCTGATCTATTGAGTATTAAATATTTGATGTGCCAAGCACACAGGCTTTGTGGCTGCAACATTACCTGAGACATGTTCCCAGAATGCCCTATGCTTGACTTGGTAAAAAGATTTTTACAGGCTTAAAGATAAGATACGCTTTTCTCTTAGATGAGCAGTGATTGGTTGAACAATGATTCCACTCTACTTTAATTATCCAGGACATAACCATTTTCAAAACACAAAGTTGCATTTTAAACATTCTCTTTATTTTCTTAAGGTTTAGATTTCTGATATGTGAAAAAATGTACATTCATTGCACGTTATAAATATGTTACTTCTTAGATTCCATTTCTCTGCTCTTAATAGGAAAAATACGTGGAGGATAGGACAGCATGATGAGAAGGCTTAATCGAAGTTCAATATGAAAATAATTTCCCTTATTTCCCTTTAAACCTCATGGAACCCAGGCTACAGCTTCATGCTCACTGTGTTATCGTTTTTCTGGAAACCTGCTGGTGACCCTTCCACTCCTTCATTTACTGAAGACTTTTGCTCACAAACTCTCAATCCCCAATCTTGGCGTCATGCTCAGTTAAGTCAATATCAACAGTATAGAAAAAGCAATCCCTGATATTTGAAAGTAAAACAAATGAACCTGTGTGTATTAGTTTCTTAAGACTACTGAAACAAATCATGACAAACTTGGAGGCATGAAATAACAGAAATGCGTTCTCTCACAATTCTGGAGGCCTGAAGTCCAAAATTAGTTTCCCTGGGCCCAAATCAAGGCAGGGCCGTGCTCCCTCCAGAGGCTCTAGGGAAAACCAATTCCTTGCCTCTTCCTGCTCCTCATGGCTGTCGTGATTACTTGGCTTGTGATTGCAACACTCCAGTCTCTGCCTCCATGGTCATATTATTTTATTCTCTTCTGCCTTCCTCTTATAATGCATTTGCGACTGCATTTAAAGCCACCCAAATAATCCAGGATAATCTCCACCTCGCACAATCTTTAATGATTCACACCTGAAAAATCCATTTTGCCATATAAAGTAACATTCACAGGTTCCAGGGAGTAGGACCTGGATATCTCTGGGGGCCATTATTTAGTATACCACACTGTGTATCAAGTTGGTGTTATAACACCCAGATGGGAATTTTTCCAAGTTACGTTAAAACACATGAACTTGACTGTAGGGTATACTCTAAGGATAGAAATAATTTAAAAAGAAATCTTAGGGCCCGCCGAGTGGCGCGATGGTTAAGAGCTCGCTTGGGATGCCGGCCCCGGTTCGGATCCCGCATGTGAGGGCCAGTGACACTGCCCTCCACAGCTGGGATGCTGAGCAGCGGCTCGGCATGGAGCTGGGCTGCCTGAGTCATCGGCGACGGCGTGGGCTGCAGTCCCTGTGGCAGTGGGTTGCCATGGGCTACCGTGTGTAGCCAGCAGCCAGCGTGAGCGGCCAGCAGCCGCAGTGAGCAGCCGTCCAGAAGCCGGCGACTGATCTGCCTCGCCAGAGAAGAGCGCAATGATGGTGCCAACTTGGGCCAGTGGAGCGGTGTCCTCTGCAGCTAGATTGAGGAACGACGCGACAGCAACTTGTCTGTTCCCCTTCCCCCAATTCCCCAGCACTGTTCCCATCCCCCCAATTCCCCAATTAAAAAAAAAATTTAAGAAGAAATCTTAAACTTTTCAGTAATATTGTTTGTGGTAGTGTTATGGTTGTTCTGGGACTTGTTTGTGTATTGTTTGATAAAGCAAATTAATACTTATATTGGTATAATTGAGAACTTGGGCTTTCAATGTGGGAGAGCAGAAATACAGATGTCAGATTAATGAGTTAAGTAAAAATCCTGTTGTCCTGAATTTGAATTTGAAGTATCAGGTTGAACTCTAGCTCTATTTGGAAAAGGCCTAGAAATACTATTCACTAGTGATAAATACCCCTAGTACCTAGATTGTGGTCTCTAAATACTAGTTCCCATTTAAAGGACCCAGGGCTTTTTGAAGAAATGGTTAAATCCAGGTCTGGGGCAGGAAATGTGCAACATGAACTTGGACACCTTATCATTTTAGGAAACAAGTATCAGAGACAACAAGTTATGTAAAGGGCTCAGGAGCCAACTTAAAAAGACTTCCACAGGTCAAAGATGGGACAATTTGAGCATGAACAAAAATAACTGCAATGAATTTGAAACACATTAAATAGTTTAAACACATGAACTCATAATGACACTTAAAAAGCAAGTAAGTTAATAAACAACTAAATAAACAAAAACCTCTTTGGTCATTTTGGAGTATCTTAGGGAACAAACTTAATAATTTGAAAACTTAAATAAAGAAATAAATCACACATTTATCACTTTCCTATATAAACTATACCCCAGGGTAGCCCAATAGTTGATAAGGGGAAGCTTCTCTTTACAGAAATAATTCTATTTATAAATGAAGAAGGAATTACAGATTTGAAATGTCACTAGTTTGTAACCCTTAATGAATTGATGGATCTAGGTAATGATCGTCAATAGTTGCTAACATCACAAAGAAAGAAATCCAGACATTATGTGTCTTCTGATAGAACACAAACCTCCTGTGAAATATTTTTGCCAAAAAAATTGAACTTGAATGGGATCAAGCCTCTTGTGCTATCAGTTTATAGGAAACACCTGGGGCATAAGAACATGTAAAATATCAATCACCCCAGTTAATCAGCAAAGTCAGAATTGTGGGAAACAGGACAAAAGACCTAATTTATCCAAGAAATATATTGAAAGAAATTAAAATGTCAAAGGAAATTTTAGATTGAAAAGGAGACAAGTGACTATCAACTCCGAAGTTTGCAACTTTCTTGGGTTCTGACTCAAATAAACAGAATGTAAAAAATGCAAAAAAATTACATCCAACAGGGAAATCTAAACACTTTTTTTTAGAAAATTTTTCATTGGGGAACAGTGTGTTTTTCCAGGACCCATCAGCTCCAAGTCAAGTAGTTGTTTTAATTTAGTTGTGGAGGGCGCAGCTCTTGGACCCATGTGGGAATCAAACCTGCAACCTTGGTGTTATGAGCCTGCGCTCTAACCACCTGAGCTAACCAGCTGCCCTAAACACTGAATTTTTGATATTAAAGAATGTTTTTTTATTCAATAAAGGTGTCACTATTTAAAAAGAGTGTCCATCTTTAGACATGTGTACTGAAATGATTACAGGTAAAATGACACTGAGATTTCTTTCAAAATAACGAGTGCGTGTCGGTAGTGGAAGTGTGGCAGGCATTGGAAACGAGATGGGACGACTGCTGAAGCAGGTCGACAGGTAGGTACTTGAGGATTCATTTGGAGACTAATGAGAAAGCTGCTGCAATCTTCTTCGAGGGAGATGATGATAGCCTATATGAGGGCCAACACGGTTACTTAAGAAACCCCGTCAAGCACTCACTCCATCCCTGAAAGCTGAGCTCCCTAAAGTAGCTCAGTTGGTGTTCTGGTGTGCACCTGTGGCGCGGTGTGGACAGCTTCTTCCCCTTCAGCTCTGAACAGCCGCCTCTCCTCCCCGCTACCAGAGGGCGCCTGCAGGTGCTCGGGGACGTGCGGGACAGAGCTATTAAACACCGGGAGGTGCGCTTGAGCGGGGTGGGGGTGGGGGTAGGGGCGGTGGCGGCTATAGACCACATTTCCCAGAAACGCTGGCGCGCCTAGGCCCTACCCAATGTCCCAGAATCCCTTGAATCCCTTTCAAGCTGGAAACTGGGTTTCTGACTAGGTCTCTGTGGGCGGCAGAGCTGGCTGTCTTGATTAATCCAGGAGTCAGTTCAGTGTGTGGCATTACTTGCACTGAAGGCCTATGTGAATGAGCTTCAGGTCCGAACCTCTCCCTGAGCTTGGTCTCTTGGCAGTCAGTTGTCACTCAGCCAGACAGCGGGCCGTCCCCAGGGCGAGCGAGGGCGGCATCACCCAGATAGGTGGGTGGAGTTGCAGCCCCTCGGAGGCAGAAGGAATTTGAACATCGATGAGGCGTGGGGGTTACAAAGAGTTTCACAGTTAAGAGTAAAAAGGATTCATTTCCAAGAAGCTACCTTCCCTGTGGTCTTCTTTGAGCGACTGAAGTTAGGGAACAGAAAGGGATGTCCGAGTTATACTGCGTGTTAGGAACAAAATGCTAACTTGAACCCACGTTTTCTTTCGCCAGCTGGAAAACGAGTACATGAACACCAGCGACTTAAGAAAGGGAAAACCTCTTGAACCCGCTCAGATAACTTTCAAATAATCCCCATCCCCCGCTTACCGCATGCCTCCACTCTGATACAAGGAAGGTGGGTTATAGGCGCACAGGCATGGAGTAGTCGACAGAGGGCGTCGTTCACTGCTCGTCCAGAGTTCCCTCCTCAGCCTTGACTGCTTGCTTCCTGAACAAACTTCACTATCCTTCCCTTCTTAACCCGGACTTCTGGTGAGGTGCCTCTATACACCTTTACTTCCATGCGTCCAAATTCTCCTTTTATTTCCGGACACACTCACTCCCCTCCTCCACATCCTATGAATGTTGCTGCTTTTATTAATTTGCTTGGTGTTTGGCTTGGCCGATAGACCCAAACCCCCACCCCCTTGTGCAGATGTAGAGCCGGCTAACTTCTATGAAGGGTTAATAGTAAATATTTTAGGCTTTGCCGCTATAGCAGGAAAACAGCCATAGATAAACGAGTGAATGTGGCTGTTCCAATAAAATTTTGTTGACACTGAAATTCGAATTTCATGTGTCAGGAAATATTTTTTTCAACCATTTAAATCTAGTGTATTATACTCTGGTGTAAAATAGGATGCTCAGAATGAATATAGTACTCCTGGTGTAGCTTTTAATCAATAGTGGAGTGTGAGTCTTGTTTTTCAACCTTAGGTTATAGATCTGATTTGGTATGACCTAAGGTTTTTCTTCAGGAAAAGACCTACTCTGTATACTTCAAACAGGCAACTTCATTTTGTTTCCTGTCTTCTCTATTGGGTTGTTGGAAAAGCCATGACGTATTTTTGCAATGAAAAACATAGAAAAAATGTCATGACTCCCAACAACCCAATATAAGCAAGACTAGAGCAACCCCCAAATTCTCGGAAAAGCCTACAGTAGAAAGGGCTCTGTTGGGAGTGGCAAGATACCCAGTAAGCATCCCTACATGTTCATGCTGGGTATGCCAAAAATGCAAGGTCTTAGCTGTTCTTTTTTTTTTTAAAGATTTTTTATTGGAGAATTGGGGGAAGGGGAACACACAAGTTTCTGTCCTTTTGTTCTTCAGTCTAGTTGTGAAGGACGTTGCTTCACTGGCCCAAGTTGGCACCATCATTGCGCTCTTCCCAGGCGAGGAAGATCAGTCGCCGGCTTCTGGGCAGCCGCTCACAGCGGCTGCTGGCTACACACGGTAGCCCATGGCAACCCACTGCAGCAGGGGCTGCAGCTTACGCGGTCGCCGTCGACTCATGGCAGCCCAGCTCCAGGTTGAGCTGTTGTTCAGCATCTTAGCTGTAGAGGGCAGTGTCACTGGCCCTCATGTGTGGGATCTG
>NW_017731411.1:3177516-3219329 GCF_001890085.2 Hipposideros armiger | reverse complement strand
CACACGGTAGCCCATGGCAACCCACTGCCACAGGGGCTGCAGCCTACGCAGGTTGAGCTGTTGTTCAGCATCTTAGCTGTAGAGGGCAGTGTCACTGGCCCTCATGTGTGGGATCTGAACCGGGGCCCTCTGGCGTCCCAAGACAGCCCTTAACCAACGAGCCACTCGGCCGCCCCAGGTCTTAACTGTTCTTTACCTGGGCTGGATGGAAATACACCAGGCAGTGTTTCCCTGGGACAAAGAGCATGCATACTTACCATTCACTATAAAAGCAGTGATTCCTACAGGCTGTGTTGCCATCCTGTAATACAGCCCTGTGCTGGAATCCATCTAGGCCCAACTGTGTCACCCTCTTGTGACTGGGGGGTGGGGCAAGGGTAATCAGCTTAAATGTGACGTCTGGCTACTGTTTTTGCCAGGAATAATAAAGTTCTTTGTCCATAACCCAGAAGTCTCATGGCTTTTGTCAGCATCCATGAAATAACAGGCTAGTTTATTTTATTTGTAAGTCGGGTAAAAACCCAGACCTTTCACAGTTCTAGACAGACATGTAAAATTATTTTTTTTCTGAGTACAATCTTGATTATTGTGTAAAAGTTCCTGCAGGGATGCATTAATGAAACATTTATTGAGGGCCTATTTACTATGTGCCAGGTGCTGTGCTTGGTATAGGAGATACAGGAATGAATGACAGTCTCTCCCTGCACATTCTCCAGTAGGAAAGAGAGTCATCCTTAATTCTTGTATCACATCCCAATCCAATCAAAATATATCCAGCATTGGGTAACTTCTCACCACCTCTATTTGACCACCGTTTCTCCTCTAAATCACTATAATTGCTTCCTAACTGGTTTCCCTGCTTCTGCCCTTGCTCCACGTTAGAACATTAGATTCACTTGGGGAGTTGAATACCCATTTCCAAGCCCCACCACAAATGAAATAAATCAGCCTTCCTGGAGGTGGGACCCGGCATTGGTAACTTGGAAAGCTCCCCAGGTCATTCCAATGTGCAGTCAAGAGTGAGACCCACTGCTGTTGCCAAGATATGAAGGGTTTTAAGCAAACTGTGACATGGTCAAATGCGCTACTCAACCTGTACAGCTGTATGTGGTGATCCTCATTAGATGTTTTCAGATGACTTTGGCAAAAATGTAGAAGACATATTGAAAGGGGTAAGACCAAGGGCAGGGTGAACACTTACCAGGCTACGAAATAATCTAAACAAGAGCTGATTAAAAGCATGAAATGAGGTAGTGGCAGTGGGGATAGGGAAGAATGAACCAGAATACATAGGAGGTAAAACCAATAGGACTAAAATAACTATTGGTGAAGAGAGTGGCTTCTTGCCTCCCTGTCGAAGTTATGGTGAATTGAACAAGAGGAGGTTTTGGGGTGAAAACAATTCAGTTTTAGATTAAACTACTTAAGGTACTTAAGAGATAGTTCTAGGTGATCACTGACTATATGTTTCTGAAACATGGGAAAGATCTTGGGCCAAAGATCGAAATTGGAGGGGGGAGTGCATCCTTTGTTGGACTCTTCATTTAAAGATTTGAATTTAAAAAACTCTGAGGGGGACAAAAAGCTTTCAAGACTCTAATCTCAACAAAATACATAATTTTATAAAAATTTAGGTACATACTTTTTATGCTCTGAATTTTCATTTAATATTTTACAGGAAAAACTGAACTAAGTGCCGGAACCATGGGTTCCAACCCTTGTTCTGTCACTGTATTTATTGTGTATGTATATGACCTCAGGCGGACACTTCAGCATCATGGGCATCAATTTCCCCACCCATTGAGAGGATTCAGTGTAGCTTGCAAGCTTACACACATATTTATACATATTACTACAGTGCACACATGCTTGCCATTTTTAGTGGCTATAGTGTTCTAAGGGGCTAGTAGTTATAGGGAAATAAACAGCCATGAGGAGAATAACAGAAATAGAGGATAAGAGTACATTTACAGGCACATATGCAAGTGAATTGGTACCAGAAGATATAGTCAAAGAATGAAACCTAATAGCCTTAATAAAAATTTAAAGACTAAATAAAAGTTTATAGCAAAAGACACCAGTTCTTAGATTTGCATGAAAAAGGTTCTTAGAATTCAAATTTAGATCAGAAACCTGCCTTAAGGAATAACAGGAGTGTGATTAGCTTATACAGTAAATTATGAAGACATGTAATAGGGGCCGGCCGAGTGGTGCGTTGGTTGAGCTGGCTTGGGACGCCAGAGGACCCCAGTTCGGATCCCACATATGAGGGCCAGTGACACTGCCCTCTACAGCTAAGATGCTGAACAACAGCTCAACCTGGAGCTGGGCTGCTGTGAGTCGCAGGCAACCGCGTAAGCTGCAGCCCCTGCTGCAGTGGGTTTCCATGGGCTATCGTGTGTAGCCAGCAGCCAGCGTGAGTGGCCAGCAGCCACCGGCGACTGATTTGCCTTGCCCAGGAGGAGCGCAATGATGGTGCCAACTTGGACCAGTAAAGCAACGTCCTCCACAACTAGACTGAACAAAACGACAGCAACTTCTGTTCCCCTTCCCCAACGCTGTTCCCTCCAATTCCCCAACAAAAAAATCTTAAAAAAAAAGACATGTAATAGTTAAAAGACAACATAGATGTTCTGTATACATTTAGTTGCTCTTAACTGCTCTCTGCTTAACCTACTTGCCAGATTAACTGACAATCTCCCACTGTAAAAGTTTCTCATGCCTTGGCACCTCTTGTGGTTAAGCCTGCAGCTTTGTAGTGTACATAAACACTTCTCTCCAATTTAGTTTTATGCTTAACAAGTTGGTTGTTTGCTCGCAAAATAGTTTGTCCCAGTATGTAGTTATCTCATTACATAATTATATATTAGACAAGTAGAGTTGTCTTTATGAAAACTAAGTTGAGTGGTTGGAAAGGCTCAAAGGATACTTGCTAATCACACCCTAGTAGCAATGAGCATGCCCACACCTTGGTATCTAAATAGTTGTCTATTAAAAAGAGCCTGGAGTTTCTGGAGAAATGACTCAGATCTGGGGCATTGAAAGTGCAAGGTGAGGCCGGCTGAGTGGCTCAGTTGGTTAAGAGCTCACTCAAGAGTGCAAGCTATGAGCAACAAGGTCGCCAGTTTGATTCACGGCCTGAGCTGAGCTGCTGCTGAGCTGCCAACAGGTGGCAGGATGGCTCAGCTGGGGAAAAAAAAAAGTGCAAGATGAACCTGAGATATTTTGTGTCAGAAGACAATTAGGTGCTCAAATACTGGAGGAAATGTTGAAGGATGTTAAGAACTATCTGAAGGGGTACAACTGGCCAAATCTGGGATAATTTGAGCATCAGAAACAATGATCATAATTTATCATAACACATTGAAGCATTTGTCATCACTGCCAACTCCTTACTCTGAAAATTGGTAAAGAATTTAGCATGACCCTGCCTCAAGGGCATTCCAGTTGATGAAACAAAGCTCTTCCTTACAGAAGAATGCATCAATAAATGTAGGACAGAAATAGAAAATCACCATTTGCAAATCTCGATGGAATAACTGATTCAGGCAAGAATCATCATCATTGGATAACAAAACCACCAGGTGAAAGTGTGTTGGTAACCAGGCTATCCATATGTTGCCAAGGTCTGAGTCCACAGATTTAAATGCAACAGGAAAATCATACCTTTACTTGGGAAGATATGGCGGTCACCACCTCAACTGAATGATCAAATTTTGCATCACTGATAGTAAGCCAAATATTAATAAGATTTTTGATGTGATGCAATATGACATACATCGGTGAAGCGTTAACGTTAATTAACAACGTTTAACTGGAATACATTAAGCCTATTGCCCTAACTGCTAAATTAAAGAAACTACAGGAATGATAAACCACTGATTTGATTTAATTAACAAACTGATTGTAAACAATAAGTTAAATTCTGAATGTGAGATATTCTACAACTGATCCGCTCCATTAAAGAAGTTCTGAGAAAAAAATCAAAGGTGGGAGACTGTTCTAGATAGATGAAACAGACATAACAATCAAATGTAATGTGTGAAGCTTGACTGGATTAACAGTGAACATTTAAACATGGGTTAAGCATTAGATATTAGGGAATCACTGTTCCTTTTCTGTGGTATGTAATGGTATTGTGGTAATGTAAAAGGCTGTCATTTTTTTATGAGATGCATGCTTAAGTATGTAGGGGTGAAATGTCATATCTGTAAGTTACTTTCCACTTGTACAGAAAAATATGGCAAAATGTTAATTTTTAAATCTAAGTGGTAGATATAGTTTGTTATATTATTCTTTAACTTTTCTGTATATTTGAACATATTCATAATAAAAAATTGTGGAAAATAAGAGTATCTGCTAAAAAACTTGAATTACATGTGGGCCAGACAACTGTAAAGACAGGAAAAATATACAAAGATCTAGAATTCTCCACTATTATTATTCTATTATTTTATAAGGGCATCAATTGCTTCAATGTATCAGTGGAAGACCTTATAAATGCATTATTTACATAAAACACATAAAAGCAGGAAATACAAATGCAAAGATTCTATGGACTACAATACTCCATCCACACATTCATTCCAGGTGAAAAGTGTTATGTAAGGTATGAAGTAGCATTATAAAAATTGCATCTTATGTACAATGGTTATTTTTTAACCTGGTAACTATGGCATGAGCATAATGCATAATCTGAGTATTATGCAACCTGGACACAATCTGCTTTTTGTGAAGGGTGATTCCATGACATCAAGGTCAATGAATGTGAGGACAAGGGAAAGCAACAACTTCCTGAAGCAAACACTCCACAAGAAAGCCCTGAAGATGTCTTTCCTTCGGCACCTGTTTGTAGATTGTTTATATAAACAGTCAAATGAAGCCGCATGGTCAATACATGCCTAAATTGATATTTATGGTGCCAGATTTCTATCAATTTTTCCTCATCTAGCCCAGGAAAACTTCCTGTGCAAAGATGTCCTATGATTTCTTAGGAATATCCCACTGTTAAGATTTAGGGATTCTGATTCTTCATTTTTAAGTAGTTCCTATTACCCAATGACCAATATTTGTTAAATATTTCTTTGCATGTATGCACAAAAAGTTCTAATTTTATTCCATATCTGTTAATTCTTATTACTCAAGTTATCCACTTATTTATTCATTCATTCAATGAACACATATTGACCACCTACTATATGCAAGGCACTGAAGAAATAGGAGCAAGATAAAATCTCAGCAGCTCTCACAATATGGTCCTGTATTCTGATAGTGGAATGCTGCGGACATTAAAAGCAATAGTATTTTTACTTATTTCTATTTCCATTTCTGCCAGTTTTCCTTTTACATTATATAGGACCCCAACAAACTCAGTTATTATTGTTTAATGATTATTGCATCACTATGACAGTTTCTGCATCAATACTTTTTTCAATGAAATTTTTCTCTGGTATTTTAAGAGTAAACACTATTTTATTTATATGTATGAAAGAGTACCAATTCCAATTATTCCTTTAAAATCAGTTGTTTCATTTTTTGTTTCTTCTCATAAGCAGGCTAAATTTTGTTTTATTCAATTAGTCACTTTTCTTAGGTAATCCAAGTCCAGTAACATTTCAAGTTATACGTTACCTATATATTCTTTCTTCATTGTTGTGTCTTCACCTGGATTTTTTTCCCTGGCCCACTTTCTGCAGCAAATTCGTCTCTATTTTCCCTTTTTCTCACGCTACTTAAATAGCTGCTTTTCATTACTCCCTGGTCTTATGATACAGGGTTTGGCAACCCATTTTAGGTTTCTTATGCTCATTCCATGACACACTAGTTAAGCTCATGTCCTTACTTTATCTTTCATTACTTTAGAAGAGATTGGGCACGTTCAGGGTGGTATGGCCGCAGGCTATCTTTCATTACTTTAGAAAGCTTTCTGTTGCTTAATCCAGCTGTGATTTGCAGCACTACAGGAAGTCCTAAAAGGATCCAATTAGGAAGATTGGGCCCTAAGCACAGTAGGCACTCAAGAAATATGTGTTTCAATGAAAGAAATGGACTTTCTATAGTAAAAGTCACAGGGGAACCTTAAGTTACAAATTTAGGAGTCACGTGAAAAAAAATGACAACTATATACTTATTTTTTCCTTCAGGATGACAGATGTCAAAACCTAGTGAAACTAAGGCTAATGTTTTAAAGATAATTTTAAGGTTGCATGTTTAATTTTTGCCTATTTAAATTTGTACACGTTTAAGAATTAGATACAGAACATTAGTTTCTCTATTCTAATAGGTCATCTTTTATTAGGGTTCTGTTCTTTAATATTTCAGTATTTAAAGGAAAGGATAATTAAACAGTGGCCACATAGAAATCTTTTAAGATAATTTTAATTTTTTTTCAAACCTACCGGTTCCTCATGGCAGTTATGGCATTAATGGAAAAAAGGAAGTAAAAAGGGGGAGGGAACGCTTTACATACTATTTAAGGCTTCAAAGCTGGGAAGAACTAAAGACCTGAAGGCAGCTTTTCTTTTCTATTATTCCAGGATTTCTCTCTAGTGTGAAATCTCTACTTGATGGAAGCTTTCCCAAGTTACATTCATAAGGCCTCATTGAGAAGTTTTTGAAACAGGGTAAGAGTTGGTGATTTATAGGTTTCTGAGTTACTTTCTTAGGGGTTCTTTCTGGAATGAATTAAACTGATATCAAATAATATGAAGTTTTCTTCTTAAATTTCACATTAAATTTAAATAGGTTATATCCTATTTACTTCTGATACTTCTGTTTCAGTGATATTTAACATATATTGCACTAATTTTGAATAATGTTTTAACACATGGAATAGAAAATAAAAATTTAAATAAGTTGTAATACCTAAATGAAGTCTTTCATATCCATTAATTTCGATGTTTGGCACCTGTATGAACACGCTGATGCTGAATAAGGTTTGTACTCTGGGTGAAGGATTTACCACATATACGGCATGCATAGGGCTTCTCTCCTGTGTGAATTCTCTGGTGTTGAATAAGGCATGTTCTCTGGCTAAAATTTTTATCACATTCATTACATTTATAGGGTCTTTCTCCAGTATGAGTTCTCTGATGCTGATTAAGTGATGAGGAATAAATAAAAGCTTTCCCACATTCATTACATTTATAGGGTTTCTCTCCGGTATGAATCCTTTGATGTTGAGTAAGATTTGCACCCTGTCTATATGCTTTCCCACATATGTTGCATTTAAAGGGTTTTTCTCCATTGTGAATCCTCTGATGTTGAGTGAGGTGTACGCTCTGGCTGAATGCTTTCCCACACACACTGCATTTATATGGTTTCTCTCCAGTATGGGTTCTATGATGTTGAGTAAGATTTGCACTCTGGCTGAAGGCTTTCCCACATATATTACATATATAGGATTTCTCTCCAGTGTGAGTAGTTTGATGTTGAATAAGAGTTGAGGAATGAGCAAAGGCTTTTCCACATTCATTACATTTATAACATTTCTCTCCAGAATGAATTCTCTGATGTCGAATAAGGTAAGTACTTTGACTAAATACTTTCCAACACTCATTGCATTTATATGGTTTCTTTCCAGTATGTATTTTTTGATGTTGAAGAAGGTGTGTACTCTGACTGAAAGTTTTCCCACATTCGTTGCATATATAAGGTTTTTCTCCAGTATGAACTCTCTGATGATTAATCAGTGATGAACTGTGGCTGAAGGTTTTACCGCATTCCAGGCATTTATATGGTTTCTCTCCAGTATGTGTCCTTTGATGTATAGTAAGGTGTGCACGCTGACTAAAGTCTTTCCCACAGTCATCACACTTATAAGGTTTCTCTCCCGTATGAATTCTCTGATGTATAGTAAGGTGTGCTCTCTGGCTGAAGGCTTTGCCACACTGGTGGCATTCATATGGTTTTTCTCCAGTATGCATTCTCTGATGTGCAATAAGGGATGAGATGTGCCTAAATTCTTTCCCACATTCTTCACATTCATAAGATTTCTCTTTGGTATGGGTACTTTGGTGTTTCACAAGGGATGGGTTTTTCCTAAACTTTTTCCCACACACATTACATTTATAAGGCTTCTCTCCAGGATGAATTTTCCTATGTATAATACCATATGAGACATGATTGAAGGTTGCCTTGTCTTCAGTATAGATAGAAGTTTTATTATCTGACTGGGTATCAAACTGTATAATTAGGTTTGAATGCTTTTCAAAATTATTTCCATATATATCATATTTAAGAAGATACTCTTCTGTAGGATCATCTTCTTGTGAAAGAACTGACCTTAAGCTGAAATCTCTTTCATCAGTGGGAATTTTCCTGAAGGTATTTGTTGATTGCCTATCTAATTTGTCATCATAGTCATATGGTTCTTCCAATTTGATAGTCTGGGTTCCACCCGTTGTGAGTTTGGAAATATTTTTATCTGGTTTACAATCTTGGGCTTCTGTTTCCCATTCTGAAATAAAAAGGACATAAAAAGTTTTCCTCTATTTGGAGAAAGGAAAATGCCCA
This sequence comes from Hipposideros armiger, assembly GCF_001890085.2. Taxonomy (NCBI): domain Eukaryota; kingdom Metazoa; phylum Chordata; class Mammalia; order Chiroptera; family Hipposideridae; genus Hipposideros; species Hipposideros armiger. The sequence continues at coordinate 3,210,815 of NW_017731411.1, read as the reverse complement.
AACAGATATAAAATAACAAACATGAATAAAATGTTTGAAAAGACTATAGCACTGATGATCTCATAACATGATCCTTAAACCTTGGGAAAGGAAAATAAAAGTGTAGAAAGACAGAAGACTAAATTGAAAAAAGAGAGGCTGCTCACTATTCAACATAGGCATAGAGTAAATAAAATAGGTTAGGTCAGGTGACAGAGCTAAGAGAAGTAAAAACAGTGGATAAAATCGTGTGGGATAACTTAGGATGACTTCCAACTGTAATTATTGATAATTATACAAATTATAATTTATATAATGGGTTCATAAAGTAGGCATGCTATCATAACTCCTTCCAATCTACTCTGCACAATTCTACATGATATTCCAAAAGCAATTCATGGAGTGCTTTCCATGCTTAAGTATATTTAATAACTCGCCTGTAGCCTAAAACAATGGTTCTCAAAAGTAGTCCCCAGACTAGTGGCATAAGCGTCACTACCATTGGGGAATATGTTAAATTGTTGGGCCCCAATCAGACATACTGAATCAGGAACTTTGAGAGTGATTCTGAGCAATCTGTTTTTTAGCAAGCCCTCCAGGAGGTTTCGATACACACTGAAGTTTGAGGATCAGTGGTGCAAAAGATAAAAGTTAAAGAGAGAGAAAAAAAGTTTATAATAAATGCCACCTGGCATTCAGTGCCCCCCAAATCTAGCCTTTTCTATTCTATATTTTTACCACACCTCACATTCAGCTTAACTTAAAGTTCAAAGTTATTCACATAACTTCAAAACACTTCCTCATAATCTTCTATAGGTGCCATGCTAATTCCAGACTCTAGGCCTTCTTGTATACCTCCTCCATCTATTAAAAAAACTCATATGAAGTACAGATGAAGTTGAATCATATGAAATTGCCTTTTTTTGTAGGTCAATATGGCTGAAGCACCAACAGGTCTTGGCACACCCTCAACAACTAAAGCTATTAAAAATAAATCAGGCCACTTAGATGATAACAAAGGTTGAAGAGACAACCAAGAACTAGGGTAAGATTGAACAATAAGGTTCATTTTCTACATAAGGCTACTCCTTCAAGACTGGAAGAGGTAGCTGTTTTGCCTAATACATAGAAACAAACACAGAGAGCCATGCAAAATGAGGAAACAAAGAACATGTTCCAAATGAAAGAACAAGAAAAAAAACTCTGAGAAACAAACCTTAAGGAAATGGAGATAAGTAATTTACCTGATAAAGAGTTCGAAGTACTGGTCATAAAGATGCTCACTGAACTTGGGAGAAGAATGGGTGAATATAGTGAGAACTTCAACAAAGAGAGAGAAAAATATAAGAAACTATAAAACAGAAATCACAGAGCTGAAGAATATAACTGAATTGAAACTAGAAGGGTTCAAAGAAGACTAGATGAAGCAGAAGAAACGATCCGTAATCTTCAAGATAGGGCAGTGGAACTCACCCAAACAAAGCAGCAAAAAGGAAAAATTAAAAGAAGTGAAGATAACTTAAGAGACCTCTGGGGGCTGGCCAAGTGGCTCAGTTGGTTAAGAGCGCAAGCTCTGAGCAACAGGGTCGCTGGTTCGAGTCCTACATGGGCCAGTGAGCTGCGCCTGAGCTGAGCTGCCGCTGAGCTGTCAATAGGTGGCAGGATGGCTCAGCTGGTAAGAGCACATGCTCCTAACAACAAGGTTGCCAGTTCCACTCCCACATGGGATGGTGAGTTACACCCACCCGCAACTAAGATTGAACACGGCACCTTGAGCTGAGCTGCCCTGAGCTGTTGGCAGGCAGCCGGATGGCTCAGTGGTTAGAGCATGAGCTCTTAGCAACAAGGCTTCTGATTGGACTCCCGATTTGACTCCCACATGGGATCGTGGGCTACGCCTACCCGCAACTAAGAATGAACATAGCACCTTGAGTTGAGTGGCCGCGAGCTGCTGACTGGACTTGGGAGTTGAGTTAGCTGCACCCTCCACAACTAAGACTGAAGAACAACTTGGCTGTTCCCCTTCCCCAATAAATCTTCAAAAAAAAAAAAAAAAGAAAGAAAAGAGACCTCTGGGACAACACAGAGCTGGATTAACATTTGCATCATAGGGGTTCCAGAAGAAGAAGAGAAAGGGGCACAAAACTTATTTGAAGAAACAATGGCTGAAAACTTCCCTAACCTGGGTAAGGAAACAGACTTCCAGGCCAGGAAGCCAGTACAGTTACAAATTAGATGAACCCAACGAGATCCATATCAAGACATGTTATAATTAAAATGTCAAAAGTTAAAGCAAAGTTAAAGGAAAAGTTAAAGGAAAATTTTAAAAGCAGTGAGAGAAAAAGAACTTGTTATGTACAAGGGAACACCCCTAAGACTATTAGCAGATTTTTCATCAGAAAGTTTGCAGGCTAGACGGGTCTGATATATTTGCATGAAAGGAAAAATTCCCAACCAAGAAAGGTCTACCTGACAAAGTTATCATTCAGAATTAGAGAGATAAAGAGTTTTCCAGACAAGTAAAAGCTAAAGGAATTCATTAAACCACTCTTACAAGAAATGTCAAAAAGACTTCCTTAAGCTGAAAAGAAAGAACATCAACTAGTAACAAGAAAACATACAAAAGTATAAATCTCACTGGTAAAGGTAAATATATAGTTAAGGTAGTGGGTCAATCACAATATAAAGCTAGTATAAAGATTAAAATACAAAGTAGTAAAAATAGCTATAATAACAATAATTAAAAAGGATACACAAAACAAAAAGATGTAAATATGACATCAAAAACAAATGGGGGGAGGTAAAAATGTAGAGTTTTAGAATGTGCTCAAACTTAAGTTAACAACATAAAATAGACTATTATAAATAGTTTGTTATATGTAAGCCTCATGATAACAAAGCAAAAACCTATAATAGATAAACAAAAGATAATGAGGAAGGACTCGAAGCATAACACTAATGAAAGTCATTAAACCACAAAGGAAGAGAGCAAGGGAAGGAACAGAGAACTATTAACAATATGGCAATAAGTACATACCTATCAATAATCACTTTAAATGCAAATGTACTAAATTCTCCAATCAACAGATATAGAGAGGTTGAATAGATAACACCCATCTATATGCTATCTACAAATTTCACTTCAAATATAAGGACATACACAGACTAAAAATGAAGATATGGAAAAAGATGTTCCATGCAAATTGAAGCAAAAGAAAGCTGGCGTAGCTAAACTTGTATCAGACAAAATGTACTTTAAAACCAAGACTGCAATAAAGACAAAGAAAGGCAAATAAAGACAAAGACATACTGATAAAGGGAGCAATCTAACAAAAGAATATAACATTTATAAATACTTATGCACTCAAGAAATAGCACCTAAATATGTAACACAAATATTAACAGACCTAAAGGGAGAGACAGAAAGCAATACAATAATAGTAGATTAAGTTAATACCCCACTTATATCAATGGATACAGCATCCAGACAGAAAATCAGTAAGTAAACATTGGCTTTAAATGACACATTAGAGCAGACGGACTTAATAGATATACATAGAACATTCCATCCAAAAGCAGCAGAATATACATTCTTCTCAAGTACATATGGAACATTCTCCAGGACAGATCATATGTTAGGCCACAAAACAAGTCTTAATAAATTTAAGAAAATTAAATATACCAAGTATCTTTTTCAATCATAATGGTGTAAAACTAGAAATTAATTACAAGAAATAAAAAAGTCACAACTAGGTGGGGGTGAAACAACACGCTAATGAACAACCAGTGGGTTAACAGAGAAATCAAAGGAGATATCAAAAAACACTTTTGAGACAAACAAAACACACCAAAATTTATGGGCTGCAACAAAGCAGTTTGAATAGAGAAGCTTATAGACAGACAGGCTTACCTCAAAAAAACAAGAAAAATCTCAAATAAACATTCTAACTTTACACCTCAAGGAACTAGGGAAAAAGAACAAATGAAGCCCAATGTTAGTAGAAGGAAGAAAATAATAGAGTGAAAATAAGTGAAATAGAGACTAAAAAGATAACAGAAAAGATCAATGAAACTGAGAGATGGTTCTTTGAAAAGATAATCAAAATAGACAAACCTTTATCTAGATTTACCAAGGAAAAAAGAGGGCTTAAATAAAATCAGAAATAAAAGAGGAGACATTACAACTAATACTACAGAAATACAAGGGATCATAAGTAACTACTATGAGCAATTATATGCTAAGAAATTGTAGAATCTAGAAGAAATAGATAAACCTCTAGAAACATACAACCTTGCAAAAATAAATCATGAAGAAACAGGAAATCTGAATAGACTGGCTACTAGTAAGGAGATTGACTCAGTAGTCAAAAACCTCCCAACAAACAAGTCCAGAATCAGACGGTTTCATTGGTGAATTCCAAAAAACGGAAGAGGAGGAAATACTTCCAAACACATTTTACAAGGCCAGCATTACCCTCATACCAAAACCAAACAAGAACACCATAAGAAAGGAAAATTACAGGACAATATCCCTGATGAACACAGATGCAAAAATCCTCAACAAAATATCAGCAAATAGAGTTCAACAATACATTAAAGGGATCACATACCATGATCAACTGGGATTTATTACAGAGATGCAAAAATGATTCAACATCTGCAAATCAATTAATGTGATACACCATATTAACAAAAAGGATAAAAATCACGTATCATCTCAATAGATGCAGAAAAAGCATTTAACAAAATTATGATAAAAACTCTCAACAAAGCAGGAATAGAGGGAATGTACCTCAAAATAATAAAGGCCATATATGACAAATCCACAGCTAACACTCAACAGTGAAAAGCTGATAGCTTTTCCTCTAAGATCAGGAACAAAACAAGGATGCCCACTGTGCCACTTTTATTCAACATAGTATTGGAAGTCCTAGCCGGAACAATAATGTAAGAAAATGAAACAAAAGGCATTCAAATTAAATAAAAAGAAGTAAAACTGTCACTATTTGCAGATGACATGATTTTATATATAAAAAACCATAAAGACTACCAAAAATTGTCAGAATAAACAAATTCAGTAAAGCTGAAGGATACAAAATCAATATACAAAAATATGTTGTGTTTCTATACACTAACAACAAACTATCAGAAAAAGACACAAAGAAAACAACCCCATTTACAATTGCATGAAAAAGAATATATTACCTAGGATTAAATTTAACCAAGAAGGTGAAAGACCTTTATACGGAAAACTCCTGAAAGAAACTGAAGAAGACACAATCTACAGATTCAATGCAATCCCTATCAAAATTCCAATGGCATTTTTCACAGAAATGGAACAAACAATCCTAAAATCTGTATGGAACCACAAAAGACCCAAAATAGCCAAATCAAACTTGAGAACAATGCTAGAAGCATCACACTCCCTGATTTCAAACTTTATTACAAAACTGTAGTAATCAAAACAGCATGGTATTGGCATAAAAAGACACATAGATCAGTGGGACAGAATAGAGTCCAGAAATAAACTGATGCATATACAGTCAATTAATCTACAATAAAGGAAGCAAGACTATACAAAGGGGAAAGGACAGTCTTTTCAGTAAGTGGTGTTGGGAAAACTGGACAGCAACATACAAAAGAATGAAACTAGACTACTATTTTACACCATATACAAAGATTAACTCAAAATGGATTAGAGACTTGAATGTAAGACCTGAAACCATAAAACTCCTAGAAGAAAACATAGGCAATAAGCTTCTTGACATTGGTCTTGGCAATGATTTTTTTGGATCTGACTTCAAAAGCAAAGGACACAGAAGCAAAAATAAACAAGTGGGACTACATCAAACTGAAATGTTTCTGCACCACAAAGGAAATCATCAACAAAATGATTAAATACTTTTTAAAAAAGAATGGAAAAAAATATTTGCAAATCATATATCCAACAAGGGGTTAATATCCAAGATATACAGTGAACTCATATAACTCAATAGCAGAAATAAGAAAAAAAAGAAACCAATCTGATTAAAAAATGGACAGAGGACCTGAACAGACGATTTCCCAAAGATATACAGATGGTCAACAGGCATGTGAAAAGATGCCCAACATCACTAATCATCAGAGAAATGCAAATCAAAACCATAATGAGATATCACCTCATACCTGTTAGAATGGCTATTATAAAAAAGACAAGAAATAACAAGTGTTGGTGAGGAAGTAGACTACTGATGGGGATGTAAATCAGTGCAGCCACTATGGAAAACAGTATGCAGGTTTCTCAAAAATTTAAAAATAAAACTATCATATGATCCAGTAATTCCATTTCTGGATATTTAGCCAAAGAAAATAAAAACACTAATTCAAAAAAATATATGCATCCCCGTGTTCATGGCAGCATTATTTATCATAGCCAAGATATACAAACAACCTAAGTGTCCACCCATGGTTGAATGGAAAAAGATATGGTATATACCGTGTTTCCCCCAAAATAAGACCCAGCCGAAAAAGAAGCTGAGCATGATTCCTCCAGGATATGGAGGGCACGCACCCCTCACATGAGGGTTTTATGACCTGTTTCAGGGAGAAGGGTGCCTTTTCCACAAACTCCTTCAGCTTAAAATATTCAGTATTCCAACGTGCCTTCTTTTGCCACCTAAAATCATGCTACGGCTTTTTTTCTGTCTAGGTCTTATTTTCGGGGGAACAGGGTGCATATGGTGGAATACTACTCAGCCATGAAAAAGGAATCTTGTCATTTGCAACATGGATGGGCCTTGAGGGCATTAGGATAAGTAAAATAAGTCTGACAGAGAAAGACAAATAATGTATGATTTCACTTACATGTGGAATCTAAAAAAAAACAAAACAAAACAAAAACACAAATCAAAAAAGAACAAAAACCAAAACACCAAGCTCACAGATAGGAAGAACAGACTGGTGGTTGCCAGAGGGGAAGAGGTATGGGGAGGTGGGTGAAATGGGTGAAGGGTGTCAAAAGGTACAAACTTCCAGTTATAAAGTCAGACAGTTCTGGGGCTATAATGTACAGTATGGTGACTACAGTTTATAATACTACAATGCATATTTGAAAGTTGCTAGGAGAGTAAATCTTAAAGGTTCTTATTGAAAAAAAAGCTGTAAGTATGTATGGTTACAGATGGTAACTAGACATTGTAGTAAAATTTCGCAGCTTATACGAATACCAAATCATTATGCTGTACACCTGAAACATTAATATAATGTTGTGTCAATTATACATCAAAAAAAGTCTTCCATTGCCCAAATTTGGGACAATTGAGTGTCAAAAACAAAAGGAAAAAAAAAACCCAAAGTTGGAATTAATGGACTAATAGCACATTGAATTTTTAAAAATCCTTTAGTCCATAGCAATACACACACACACACACACACACACACACACACACGCAAATGGGGTAGGAAGAGGGACAGCTATTCTTTGCAGAAGAGTGCTATTAACCATTTAGAAGAAATGGCTGAAGTAGAAAAACACATTTTGCAACCAGCAACGTAATAAAGCAAGGACCATTAGTGGATGCTAAGAACCTTAAAAGGTTGTCAGAGAATAGAATAGTCATTGTGGCCTCTAAGTATCAATCCACAGATTACTTAGTAATGAGAAAGAAAAAAAAATGCATCTTTAAAATAGATCTGGTAGACAGCACCTTAACCAAACTGAGTATTAATAATGAAACACACTGAAATTATGTGTCTCCTGAGGAAAGGTAATTGAAAGTACATACCTATAAAGTATTCTGAATCTAATCATGAAGAAACAACCAGGCAAATCTAGATTGTGGGTCATTCTAAAAAAAAAACTTGGCCTGGATCCTTCAAAAAATGTCAGTATCATGAAAGACTAAAGAAAAAAGAAAAGGCTAGGGAACAGTTCTAGATTAAAAGGGACTAAAACACAAGAATAACCAAGTGGAACGTGATTCCTGACTGGATCCTAGATTGGGGAGAAAAGCATCTATAAAGGATATTTTGGGACATTTGGAGAAATCTGAGTCTTTAACTATATATTAGATAACATCATTGTATAAATGTTAAATATTTGGAGACAATGGTGGTGTACTTATGTAGGGGAATGTTCATGTTCTTAGAAGATATATGTAGAAACATTTAGGGGTGAGATGTCATGATGCCTGCAACTAACTTACAAGTGGTTCAGTGCAAAAACGAAGTGTGTGTGTGTGTGTGTGTGTGTGTGTGTGTGTGTGTGTGTGTGTAAAGAGATAAGACAAAAGTGGCTGAATGATGGTAACTGGTTGTTTTCAGGTAAAAAATTCTACAGGTTTGAAATCTTTCAAAATGAAGTTATTGTGAAAGAAGGAAGAAAGGAATGGGAACAACCAAAAAGTTCATCAATAGGGAACAGGTTCAATAAAATATGAGACACAATAAAATTTGATGCAGGTATTTAAAAAAATAACAAGGAAGCTCTTTACAGGCTCATTTGGAACACTTACCAAGATATACTTTTAAGAAATAAAAGCAAAGTACAAACTGTGTGTACAGTATGTTACCATTTATATTAGAAAATAGAGAAAAATGTTTTCATATTAACTTTATATGCAAACGAAACAAAATAAACACCTGGAAGGATAAACTAGAAACAACAGTAGTTGTGTGTTGAGGAGACAGATGTAGGAACTCAGTGAATGTGGTATACATGTGGGAGGATACTGTCTGGCTTTATATAAAATTTAAAAATATATTTTATATATTACAGTTTTTTTTTTGATCTTGTGACTATATTATTTTAAAAATAATTACAAAATAAAAAAGAATGTGTTAGTAAAGTGGAGGCAGGGGGCTACAGGGTTTTGTCAGTAAATAGAATAAAAGAAACTCAAAAAGGTTTGAAATTTAAGATTTTAGGAGACATTTATGCATGCTTAAATATAGAGGGAGGGAACAATAGCATGAAAAAGCCCCAGAAAAAGCTCTCAGGGATGGGACTCAAGGGTCATGGAAAAAGATAAAATGAGACACAGGGGAATGGTATAAAAATGTTTGGAAAAGCTCTTCCTGAAGATGGCCTCTGTAAGGAAGTGATGCCAAACAGCTCAGTGTTCTTGACAGACTGGGATGTCTTTGTGAAAAGTGATTTGGCCATATTTAAAAATATATCTCACCACACTTAGGATAACTGAGGCTCTTACGTGCAAAGATTCTCATCTGCCAGTTATTCTCTCACCTGGACTAGGGCCTTCTAAGATTTCTTTTATCACCATCCATGGTTCTTCCAATATGGGAATCACAGTTGGTCTGTACACTGTAAGTCCTGTTCAGAAGGAATATAGTAAGTTTTGTCCTGGAGATAAACTTTTGCTCAAATTTTATTACCTGACTTCTTATCCATGTGGACAGACCTCTACAGGAATACAATGGTTAATGAACGTGACCTAATGAATTAAGTCAATGTCCTTTCAGAGCTGGGATAAAATTTTCCTGCCACCCTGGAGGATATGTGCATAGAGATCACAGGAAAAGTAAGGAATGGGCAAGGTACAGCCTTGGACGGTGGCCCTGTGAAGCTGCGCATCACAGTTTTCAATGATCTTCCATTTAGAAAAATTTCATTTGAGAAAAGGGAATAAAACAGCCATTTTTGTGCCCAAATGAAATAAGCACACTCATGTCTAGGCCCAATTCTTAGCAAAGTACTTTAGAGGTCCAATCCATTTTTAACAACAAGGAAAGAAAAGATACTTTGGCAGTGTGCTGGGAGGAATGGGTGTAGATGATGCTTACCTAGAGACACCATGTTCCAATAGTTCTGTAATGTCACAGTCTTGTATAATTCCTTCTGTGGAGGACGCATTAGCTCCCAGTCCTCCTGGGTGATATCCACAGCCACATCTCTGAATGTCATTGATTCCTAAAACATCAAATATAACTTAACTTGGTTCAAGAACTAGTAGGAAGGGGGTAATGATTAACACCAGGTGTGTGTGTGGTGGGGGCAATCATAGAGTCCTGAACTTTAGTATGACTCTAAAGGTTACCTAATCAAAACCTTCACCCAATATATGGATGAGCATACCTGATGGTCTTAAAGAGAAGTTTGAAAAGAAAGAATTTATCATTTTCAATTGCCACGAGTGCATATATTGGTCACTCCATCATAAAGAAAGGGTCTTGAACATAGATGACAGAGTTGAATGGTTTTGCTTTTCAACCTTTAAGAATAAATTTAGTGTTATAATTTGAAATTTTAAGATAGTCTGTGTGCTCCATGATGAAATACAGAACCCCCTTCCCCCTCCACTGTAGAACTGCTGTACTTTTAGATTCTTGATTACTCTTACACGTTTTTCAAATAAACTTAAGTTTCTTAAAAAAAATTATATTGGGATTTTTGAAATCACATTAAGTTTATAATTTAGGGAGAAATGACAGTTTTACAATATTCAAGGTTTTTTTCACATCCTATAGAATGAGATAAGATACAAAGGTATTGCAAAATTTATACTATGTTTAGTCCTAGCTATTTTAAATTTGGGGGCATAATATTGTAAATGGAATCTTTTATTTTCTCATCTGATTTTCATGTATATGTAAGAAAGTGATTAATTTTTGTATGCCATTTTCTGTGGCAGTCATCTTACTCAAAGTTTTTATTATTGTTTCTAACAGTTTTACCTTTGATTTTCCTAGGTTTTTCAGGTAAACATTCATATTACCTATAAGTAATAATTTTACACTGGTTACCATGTCAGATCATTCATATTTTTACAGTAAACCTTTCTCCTAAGGTGGCCTGAGTTGCTCTTCCTTAAAATAATAGACTCATGATCAACAGTAACACCACATATTAGTAATTATTGTTTATTCTACTGTGATCTTATTGATCACTTACTGTTATCCAAGCTAACAAGTTTCATAATATTTCAACCTAATTTAAGAGGAATATGCTATTTATTAGAGTTGAATAACTCAGGCTCATAGTGATTAAGTATCTTGCTCCAAATTACAGGTTCAATGGCAGAACCAGGAACCAAACCTAGATGCATCTGGCTGTACAGGTCAATCCTTTAACCTCAATGTGATATTGTTGCCTTAAAGTTGAAAAGTGAGGAAAGGCATATCAAAGGCAGGCAACAGATCTCATTTCCTACACGGGGCATTCACCTACCTTAACGTGCCAAAGTGACTTAAGGAGAAAAACTGAGACTTAGGTCCTTGACAGGACTTTTGGAGTCACAGAAGTTAGAGGGCCAGGATTGAAAATGTCCTCACACAATACGAAGGCATTTTTAAAATCACAGACAAAACTAAAACTCACTTTGGTTACCATGTCATTTAGCCACCCTGCCTGGAAAGCATGTCTTCCTTTGGGGTCTTCCTCTGGAATCTCTTGAGAAAGGGCAAAGTTCTGAGGAGTACCTAGGGAAGAGAGAGAGACCATGGTGGAGGTTAGTCCTATTTGAATAGCCTGAAACTCGTCACCAAATAGGTGCCTACACTTTCTGAAAGTGAGAAATCAGAAGGAAATGAAACATAGCTCCCCTACTTCAAAGAATCAGCAAGAAGAGGCAATGACTTGTCCTAAGGTGTCAGTGCAGGCTTCAAAAACAAGTCTTCTCTGGGACTCTTAAGTGTATGTACCAAATTCATAATTTTCTACTAAATCCTCATGTGATGTAAATTTTGTGAGTTATCTCATCACTTAATAAGAAAATGTCTCTGGACCCTTTTCTATCTATTTGAAAGTATGTTACTGTAAAAACAAATTCACAAAGCAAATGATTGGCAGAATGGTTCAAACCTCTGCAGGTAAACTTCCTGAGGACTTGGACGGGGATAATTTGGCTGTGTCTGGTCATTGTTTTATGACACATCTCCTCTGGGTTTAACGTGTGTTTGGTTCCAAAAAATCTAAAGGGGAATGCCATGCAGGATGGGGCTCATGTTAAATTAAAGCCTGTTCTCACTCACTCACTGACCTCCGTTATCCCAATTTCTTTAACAGGCTGCTCCCTGATGTGCTCTAACCACCCAGGATTCCTCCCCTCTCTGTTCTATAATTCTCACCTTCCTCTTCCAGAATCTGAGTCAAATCCTCCACCAGAGTCACCACTTCCTCGCTGCTCTCTGGGTACTGGGACTTCACCCAAGTCCTAACCTCCCCAGGCAGGGTGGTCAGAAATTGCTCCAGCACCAGCAGCTCCAGAATTTGTTCCTTTGAGTGAATCTCAGGTCTCAGCCACTTACGGCAGAGCTCTCGGAGTTGATTCAATGCTTTTCGAGGACCAGCCAGGTCTGGGTATGAAAAATTCCTAAAATTCTGTCGACAGGTCTCAGTGTCACGCAAGCGTCTTGAAGCAAAGACTTCCTTTTCAACACTGTGGGGTCCACTCTGAGCCCTGTCTGGCTTCCACATTAGATGTATTTGGGAGCGTGAAGAACTGGTCATCCTCTTGCTTAGGGCTGACATTGTTACAGAAAGGAGAGTCAATATGGCAATATCCTTTATTTCTGTAGTAGTAAGCCAACTGCTTTAAGTCTCATGCTAGAGCCACAAAGACATTCTTTCTAGGGCTGCTGCGACCAGGGGCAGAAGAGAGCCAAAGTAGAGTTAGCAGCCTTAGTTACAAATTCTGAGCCCAGAACTTGCAGTGATGGTTAAGAGACCCTGAAACACAATAGACCACAAGGTCAAGAATTCCTGGTGACCTCTGCTATACACAAACAGAAAGACCACCCACTGTATACAGATAAACAAAGACTTTACCTTGGTCTCTACCTTGGTCTCCCTCCCTTCTGTCCTTAAATTTGCAAGATAAATGCAATCTGCTGGGGGTAGGGTGGGGGTTGGGACTGCCTAAAAAGGTGATGGTAGAAGCCAAGACTTGCATAATGACCAAAATGACAGATCAACTCTCCAACTTTTTGAAACAGAAATTAAACATTTTTTTACTGGAAAAAAAAAGCTTCAGTATTTTAGTTACTGATGTTATAGAAGCTGTAATGACTGCTTGACAACAGAGAAGATCTATTACTTAGAACAAACTAGGAGAATTTCTTAATAAAGCGCTCAAGGTTCCCAAAGGAACAGTCAGGAAAAAAAGGCGAGCCATTTACCTGCTCTGCATAGTAATGCCAGCCTATTCTAGTTTTTCTGTCTGAGGGCTGGGGAGACAAGCCGGTTCGACTGGAAAGAAATAGAAGAGGTTGGTGTGATTTGAAGCCCTTTGAGGGCTTGCTTCTAAAGAACACAATTCCTTATGAATAAATTTGAAACCAGGATCCCCGAAGAAAACCTCCAACAGGCCTGACCTGGAGAAGAATCCCTAACACCTGTCCACGGATTCCAGCTCTAAGCTCTCAACGAGTCTTGTCACCAAAGCCAACTGTTTACAAAGCCCTGCATAGCAGATGCGCTAGCCTCGCCTCCCCTCCCCTCCCAGCTGGTCTCCCTAACTCTTCTTCAGCTGGAGAGTCGCGGGCAGCGTGGGAGTCGGGACCCGGCGCCGCGCCGCGCTGGGACTGGGCCCCCTGCTGCGACAAGGGCGCCCCCACATGGACCGGCTGAGGCTCCGGCCGTAACCGCGCGGACACTCGCCCTCGGCGCCCGCGACATCATTACCTGTCGCTGGGACCCGGCGGACTCACAGCCAGAGCGGCCGGGAGGCCCCGGACAACAATGGCGGCGGGGGCTCAGGCGCCTGCGTGGCGGGCTTAGTCCCGCGCTGCAGAGGGGCCTCTGGCTCCGCCACTTCCCTTCCTTGGAAAGCACAAAACGTGTCTCAGCCAAGAGCCGCGCGTTCCAGCCGGGTCCTGCGAAGCCCGGCCCGGCAACCACCGCGCCTCGGTTTCGCCGCGACCTCGCCTCGGCGCCACTGCGCATGTGCGCGAGGCGAACGCTGCGCGCCCGCTGAGCCAATAGGAAGCTGCTCCTCGGCCCTCCTTCGCTTCAGCCTTGTTCCTTGGATTTGTCTCCATGGTAACCTCCTCCGCCCATCACTGGGACTTGCTTGTTAACCTGCAAGGTTCTGAAGAAACTTTGAAAGTTTCCTTGCGCAGAGACAGAACTGATAGACCACTTGGAGGTTGGGGAGCTACCAACATTTGGGAAAGGGGGGATGTGGATGGGAAGGGTTGGAGCCCCGTGCTAATTAACCAGAGTAAACATGGTGCCAGAGTTCCTGGAGGAAGGATGGGCAGAGAAGATGTGGATCTGAAAGCAGAAAGACTCAAAGTGCTAGTTCAGGCTTCACTGTAAATAAACGTTCACTGTTAAAGGTTCTGAGTCCCACCTCAGGAATCTGATTATGAGACTCTCAGCCTGGAAAAAAGAAAAACATCCAAAAGCATGTTGTTTATAAGACTCAAACATACATAAAATGCTTGAAAATAAAAAGATAGAAAACATATTCCAGGTGTTCCTGTTATCTACTGGTGTTTTGGCGAACTACCCTGAAACTTACTGGTTTTAAAGAACAACCATTTTATTATGCTCATGGATTCTGTTGTTCAGGAATTTGGAAGGGGAACCGTGGGCGTGACTCTTCTCTGCTACATTGTGTCTGGAGCCTCAGCAGAAGTTATTTGATTGTAGGGAGGGTCCACTTCTAAGATGATTTATTCACTTAACCTGTCTTCTGCGTGGGCTGAAATGGCTTAATGTTGATCTCAGTTTGGATTTGACCAGAGCGCATACATGTAGCCTTTTCAGCATGAAGGACTAGGGTGGTTGGACTTTTTACATGGTGGCACAGGGCGGGTGTCCTAGTGAACAAGAGAGAAGCTCCGTGGCTGATTGTGACATAGCCTTGGAAGTCACATAGCATGACTTCCATCATACTCTTGGTTAAAGCAGTCACAAGCCTGTGTAGAATCAAGCAGGGGCAGATGTAGAACCCCACCTCTTGATGGGAGGAGTGTCAGAGAGTCTTAATATTACCACACCAGGCAAATTTGAACAAAAAGCAAGTTGTATAGTGTGATGGTCAACTTGGCTAGGGAGACTGTAGTCCCACTATTCAATCAAATACTAATCCAGGTGTTATTGTAAAGGTTGTAGATGTGGTTAAAGTCCATAAATTGAGTTTAATTAAGTAAAGGAGATTATCCTAGGTAAATTGGGTGGGCCTGATTTCAATCAGTTGAAAGGCCTTAACAGCAGAATTGAGGATTCCTTGATGAAGAAGAAAATGTGGACAAAACTTCCAGCCTACGCTTCCTGACAGACTGCCTTATGGGTTTTGAACTTGCCCAAATGGCTCCCACAATTGAGTAAGCCAATTCCTTGCAAAAAATAAATATCTTAGTATATATGCTGGTTCTGCTTCTCTGGCTGAACCTTGGCAGATGCAGGTAATAACCCAAATATCTGATAAAATAGAATTTTAAAAGACCACAAGGGGAAAAATAAGCATGTTATCCATGTGTAAAAGGAAAACTTGACAGAGAAGATGTATCTATCATAAATATGTGCCCCTAAAAATAAGACCTTAAAAGACACCAAGCAATAACAGAACCGCAGGGAGCAAAACATAAATCAACAACTGAGGCTGGAAACTTTAAATGTATAGAGCACACTGTGATGGGCTGCCAGCACCCCCCCCCTTCAGGTCTAGGGCTCCCATTCCCTCAGCTGCCTGATGGCTCACAATTAAATACCTCCCTGGGAATTGTCCTGGCTGAAGGGAGCTGCCTCTCATAGGTTATGTCTCCTCCCCGGGACCGTCCACATCCTGTGGTGTTCACTGCAGATGTTCAAAGAACTTGTCGCCTTGCCCCAACTTACAACTTCTATAAAGGGCCATCCTGGCTTGAGTCCCCTGTAGAATCAATTGAGGCCTCTGTTGCAATTGCACAGCACTTCAACTTTTTCTTCTGCCTAATCTTCCTTGCAGGTGTCATTTCTTTATAGGTATTTTTCTATAGAACACTATCCAATAACACCTCTGCTTACAGCTCTCCACCTTGGAATCTGTTTCCAGGGAATCTGCCCTACGATGCCAGTAGTGGTCCTACAAAAGCAGACCCTAAAATGAGATTTTGGCTCTCATCACCTGTCAGTTTGCTGACAATAAGGACCCTATCATTTATGATTGGTGGAGTACCGATAGCACATGTCAGGCTGTAGCAGCACCGTTAGTAAAACTGTCACTGGTGTCACTGATGGCAAAATGTAAGAGCAGCATAACTTCAGATAAGGTTGAATTATCAACCCCAGAAAGTTTGCTATGCCAAGGTCAGGGCCTGTTTGGACAGGAGTAGAAACCTGAGACTCCGGATGGGGACATTTGGATTGATGCAGGCAAACACCTCAAAACACCAATCCCCCTGAATTCTCTGGGCCTGCAAAAGTGGCCCACTCCTCCCAATCTTGATTGAAGATGATGCAGACAGAGGCCTCTACTTTGCAATAAAACCTGTGCCCCTTTCACAGTCTACTCTTTCTTCATCCTCTGATCACTAGGTCAATAACTAGGGTCAAGTCCCCACAGAATCCAACAGGGGAAATGCTGGGCCTGATAAGGGAGGGAAAGAATTATCCCCTGAAATTGCTGCAGGCCCTAGTCAGTCTGTATCTGCAGGAATCAGGAGAGTAAATGGGTTTGGATCTTGAGAGTGCCAGTGTGAGGACAGCAGAAGATAAACCGTGCTGCCCCCAAAATAAGACCTAACTGGAAAATAAGCCCTAGCATGATTTCTCAGGATGCTCGTAATATAAGCCCTACCCCAAACATAAGCTCCAGTTAAGATCGTCAGCCAGACATGACTGTTTGAATAAATGTAGATTTCTGTACATGAATAAATGAATAAATGTAGATTCTTGGAGCAAAAATTAATATAAGACCCAGTCTTATTTTCAGGGAAACATGGTAGTGAGTACTGGAGAGTTTATTGAAAAGGAGCACACTCCTGTGATAAAGATTTAAACACTCTAACAAGGATGCCAGGAGATGGTGCTAACACACTGCTAGGATTTTGGAGGCTTGGAGAAATAGATAGCTTCATACTGAGCAGAAATGCCAGAATGGTGTGGCCAATGGTGAAAGAGGAGATTGAAAGGGTCAGAGAAGTGGGCACCCTAGAATAGGCAGAGTATGTAAGGCTGAAAAACGTATCAGCTATGTTTCATTAGAAGGCTTGGAAGACCTTCTGTTGAGGAACAGAATGTGCTGGTGGGAGGGGGATCAGCAGGACTGAGAAACTCGGTGGTGGCTCTGCTCTGTAGGATGAGGCTGACAGTAGAGGGGATTTGTTGCAGAACCGGGCTCCCTGAGGGTGGCACTTAACCTTCAGAAACAAGGCGAGCTCGATGAGCATAATGAGTAGTGAGATCCAAGTAGAAGGGGTGAGGGGAGAGTAGAGGGGGTGCTTTATTTTCAGAGAGATATGGAGGGAACTAATAGAACAAGGTGTCTCTACAGGCACAACATATGGGCAGACAACACGGTGGTGCTCAATCTGTACAATCAAATGAAATAAAAGATGAATGATTAAAAGGTTGTGGTTAACAAAATATCACAGTCTTTTGCCCCATTTACAGACCCTAGTCAGTTTTCAGACCCAGAACTCATTGAAGAAGCCCGAGTGCCAGAAGGAAGGCCCCTGCAACACCACATCAAGTATATGCAGTAATGATTTTCCAGCCCTCTCCCCAAAGGAACCTATGGCTACACTGGGAAAAGGGAAGTACCCACAGTTTTAAGGCTATACTTAAGCACCTGAAGCATCATGATGAACTCTATGTTAGAATGGAGAAATACAGGAACCAGGCAATAAATGGAGTTCTGTTTCATGGCAGGTCAACAGGATTCACTGTCCCATACAGTGGTAATTTTCTAAGAGTTTGAATGTACAATTGGAATAAATGTACTTGCAGTCAGCAAGTCAAATCAGTTCCCCAGCCTGTAAGGTAAGAGCCACGAAATAGGGAAGGCCAAGTGGAATGATCTGGAATGGCCTCCCTACTCAGATAAGATGTTACTTTAAAAGAGCATCACATCCCAGAGGCATGTGGGCAGATTCACGCCTCTCTTAATGACCTAAAGGGTGCATGGTGCTGATACTCATCATATCCCCATTTATTCAACAGTCAAGCCCCTCCAAAACACAGAGGGATCCTGGAGGATAACTGGATTACTATAAAAATCAAAGAAGACATTTCCTTTGGTTTGCTAGAATGGGCTGAGACAGAATTAAGTACATGGCATTCAGCCATTGATCTGGAAAATATGTCCATCTCCCAGATGAGCAAGAAGTGCCAGGCATGTGGGAGGCCTTGGTAAAAACTACAGATGATGGAGATAAGTCCTACAGAGTTTCACGGGGCTGCCACAGCAGTACAATTTTTATGGGTCCAGCGGTATGGGGAATGTCTGGAATTCCCTCCAATGTAGAGGATGAGTTATTGTGTCTCACACTCCCAGCTGTGAAGAAGGAAGCACAATACCTGATAGAGCTCTTTGGGTTCTGAAAGTGGAATATTCCAACTTGGCAAGCTGTTCCAACTCATCTACTATATGACCTGGAGGCTGTCAGCTCTGAGTGGAGCAGGAAAAGGCTTGGCAGCAGGTCTAGATGCAGTACAAGCAACCCTGCCCCTTGGGCTATATGACCCAGTGTCTGGGTGGGAAAAGAGGCCATGTGGTGTTAATAAGCCCACTGTGAGAATCGTAACACAGACCCCTAGAGTGGTGGAACAAGGCCTCGTCATCTTCAGTAGAGAATTACATACCATTCAAAAATCGTCTACTGGCAAGACACTGGGCCTGCTAAATATCAAGCACCTGACTATGGGATGTCTTGTAAATGGCTCATTAAGAACAGTGATCTGTCAGACCCTCCAAGTCATAAAGTGTGGTGGGTCTAGCAGTAACCCCATAAAAAAGATGGAAGTGTATATCTGAGTTTGGCAATGCTTTAATATAGGCAATAGTCACAAATCTCAAGAGACGGGGGTCACACCATGCCACCGGGGTCACATAAAGTAGTACCAGGGTTGGTCGGGAGGTAGAGAGAGCAGGAAACTCTGCAAGAGCCTTTCTTGTGGTTTCTATGGGAAGGAACAGGAGAGGCAGGGTAGGTGATTTAGAACTGGCTAGTCTGAGTAACTTAGGCACTCTCTCTGGAATAGGAGCTGTTCCTAGTTGTCTGGTGCCTGGCCCTGGAGTGACTCGGACAGGTGGGCAGTACCCAGAGAGATAAAGAAGGCAGCTAGGTGTGTGGGCTCTGGACTGGTTGGTTTTTATTTGAAAAGCACATTGTTTACTATAAGAGTTGTTTACTATCTTTAGAAATTAGCCAACCCTGGGAGAGGCAGTCCCTCCAAGGTCAGCGAGGTCTCCAATGTCAAAGCAACAGAATACAGAATATTAAAGACGTGGTTGATACAGGGCATGAATAGGACCAAAGGATATAAATAAGCTGTGCAGACAGTGACCCAGACCTTCATATCCTCTAACAAGGATGCACCAACACCCCTCCCTCAGTGCACACCTATGACCCATGTGTTGGTGGTGCATTTATTACCAGGTAATGAAGGAAAAAAAAAAACCCCAGCTTGATTCATGGATGAATTGGCTCAAGATGTGGGTGCTAACTGAAAATAGACTGCTCCTGCATTATGCTCCGATGAGGGATGACCTTGAAGGACCATGATGAGAAGACATTGCTCCAGTGGACAGAGCATCTGGTGGTACACTTTGTCATCCATTTTATATGGAAAGAGAAGTAGACAGAAGTAAGGATATACATGGACTCATGGGCAATGATGACTGGCTTGGATGGTTACTCAAGGGCCTAGAAGATTGAAAGATTGGTGATAAGGAGGTCGGAAGAGGGGTGGTAGAGAGGGAAGTAGATGAATCCATAGGAGGAGTTATGGAATGTGACAATCTTTGTATTACAAGTTAATATTCACCAGAGAGGATCTACTACAGAAGAGGCACTAAACCACCAAGTAGACAGGAAGACTTGTCCAGTTGTCATCAGCAAATCTCTTCCATTAGCCATCCCAGGGCTGGCACAATGCACTCATGAACAGGGTATCCCATGAAAGCAGGAATGGAGGCTATATCTCCATAAGCTCTCATTCACTAAGAATGATCTCACTATTGCTGCTTTGAACATCCAACCTACCAACAGGAGAGAACAATGCTGAACACCTGCCACAGCACCATCCCTTGAGGAGCCCATCAAGCCACTCAGGGGCAAGTTAATTATAAAGGATGTTTTCCACTCTGGACAGGTCAGAGATGGATTTTGACTGAAATCTTTATACTAGCAAAATGCCCATATCATAAACCACAAAGCTGTGAAAATGTTCCAGGTTAAGGGAAGGAAAGGATGCTTTGTAATTAAATGGCACAACTGACTATAGACTAGATCTTGTAATTCAGGGGCAAAAAGGACCTTTGAAAAATTACACAAGGGACAGTAGAGTAGATAAAAGTATTACATCTAGTTGTTGCAGAAGTTGATAACAATACTGTGGTTATATAAGAGAGTATCTCCATTTTTTAGGAAAAATCCTTGGAAGTATTTAGGAGGAAATAAATGTCCATAACATATGTAACCTAACCTCAAACAATTCACAGAAAAGTATTACGTGTGTATGTATGTGTGTTTGTGTGTGCATCTACCTCCAGAGAAAGGGGATGTTAAGCAGACACAAATAAAAAAGAAAATGGAGAAAAATGTTAATAATAGGTGAATCCAGATAAAGATTGTATTAGTATTCTTTGTATTACCCTTATTCTTGCAAACTTTACACTATATAATATCTAATATCTAATCTAATCTAATCTAATATCAATGCATTCCTAGATATTTCAATATGTTTTTCATTCTTTAACTTTTCCTGCAAAGGAATTTCAATCTTCTATACAAAGAAAAAATTAGGAAATGAAAACAAAAATAGGAATCTAGAAACATATAAATAAGATAGTGTATGTGCAAACACTTTATGGAGAAAGTGAGACAACAATTTTGAGAAACATTAATGTTTATCTAAATAATGGAGAGCAAAACCTGTATGGTAAAAATGTTAACGAGCCCTTTAGTTCAACAAAACAACACAAGGAAATTATTATTAAAATTTCTTCACCCTCACACGAAGGCTGTGAATAGAGGGTTTTAGGGGAGGACAGGGCAGTGTTTGTTCCAGTCCCCTCTCTCTGTAGTGCTTGTCTTCAGGGATTTTGTGTGCAAACTTAGTGGAGATTTCTTTGTCTGATGAAGTTGGATGGAGGCCTGGGGAGAAATAGAGGCAGCCTCAGCCCAACTCCCAGGAGCACCAGGGCCCAAGGCCACTTCCAGAGGGGAGGCGAGAGACTAGGGAGGTGAGGATCCATGGGCACAAACTGTTGCCCAGCCTGTCCCACAGTAAAGAGATTGATTCAATCAATGCATTTTCTTCCATTTCATAGGTTGAGAATTTTTCCCATGTATAGATGAGGAAATGGAGGCTCAGAGAGATAATGTGACTTAGCCAAGGACACTAGTGAGTAGGAGCAGAGTGGGGCCCTTCAGCTGTGGGGTTCTCCCTCCAAGCATAGCCCTGTTATTTTTCATTACCCCTACTGGAACCTTCCTCACCTGGTTATCATGTCTTCAGCTGGAAAGGGAGGCAAATTAAATGCACTAATTAAAAGAAAGGTCAGAGAAGATGCTAGAATACTTAGATATCAGGTTTAAAGAAGTCAAGGGGGCTCTGGAAAATTACCATCTGTCACGATGGAAAATGGAACTGCTCTAATTCCGGATGTTGGTGTACAAGCAAGGCTTCTCCTGTCCCCACTCCAGTCTTGCTCCTCTGCTGCAGACCCTGCTTTACAGCTGTCCCTGTTAATGGAAACTGGGAAGTAAAACTATGTTTTAATAAATCATTTTATCAACATCAACCTGGGAGCAGTGGGAAGTTTTAACTGGACTGGCTAAGGTGGCAGCATTTATGCTTCTGCCAAATTCTCACTGATGTCCTTGTATACTCTTACACCAACCCTGCAACACAGGTGGAACGATCCCCATTTTACACACGAGGCCTAGAGAGGTTGAGGGCTTGCCCGAGGCCACACAGCAGCAGTGGTAGGGCCAGCAACCAGGCTCAGGGTGTCTGGAGCCATCGTCCCATCTAGCTGTGTGCATTCGCAGGGGTGGGGGTGGGTTCCTGGATAACCAGGATCCAGGGGCTAACAGATTCAGCCTGAAACAGAAAAGGCAGAAAAATTAAAATGTCCTTAGTGCCCTCAGCACCTGTCTGCAGCCACCCCAGCAGTCCTGGTGTTGAAAATGTTTTTTTCCTAAGAAAGGCTGTAATATGTTGCTTCATAAATGCTAAGTTCTAAAGTCAGCTCAAATAGCAACGCTTACTTTACAGAAAATCCATCAAAGTGCCCACACCTGTGGAGAAGGACCTGTACTTTTAGGAGCTGAGGCTGCTGGGGGCCCAGCAGAGTCTCCCCCTACCCAGGCTCAGTCCAGGGCACAGAGGGGTCTGCATTGCCTGTACCTTATGAAATCCTTTCTCTTTTATTTTTGTTTGCAAAAGTAATTTGACTTGTCCCTTATATAAATATATTTTGTGTCAAAATGTTAATAAAGGTGCCCACCATGAATGATCAACAGATCCCATGAGAGTTTTTAAAAACTACCTGTATTGAGACATAATTGCCACACAACGAACTGCACCTACTTAAAATCTACAATTAAACTATTGACATATGTGCACACCTGTGAAATCATCACAACAATCCATAGTGAATGTATATATCCCTTACTCTCAAATGTTTCCTAGTGGTCCTTTTGCAGTCACTTTCTGTCCCTCCCTTACCTCCCTCCTTTGCCAAGCAACCACTCATGGGCTTTTTGTCACTCTTGATTAGCTCACATTTTATAGAATTTAAAAATAGGTATAACCATACATTATGTACTATTTTCTGTCTAGCCTCTTTCACTCAGCATCATTATTTTGAGATTAATCTAAGTGTTCCTGTTACTAGGCCTAGCATAGCATTACCCAGATATGTTACAATTTGTTCATTCATCTGTTAATGGACAATCTGCCTTGTTTCCCATTTTTGTTTGAAAGTTGCTATGGACATTCCTGAAAAATTCATTATATGAACACACAATTTCATTTCCCTTGGTTAATACCTAGGTCTGGAATGACTAGATCATATGGTAGGTGTATGTTCAACTTTTGAAGACACTGCCGAACTGTTTCCTGAAGGGATTGTATCACTTTGCATTCCCACCAACAGTGTATGAAGTATCCACCTCCTCTGGTAAGGGTTCTTAATTCCTGTTGTTGTATTTTCACCATTTTCTTATTTGTTTTTGCAGCATGACAATGAGTAAAGGCTGTTTGCATTACATAAAACAAAATAAATTTATCCTGGTGATAATTTTAAAAATGAAATAAAAAATAGAAACCACCCATTGTCATACTACTAATTATTTTTTTGTATTTTCCTTTAGGATTTTTCAGATATATGCACAAGAACACATACTTTACTTAGGTACCATAATAACAATTACTCTGCTGTTAGATAGTTATGTTGTTTCTATTTTTAAGTAAACATTTTCTTTCCTATCCAGTTGTAAAAATAATAGAAAGATCCTGTTCACCCTTTACCCAGTTTCCCCCAATGGCAACATCTGACAAAACTATAGTTCAATGTGACAGATGGGAGGATAACATCGATACATTAACATCACAGGAGGAACTCACATTTGTCATTTTGCAGCCTCACTCCCTTCCTGCTGCCACTCCCACTTTAACCCTGGCAACCACTAGTTTGTGCTCGCATTCCTGTTTTTATCATTTCATGAATTTTACATAAATTGAATCATGTAGTATGTAATCTTTTGTGATTGGCTTTTTTCCCCTGGATAATTCTCTGAGATTTATCCAGGGTGTTGCTTGGGTCAATTTTCATTTCTTTTCATTGCTAAGTAGTTTTCCACGGTATAGATGTAGCACAGTTTGTCCAATTACCTACAAATGGATATTTGGGTTGTTTTCAGTTCTTGGCGATTACAAATTAATCTGGTAAAAAAAAGGTATATATATTTTTGAACACTAATATCCTCTTTTCGCTGAATAAATTCGCAGAAGTATAATTGCTGCATTAAATGGTAGTTGCATATTTAGTTTGTGAGAAACTACTGAACTGTTTCCCACAGTGGCTGTACTGTTTTACATTCCCAGCAACAATGTGTGAGTGATCCCGATTTTGGTGTGGTGATTTTTAATTTTTTTTCCATTCTGATGGATGTTTTGTGATATTTCACTGTAGTTTTAATATGCATTTCTCTAATGGCTAATGATGTTGAATATCTTTTTATTTGCTTATTGTATTCTGTATGTCCTTTTCAGGAAAGCTCTCAAATCAATACCTTAATTTACACATTAAAGAATCAGAAAATGAAGGGCTAAACCCAAAGTTAGAAGAAATAAGGAAATAATAAAGATTAAGTGGATATAAATTAAATAAAAATAGGAAATCAGTAGATAGAATCCACAAAATCAAAAGTTTGAAAAGATCGACAAAATTGACAAAACTTTACCTTGACTAACCAAGAAAAAAAGAGAGAAGAAAAGGTAATAACATTCGAATTGAAAGTGAAGACATTGCTAGACTTTACATAAAGAAAAAAAATTGTAAGAAAATGCTGTGAACAATGTATGCCCACAAATTAGGTAGTCTAAATAAATGAAAAATTCAATTTCAGCGATGCAGCAGGCGGGCCACACGGCCACCAGAGCAAGTGCAAAACTCCCTTCGCTGTGCCTCCACGGCCACCAGAGGGCGCGCGATCCCGCCCTTTCTGTTCCACGGAGGGCTGGCTTGTTCCCCTTGCGGATTTTGAGGGCGGGTCTCCCAGGAGGAAAACGCTTGGTGTGCTTATTTAGGGGAGAAATAACGGACGCAGCAGCTTTCATTTTCTAAAATATTCCTGTGTGTTTTATTTTTTACTTTCTCATGTAATATTGTATTTTATCAAGACTTATTTTATAATAGCCATTCACTGAGGCGTTTGAGCGTGGTAATCATAACGTGAGGAAGTATTCTGTAAAATTCAGAGAAAGGAGAAACGCAGACAGTGGTGAGAAGAATGGACAAAATATGGGTTCTTTCCAGTCCCATATGATCCCAAAGTGACGGGAAATGAACATTTCCATAGCATGCTTTCATTAAAATGTTTAAGATTTCATTTTTCCTGTAACGTTGAAGTACTTGAAAACTGAAAAATTGCAAAGTAGGGGTGTTAAAAAATCACATACTTTTAAGTTTAATGTATACCAAAAGAAAATTTATTATATATTTACTTTCCTGGCTTTCATGGAAGCAAACTCATCAATAATATTTAAAATACACTTATTACTTTATCTATCTCATTTTCAGTTGAGATCAATGACATGTTATTACAACTTCTCATGACCCAGTGACAATCTTAAATAACTGTTCATTAATTTCAGCTTTCTCTCTTGCAGGACCCAATTTGTGACTGGTGGTGCTAAAAATTATATATCAAGTTCACTTTCTTATGTGGAAAAGAGCTCAGCAAAATTTGTTAATCAGTTTTTGGAGACTGAAACATTATCTTTTAAATTTTAATACCTACGATTGTATTATCTGAGGAATTGACATTTAAACTGAGACTAAGCATTATGAGTATGGAGTGGGAGTATTGTGTGGGTGCTGGTGTGGAAATAAACAGCCAGTAATAGAGATAACAGCAGTGCTTGATTGTATTTGTGTAGTTTGAGAGGCTGGTTAAAGATTAATTACTGGATATCTAGTGGAGCCATTATTTGAGATTGGAAAGAAGAGGAAAAGTAATTTTTATTTGAGGTGGAAGTCCAAGGCTTCAGCTTGAGATATATTTCATTTTAACTTCTTGTAACATACTTGTATGCAAGTAGAGATTGTACCTCAGGAATGAAATTTTAATTTTTGTCTAGTTTTAAAAATTATAGTTGACATACAATGTTATATTAGTTTCAGTTGTACAACATAATGATTCAACATTTATATATCTTACGAAGTGACCACCTCAATAAGTAGACATGAGTTTTCAGACATTGTCACAACAGAGACAGCAATGAAAGAAACTGGAGCAATTGAAGAAATGCACGAGATTTCCAGGACAGCGTATAGTCAAAGGAGAGCACAGGGGCAAGGACTGAGTCTTGGGATGTTTCAACTAGTGCTTTTGAGGAGGATCTTGCAAAGGACACTGGCAAGAAGTAGGTATAGTAGTTTGAAGACAGTCAGGAGCCTGAGATGTCAGAGACCCTGGGGAAAAAGAATGATCTCAAAAGGTAGTTATAGGCCTATTATTCTTTGTTTCCAAGTAAGATGAAGACAAACAGTCGTTAGATGTATTTATGAAATGATCATGGTTATCACAGATTTATGTATGAGGAGATGATACGAGAAAGTCAGACGTTGGAATTGCAAGGAAATGTAACTGAACATTCAGTTTCGTTATGAAGAGGAAGAAAGATGGGGCTGTAGCTGTAGCAAGAAGTGCAGAGGAATTTTTTTTTTCAAGATCGAAGATACTTAGTTTAAGATGAGAAGGCAGATGGAGGAATGATGGAGAGGTTGCTAATAACAGATTTAATTTATAATCAATATCATGAAGTTCTGAGGAATTTAGACATAAATTAGAGAATTGCACTTAGCTAGGAGCGGACATGACTGACTTCACTTTTAATGAGGAGAAAAGGAGTAAGGAAAGCAATAATTGCAGGGATATTTGTAGATTTTATGGCAATGAGCTGAGATACTTTGTCAAATGATCTATTTCATCTGTGTAGTGAAAAAGTTAGGGGGAAGATGAGAATACATGAAACTCAAAATGCACAGAGAACGTTGGAGGTATTCATGGAGACTGTTGATTTAATGAGCTCAACACGTAGGGACTGCCTGATGTATTTGAAAGACATCTGAGAAATTTGTGACTGTGTGTAGACCAGGATGAAGAGCCTAGCCCTACAACAGGCAGGCATTTGGAGTCGTTGGCATTGGGGCTGTGATCAGCAGATGTGGTGAAAGGTGGGTCTTGGTGTGTACACTAGTCACCCCTTATCCGTGGTTTCAATTTCCTCAGTTTCAGTTACCCACAGTCAACCACAGTCTGAAAATATTAAATAGAAAATTCCGGAAACAAACAATTCAGAAAATTTAAATTGTGCACCTTGTTGGGTCCAGACAATTAACAAAGAGGCTGGATGTCAAATTAGGGTTCCGAAGATTTTATTAAGCTGAGCTCAGCGACCGCCTTTCCAACTAAGGAGAGACAGCCCTAAGACTCTGGGGGAGGGGAGGAGGGTTTTTATAAGGCAGGGCTATAAATAAAGCAAGTTACAGAAGCCAAAAAAGAATGTGCAGTTATTCCTATTCCAGTTAAAACCGCATCCCACTGTCACAACAGTGTCGTTCTGTTCAGATGTCTTAACAGTATATCGTGACCGGGTTGAGCTGACCGCACAACCTGTTCCTCAGAGATATGGATAATCAATGTTAGAAACTAAGGACAGAGGTAGAGAAACTAAAGTTAACTGTTGCAAAACCTCTTTGAAGTATTAAGATAGAGGCCAGGGGAGTTAACTGTTGTAAGGCCTTTTGATATGTTAAGATAGAGCTGGGGGGGGGGTTAGTTAGCTGCTGTGAGGCCTCTTGATATGTTAAGATTGAGGCGAGGGGAGGGGAGGAAGGGGGAACTGAGGAATGTTTTTCTTTAACCTTTTATTTCCCAGCAGAAGCAAAGCAGGTGTACAGAAGCAAAAAGAACTATTAGTTCTTAGAGTCTAGCTGGAGTAGCTGAAGTATGATTTTTTTTAACGTGAATCTGTCCGGCCTGGGGTCCGGGCCGGGGTCCCTTCACACCTGTCTGAGTACCGTGATGAAATATCTTGCCTTCCTCCTGTTCTGTCCCACCCGGGACGTGAATCATCTCTTTGTCCAGTGTATCCATGCTGTATATGCTTCTCATCCATTAGTCACTTAGTAGCCACCTTGGTTATCAGATTGACTGTTGTGACATCACAGTGCTTGCATTCAAGTTACCCTTATTTTACTGAATAATGGCCCCAACGCACAAGAATAGTGATGCTGGCAATTCAGATATTCCAAAGAAAAGCTGTAAAGTGCTTCCGTTAAGTGAGAAGTTGAGTACAGTACGGTAACACATTTTGAGAGAGAAAGAGAGAGAGAGACCACATTCATATAACTTTTATTATGGTATATTGTTATAGTTAATCTATTTTATTATTAGTTATTGCTGTTAATCTCTTACTGTACCTAATTTATAAATTAAACTTTATCATAGGTATGATGTATAGAAAAAAGCATAGTATATATAGGGTTCAGTACTATCCTTGGTTTCAGGCATCCACTGGGGGTCTTGGGAGGTATCTCCTGTGGATAAAGGGGGACACTGTATATGTGAAAACTAGTAACTGAATTCAACTGGGCGGGAACAATGAGGAAGGGTGAGGCCTCATACCTGAGAAGCAGATTCAGTATACTGGGAGTTCTCATGTGGTAAGAGAATCAGGCATGGGGAGTGACTGTGTGAATAAGCTGGAAGGAGGCTGTGTTAAGAGGGAGGGATCCCAGATACTGACCTGAGAGGCAAAAATCCAGGTAATATAACCCAGACTACTGTGTACCCCTGAAGACAAACATGTTTAGGAATTTGAACTTTAGAGAAAGGCAGAGTGAGCTTCTAATTCTAGCCATGTCCTAGTTTTGCCATATAATTCTGTTATATTGCTAATCCTCTCTGAACCATAGTTCCCCTTATTTGTAAATGGGCAGCTAATCCCTAAACAGCAGGTTTACTTTGAGGATTAGATGAGCAAATGTATAAAATCCCCATGAACATAGTCTGATTGAACACAGCTTTTTAGGGATTTTTCTCCTCCTTAGTGCACCTCAGGTTTAAAGGGTTGAGTGAATCCTGCTTCTTATTATGACACATTGTCATCATTTGCTGATGCAGTGTATGTATGTAATTCTTAACCATGTATTAGGAGTGACGCTAGTTTACAAATACCTCACATATATAAGCTATGAAATGCAGGATGTTACTGCTGATAATAATGGATATGGGGCAGGTTTCCATCTACGACTTCACTACGGTATCAGATGGTGCCACCTTAATGCCCCCTGAAGCCCTTCTTTACTCTGTATTTTATGAGTTTGTTGTTCTTTGCAGATTTTGGACCACAGCAGTAGCACTATGGTGTGGCACACCTGCTGCTTTCTTGTGCAAGGGATTCTAGAGCTAGGCTTGCATTTTGGGAGTCCCTGAATGATCTCACCTCATCCTAAAGTAGATTCCACCATTGCTTAGGCAGAACTCCAAATTCATGGGGGACAGAGCTGGGGGGTCAGAACTGGGGCTGACATTGTCTGAGTCCCTCCTGTGAGGAACCAAGATGATTGGTGTCAGTTGTGGCTCAGAGGGTCAGAGCAGCAGAACAAGTAGGTGTGAGCCTCCTAGGTACTGGGGTGGATGTTAGAGAGGCAGTGCTAGTGCGCCAAACCAGGACTGCTGAAACCTGAGACATTTGAGAATGGTTTCTTGGATCTGGAAACCAGAATCTATATGTGACATGTGTCACTGTTTCCTAGAATTTAAGGTCAAGGAGGGGTCAGAATAATACCTCTGAACAATAGGGCAAATTAAAGCATGAAACTATGCTTTTTTATATCTGTAAAATGGGGATATTAATATGTTCTTTATGAGCAGTGGTAGCCAAAGCCTTCTGAATGTTGAACTAGGAAGGAGGAGGGCTCCCCTAGTTGAAGGTTTAGGGATTCTTGACTGGTGCGACTGGGAATTGTGGACAAGGTCTCATGGCTCCTTTCTTCTTGCTCAGCTTTGCAAGCTTCGTGCTCAGACTGTCTTTGAGTGAGAGTACAGAAGAAGGCAGGTGGTGGTCAAGTTTCTGACAGTGCATCCCCAGGTTGGTAGGGACCTGTTGTTTCTCCTAAAATGACACACCTGTTGTGGAAGATGGACACGTTTCTCCTCTTGACCTTCGAAGTGATCCATGGAGGTATTCAAGCATTTGAAGTCCAGTTAAGTTTCCTCAGGACTCTCTGACACGTAGCGGGTCACAGATTGACCAAAAAGTAGTCTCCTTCCCAACACTTACTCTGATTTGTTCTAAGCTCTACTAAGGCTGTTTTGAACAGAGGAAATGTTAGAGTGTTGTCTTGTTTCCCCAGACAAAAATTTAAGTAACAAAGTTAGTGGGTGCAATGGGCTTAGGAATCTGGTGCACACAGGAGATAGGGGTGAGTGAGAGTAAGCTCAAGGTTTAGTTGGGGAGGTGACCTTTCAGCAGGTGTGTCAATCAACCCAGTGTCAGATGCTGGCTGGGGTGAGTCCTCTGCAGAGTCAAGGGGAGCACGAGGGAGGACAGCAGCGAGTCTCTAGGGTGCAGTCAGAGAAGGCAACGGTGAAATTTTTCCCCAATTTTAAATTTATTAGTTTTGATAGAATGTACTTGACTTTTATGGAATTAAAAAAAGATAAATAAAAATTTCCTTAGCTATTGTGAATAATGCTGCAATGAAAATGGGAGTGCAGATGTCTCTTCAAGATCTTGATTTAAATTCTTTTGGATGTATGCCCAGATGTGCTCTTGCTGGATAATATGGTAATTTAATTTTTAATTTTTTAAGGAACCTCCATACTGTTTTGCACAGTGGCTGCATGATTTTACATTCCCACCAACAATGGACAAGGAAGGGTGCTAGTTTCTCTACATCCTTGCCAACACTTTTTTTTTTGTCAGTATCTACTCTGACAGGTGTGAGATGATATCTCATTGTGGTTTTGATTTGCATTTCCCTGATGATTAGTGATGTTGAACATCTTTTCATATACCCAGCAGCCATTTGTATATCTTTTTTCGGAGAAATGTCTATTCAAGTCCTTTGCCCTTTTAAAATTGGGTTATTTGGTTTCTTTTTCCTATTGAGTTGTAGGAGTTTATTAAATATTTATTTTGGATATTAATCCCTTCTCAGAAATGGTTTGCAAATATTTTCTCTCGTTTCATAGGTTGCCTTTTCACTCTTTTGATGGTTTCCTTTGCTGTGCAAAAGTTTTTTAGTTTGATGTAGTCCCACATGTCTATTCAAAATAGCTCAGATAAGGAAACGACCCAAGTATCCATTGACAGATGAATAGATAAAGAAAAAATGTGGTAGGTGCATACAATGGAATATTATTCAGTCTTAAAAAGAAGGAAATCCTATCATTTGTGACAACATGGATGAACCTTGAGAGCATTATTGTAAGTGAAATAAGGCAAACAGAAAAAGACAAATACTGCAGATATCACTTGTATGTATGATCTTTTAGAAATAACAATTAAACCAATAGAAACAGAGAATAGAATGGTGGGCCTGGGGCTAAGGAGTGGGAAAAATAGGGAGAGGCTGACAAAAGGATATGAATTTTCAGTTATAATATGAGTAAGGTCTGAGGATGTAATACATAACATCCTGACTATAGTTGATAAGACTGTATTGTATAACTGAAATTTGCTGAGTAGAATTCAAGTGTTCTCACAAAAAAAGGTGAGGTGAATGGATGTGTTAACCGTATATTTGACATTGATACAATAGTTTTATATAGCCTACTCTCCACATTATAATTTTGTCAAATGACTTAAAATATCCTTTTTTCTCTCTCTATAGTACAGGTTCTAGTCTACTTTTAATTACCAAGTATCTTTTACTTTCTTTAGTCTAGAGTATTTCCACAGCTTTTCTGTCAATGATGACATGGACATAGTTTAATAAAACATGTATATATTCCCCCATTTAAAGAATGATTGTACAATTTATATTTATCTTATGTCACTCATAATTACGCATAGATTCACTTTATTCGTTTTCAGTTGAAAGACAACATGGATGATTCTATTTTGTTTTAAGGGTTAGACAATTGGAGGTGAAGGGTGGCAGAATATGCCACCCAAGATATGCCTCTTTGGCTTATTTTGACTTATAGTCACTTGAAAAATAGCAGGTGCAAGACGGGCACCCCTCCTGTTTTTTCCTGAAAGCAGGAGATAAAACTCCAATGTGAAAGAAGTCCTCCCCATACAGGAGGAAAGAATAATTTTTTTGTCACCAGGGACAGGGCATCAAGACAGAGAATTCTGTACAAACAGACCTTGTTAAAATAATTCTTATTGTACTGTAGCCTCTCCATATATTTTAGTTACTTTTCCACAATTTCCCCTCTATTTTTCAGCCTACTAAAACATCATACAGGTTTTGCCACTTCTTTGGGTCTTAATTTCCTTATGAGAGTTCCAGTGTCACGTAAAACTTATATTAAATAAATTTGTATGCTTTTCTCCTGTTAATCTGTCCTATGTCAATTTAATTCTCAAGCCCAGCCAAAGACTTTCAAGAAAGTAGAGGTAAAGTTTTGCCTTCCTTACAGAGTCACATAATGTCCATCTGTCCCTCATGGTAATTGGTAAAAGGAAAAAAAAAAACTTTGGTAATAATTTTGATTACCCAGTGAAGGTTTCATCCCATATCTATAACATATAAGTAGTATCTTTCCCCCTGCAGCTAATATGAAATGTGTGGGGAGATACTCTGAGACAATACAAACATCCTGCTCCTCAGTATAATTTCCCCCTAGTTTCCTAATGTTTAACATTTGTGGATGATTCTTGCCTGATCCATTTTTACTCTGATGATGGCAAAATGATAATTTCCCAACACTAGCAATCTCCACACCTTTACAACTTGGCCGTAGGTATTGTCCCTTAAGGAGTCATCCAATATCTTCCATCTATCTATCTATCTATCTATCATCTATCATCTATCTCTCTCTATATATATATCCATCCATCTATCTATCTCATCTCATAATCATCAGTATTTAATTATTTTTGTGCTCAAATTGTCCTAGCTAGGGCTACTAGGAATCCCTTTAAATTGGGTGGCTTCTTTGTGACATACCAAATAGTTTTTTGTTTTTCTTAAGTTTTTTACTTTCTGAAGAAAATGTTCCAGGGTTGTCTAGTACCTACTGTGATCTAGCTCTAAAACCAGCTACACCCTGTATTACAGACTGAATTGTGTTTTCCCCTAAGTCCATATGTTGAAGCCCTAACCCCAATGTGACTACAGTTAAGGAGGTAATTAAGGTTAAATGAGGTCATAAGGGTGGGGCCCAATCCAATAGAACTAGTGTCTTTGTAAGAAGAGGAAGAGACACCAGATCTCTCTCTCTCTCTCTCTCTCTCTCTCTCTCTCTCTCTCTCT